>NC_091285.1:635386937-635695271 GCF_032444005.1 Ranitomeya imitator
AGTAGAACGGCACGAACACAGACGTCTGAACAGACTGTGTTTCTATTGTGGTGATTCTACTCATGCTATTTCTAATTGTCCTAAACGCACTAGGCGGTTCGATAGCTCTGCCGTTATTGGTACTGTACAGTCCAAATTCCTTTTGTCCATTACCTTAATGTGCTCTTTGTCATCATATTCTGTCATGGCGTTTGTGGATTCAGGCGCTGCCCTGAATCTGATGGATTTGGATTATGCTAAACGTTGTGGATTTTTCTTGGAGCCTTTGCGGTGTCCTATTCCGTTGAGAGGAATTGATGCTACACCTCTGGCCAAGAATAAGCCTCAGTACTGGGCCCAGCTGACCATGTGCATGGCTCCTGCACATCAGGAAGTTATTCGCTTTTTGGTACTGCATAATTTGCATGATGTGGTCGTGTTGGGGTTGCCATGGCTACAAACCCATAATCCAGTATTGGATTGGAACTCTATGTCGGTAACCAGCTGGGGTTGTCAGGGAGTACATGGTGATGTTCCATTTTTGTCTATTTCGTCATCCATTCCTTCTGACATCCCAGAGTTCTTGTCGGACTTTCAGGATGTATTTGAAGAGTCCAAGTCTGATGCCCTTCCTCCGCATAGGAATTGTGATTGTGCTATCGATTTGATTCCTGGTAGTAAATTCCCTAAGGGTCGTTTATTTAATTTGTCCGTACCTGAACACACCGCTATGCGCAGTTATGTGAAGGAGTCCCTGGAGAAGGGACATATTCGCCCATCGTCGTCACCATTGGGAGCAGGGTTCTTTTTTGTAGCCAAGAAGGATGGTTCGCTAAGACCGTGTATTGATTACCGCCTTCTTAATAAGATCACTGTTAAGTTTCAGTATCCCTTGCCATTGATTTCTGACTTGTTTGCTCGGATTAAGGGGGCTAGTTGGTTTACTAAGATTGATCTTCGTGGTGCGTATAATCTGGTGAGAATCAGGCAGGGAGATGAATGGAAAACGGCATTTAATACGCCCAAGGGTCATTTTGAGTATCTGGTGATGCCGTTCGGACTTGCCAATGCTCCATCTGTTTTTCAGTCTTTTATGCATGACATTTTCCGTGAGTATCTGGATAAATTCTTGATTGTTTACTTGGATGACATTTTGATCTTCTCAGATGATTGGGAGTCTCATGTGAAGCAAGTCAGAATGGTTTTCCAGGTACTGCGTGCTAATTCCTTGTTCGTGAAGGGATCAAAGTGTCTCTTCGGTGTGCAGAAAGTTTCATTTTTGGGGTTCATCTTTTCCCCTTCTACTATCGAGATGGATCCGGTTAAGGTTCAGGCCATCCAGGATTGGACTCAGCCGACATCTCTAAAAAGTT
The DNA here is from genome assembly GCF_032444005.1 of Ranitomeya imitator. Taxonomy (NCBI): domain Eukaryota; kingdom Metazoa; phylum Chordata; class Amphibia; order Anura; family Dendrobatidae; genus Ranitomeya; species Ranitomeya imitator. The sequence continues at coordinate 635,388,290 of NC_091285.1, forward strand.
TGCAGAAATTCCTGGGCTTTGCTAATTTCTATCGTCGCTTCATCTGTAATTTTTCTAGCATTGCCAGACCATTGACCGATTTGACCAAGAAGGGTGCTGATTTGGTTAATTGGTCTTCTGCTGCCGTGGAAGCTTTTCAGGAGTTGAAGCGTCGTTTTTGCTGTGCCCCTGTGTTGTGTCAACCTGATGTTTCTCTTCCGTTCCAGGTCGAGGTTGATGCTTCTGAGATTGGTGCAGGGGCGGTTTTGTCACAGAGAGGTTCTGGTTGCTCAGTGTTCAAACCATGTGCTTTCTTTTCCAGGAAATTTTCTGCTGCTGAGCGTAATTATGATGTGGGCAACCGAGAGTTGCTGGCCATGAAGTGGGCATTCGAGGAGTGGCGTCATTGGCTTGAGGGTGCTAAGCATCGCGTGGTGGTTTTGACTGATCATAAGAACCTTACTTATCTTGAGTCTGCCAAGCGCTTGAATCCTAGACAGGCCCGTTGGTCGTTATTTTTTGCTCGTTTTGATTTTGTGATTTCATACCTTCCGGGCTCTAAAAATGTGAAGGCGGATGCTCTGTCTAGGAGTTTTGTGCCCGACTCTCCGGGGTTATCTGAGCCGGCGAGTATCCTCAAGGAAGGAGTCATTGTGTCTGCCATCTCCCCTGATTTGCGGAGAGTGTTGCAGAAATTTCAGGCTAATAAACCTGATCGTTGTCCGGCCGAGAAACTGTTCGTCCCTGATAGGTGGACTAGTAAAGTTATCTCTGAACTTCATTGTTCGGTGCTGGCCGGTCATCCAGGAATCTTTGGTACCAGGGAGTTGGTTGCTAGATCCTTCTGGTGGCCATCTCTGTCACGGGATGTGCGTGCTTTTGTGCAGTCCTGTGGAATTTGTGCTAGGGCTAAGCCCTGCTGTTCACGTGCCAGTGGGTTGCTTTTGCCCTTGCCGGTCCCGAAGAGGCCTTGGACACATATTTCGATGGATTTCATTTCTGACCTTCCCGTTTCTCAAAAGATGTCTGTCATTTGGGTGGTCTGTGATCGCTTTTCTAAAATGGTCCATCTGGTGCCCTTGGTTAAATTGCCTTCCTCCTCTGATTTGGTGCCTTTGTTCTTCCAGCATGTGGTTCGTTTACATGGCATTCCTGAGAATATTGTTTCTGACAGAGGTTCCCAGTTTGTCTCGAGGTTCTGGCGAGCCTTTTGTGGTAGGATGGGCATTGACCTATCTTTTTCCTCGGCCTTCCATCCTCAGACTAATGGCCAGACCGAACGAACCAATCAGACCTTGGAAACATATCTGAGATGTTTTGTTTCCGCTGACCAGGATGATTGGGTGTCATTTTTGCCGTTGGCTGAGTTCGCCCTTAATAATCGGGCCAGCTCGGCTACCTTGGTCTCTCCATTTTTCTGCAATTCTGGGTTCCATCCTCGTTTCTCTTCAGGACAGGTTGAGTCTTCGGACTGTCCTGGTGTGGATTATGTGGTGGACAGGTTGCAGCAGATCTGGACTCAGGTAGTGGACAATTTGACCTTGTCCCAGGAGAAGGCTCAGCTTTTCGCTAATCGCAGACGCCGTGTGGGACCCCGACTTCGTGTTGGGGATCTGGTTTGGTTATCTTCTCGTCATATACCTATGAAGGTTTCCTCTCCTAAATTTAAACCTCGTTTTATTGGTCCGTATAGGATTTCTGAGATTCTCAATCCGGTGTCTTTTCGTCTGACCCTCCCAGACTCCTTTTCCATACATAATGTATTCCATAGGTCGTTGTTGAGGAGATACGTGGCACCTATGGTTCCATCTGTGGAGCCTCCTGCCCCTGTTTTGGTGGAGGGGGAATTGGAGTATATTGTGGAGAAGATTTTGGATTCTCGTGTCTCTAGACGGAAACTCCAGTATCTGGTCAAATGGAAGGGTTATGCTCAGGAAGATAATTCCTGGGTTTTTGCCTCTGATGTCCATGCCCCAGATCTTGTTCGTGCCTTTCATGTGGCTCATCCTGGTCGGCCTGGGGGTTCTGGTGAGGGTTCGGTGACCCCTCCTCAAGGGGGGGGTACTGTTGTGAATTCTGTGGCTGAGTTCACTTCTGTGGTCACAAGTGGTATTGCAGTCTCTGGGCTTCCTCCCTCAGGTGTTTTGGTGAGCTCGTTGGCTGCCTTGCTATTTAGCTCCACCTGAGTCTGTCTTCCTTGCTCCTTGTCAATGTTCCAGTGTTGGATCTGAGCTACTGCATCTTTCCTTGGGCCTGCTGCTCTGCTAGATAAGTGCTTCTAGTTTGTTTTCTGTTTTTTCTGTCCAGCTTGTTATTATCTTTTGCTGGAAGCTCTGAGAAGCAAAGGGGTGCACCGCCGTGCTGTTAGTTCGGCACGGTGGGTCTTTTGCCCCTTTGCGTGGTTTTCGTTTTAGGGTTTTTTGTAGACTGCATAGTTCTCTTTGCTATCCTCGCTCTGTCTAGAATATCGGGCCTCACTTTGCTGAATCTATTTCATTCCTACGTTTGTCTTTTCATCTTGCTAACAGTCATTATATGTGGGGGGCTGCCTATTCCTTTGGGGTGTTTCTCTGAGGTAAGTCAGGCTTGTATTTCTATCTTCAGGCTAGTCAGCTCCTCAGGCAGTGCCGAGTTGCATAGGTAGTTGATAGGCGCAATCCACTGCTGCTTCCAGTTGTGTGAGGATAGATCAGGTACTGCAGTCTACAGAGATTCCACGTCTCAGAGCTCGTCCTATTGTTTTTGGTTATTGCCAGATCTCTGTATGTGCGCTGATTACTGCACGCTGTGTTGCCTGATTGCCAGCCATAACAGCTTGCCAAACAAAACATTTGGTGGGCATTGAGAACAGTAGAAAATGGACATCTGAGCAAAGTGGGTTTCTCTATAAAAAAAAATTGGTTGTACTGTTTTTGTTAAATATTGTTTTAGTTAATAGCCATTTATTTATGAACTTTAGAACATGATTGCTGCATTTACCGTCACTGGTTATTTGCATACGTTTCTTAAGAATCACTGGCTGAGGATTAGTTCTCTCTCCTTAAAGGGGTTGTATAAATACAACAGCGTGGCATGAAAAAAAAGGTAAAAAATTGCTCATAGTGAGCTGCTACATAATTGCGTGGCTTTGTTCTGCACTTTTACCAATAAGCTACTCAGTCTGCATTCTCAACAGGTGGGAAGATGGTTAGGATCCTAAGAGGAGAGAGATATATTATGAACATTTTGGTTTGGCTTTAGAAAACAGATTGCATTTATCAGCATAAGGGACCCATATTCTGAGATTTGTAATGGGGTCCTAAAGTGCACACCCCTGCTGTGAAAAATCTAGTTTATAGCTGTACAAAGTGAAACAGATATTCCTCCAGTAAGAATTTACAGCATGTGAAGTTCTCTTGGATTTACATTATTGTATGGTTGAGCAAATGCTGCCACAAAATAGGTAGTTTTATTAGTTCGATAGTAGGTAATTGGTAAATAGTAGTGATGGGCGAGTATACTCGTTCGAGTTTTCCAGAGACGCTCGGGGGTCCTCCGAGTATTTATGACTGCTCGGAGATTTAGTTTTCCTTGCCGCAGCTGAATGATTTACAGCTACTAGCCTGCTTGATTACATGTGGGGGTTCCCTAGCAACCAGAGAACCCCCACATGTACTCAAGCTGGCTAATAGCTGTAAATCATTCAGCTGTCGAGATGAAAACTAAATCTCCGAGCAGTCATAAATACTCGGAGGTCACCCGAGCGTCTCTGGAAAACTCGAACAACGAGTACACTCGCTCATCACTAGTAAATAGCTGAAGAAAAAGCCATGCAGTGTACATTGATAGTTCAGGCCGCCGACCTCCTATGACCATCACCACTACATAATGCAGCTAAAATCAATAATATGTAATCGGATACTACAGAACTAATGAGACACTCGTGCTACATCAATAAGATGCCCTAAAGTACTAATAAGATGTTACAGAGAAAATACATTATTCATGAGTTGGCTGGCTATGGCTCAGTTTTGAGAACTCGAATGTTGTCCCAAGGCATATTTAGGGTCTGAGGAATATTAAAAGGATTTTATGATAGCCGGGAGTAGAGCAATTTAACAAGATATTGTCAATGTGATTTTAGATGGCAATAAGTGGTATATTATTAACACGAAGTAACATTTCATCTTCCTGTTACCCAAAGTTTTAAGACCCCCATACACTCTAGATCATTCAGCTGACCACTAGCTCTCCTGACCCCCACAAACACCTGAACATTTGAGTTAGCTGAGAGGTCATGTCTTTTTAAAGGGGAGATTTGAGAAAGCTGCTACCAGAGAGCTCTGGCAATCCAAAGCAAAAAAGGTTTTATATCAGCTCACTAATTAGGAAATTTCTAGATATTTAGAAAAAAAATAAAGCAAAACTATTGGGCTCCTAATCAGTATTAATCTATGCATTTTGAACCTCTATTGGCTATTCATCATCATTTAGAGCAGAGGTAGGCAACCTCCGGCCCGCGGTGTACTTCTCTGTGGCCCCCAGGCAGATTCCTGGGGATTGCAGTGCTTGGGCCAGTGGCTACATTTTGCTGGCCCTTTAATTGCTCCTGAGACTGCAAGCACGCACATGCAGCATTCAATACAGAATGCTACAGTACATGCACTGAGGAAGCTGACGAACCTTGGAGTCAGCGTGCTCTGCGCTCCAGTCCCACCAATTATAATGGCAGCAACCCCAGCCCGTCCTGTGATGTCTATATGACCCCAGCCCGCTCTGTGCCCCTTGCCCATCCTATGATGTCTATATCCCCCCAGCCCATACTGTGATATCTATATGCCCCCAGCTCTTCATGTGATGTCTATATGTCCCCAGTCCGTCTGGAGACATCAATATTCCTTCAGCCTGTGCTGTGACCTCTATATGATCCCAATCCCTCCTGTGATGTTTGTCCCCAGTTTATCCTGTGATGTGTATATGCCCCCTGCGTCTCCTGTGATGGGTATATGCCCCCAGTGTCTTTGGGATGTATATGCCCTTAGCCCCTTGTGTGGTGCATACATGTCCCCAGTCACTCCTGTGATGTATTATGCCCCCAGCCACTCCTGTGATATGTATATGCCCCCAGTGTCTTCTGGCATGTATATGCCCTTAGCCCCTCCTGTCTTATATATGCCCCAGCGTCTCCTGTGATGAATATGCTCCCAGCCCCTCCTGTGAAGTATATATGCCCCCAACATCTCCTGTGTCTTAATGCTGTGTGAGTTCTTTTCAAAATTCATCACAAAGTGTTGACTCCAGACCAACGCAAACCTGGAAAAGCAGTTGAATAGTAACATCATCAATACCACCTAACACCACACATCTCACCAAAGAGACACAGCACATTAAGGGTGAGTTAATTAATTGTTTGACGAAATATAGCAGAATACATTTCAAAGTGATAATTTTTTATAAATCTCCAAATTGCCCCGGCATTAAAAAGGTTCCCCACTCTTGATTTAGAGCCCTATAAGGAGTTGAAATGCTTAGACCTGGAGTCACACTTCTATGTTGTGATGTATTTAATGTTTTAGGTATCGTTACTGCGGATGCCGGATTATCATCTTTGCACAACTTTGGCAATGGCTTATTTCCTGAATTGTTTCGCATTAAAATTCAAACTGACCTTTATGACGATACAGGTGATCTTTGGGAGACCCCAAATACACACTAGACTGTTGGACAATATATGGGGGCCTTAAGGTGGCCAAACTATTGATCAGATATCACTCTGACTACCCCATACTCGATTAGGTGCTCTAGGAGACAGCTGCTGCCAGATTCCCTTAGCAAAAGGATTCATTGATTAACTTCCTTAGATCCCCCACAATACAATGTCAGGAAACAGCTGGGAGGGTCCCCATACACGTTACATTGTTGGCTGATCAAAACATAATTTAGCAGTTTCAGACAACTTTTATTTTGTCATGCTATGACCTTTGATTTAGGGCTAGTGATGAGCGAATATACTCGTTGCTCGGGTTTTCGGGTTGTTAGTGGTCTGAAATTTTTAGTTTTCAGCAGCAGCTGAATGATTTACAGCTACTAGACAGCTTGATTACATGTGGGGATTCCCTAGCAACCAGGCAACCCCCACATGTACTCAGCCTGGCTAGTAGCTGTAAATCATTCAGCTGAAGCGATGAAAACTAAATCTCCGAACACTAACAAATACCTGAAGACCACCCGAGCGTGCTCGGGAAAACCCGAGCAACGAGTATATTCGCTCATCACTATTTAGGACCTTATCTTACTTTATAGGTTAACACCAGATTGTCAGTACTGTACTCAATGGGGTTTATTCTATACTAATGCTCATTTAGCACTTTATCCCATTTTCTATGCAGTTATGTAAATTGATTAACTGTACAAAACATTCTATAAACGGATGTGCTACCTAAAATATGCAAACTGTATGGGAATGAACTATCATATTGCCAATTATTTTGTACTTATATCTAGCAACCAGGCAACCCCCACATGTACTTATGCTGGCTAACAGATGTAAATCATCCAGCTGCGGCAAGAAAAACTAAATCTCCGAGCACTAAAAAATACTCGGAGGACATCCGAGCGTGCTCGAGTAAGGAGTATATTCGCTCATCACTAGGGTTGAGCGAAACGGGTCGGTCGGCCATTTTCAGAAGTCGCCGACCTTTGGCAAAGTCGGGTTTCATGAGACCCGATCCCTGTGTGGGGTCGGCCATGAGGTCGGCGATCTTCGCGCAAAAGTCGCGTTTCATTCCGATACTGTAAGTATCGGATATCGGCCGATATTTGCGGTATCGGAATCCATATTTATGTGTAAAATAAAGAATAAAAATAAAAAATAGGGATATACTCACCCTTGGACGCGCCCTGGTTCTAACCGCTGTAACCGGCAGCTTCCATTCCTAAGAATGAGCGCGTGAAGGACCTTCGATGACGTTGCGGCTTGTGATTGGTCGCGTGAGCGGTCACATGAGCGGTCACGTGACCAATCACAAGCCGCGACGTCATCGAAGGTCCTTCACGCGCTCATTCTTAGGAAGGAAGGCTGCCGGTTAGTACCAGGGCGCGTCCGAGGGTGAGTATATCCCTATTTTTTATTTTTATTCTTTATTTTACACATAAATATGGATCCCAGGGCCTGAAGGAGAGTTTTCTCTCCTTCAGACCCTGGGAACCATTAGTATCCCATTGCACTGCATTGGGTTTCGTGTTTCGGCCGACCCCGACTTTTTAATAGGATCGGCCGATTTCACTCGACCCGACTTTTGAGAAAGTCGGGTTTCGTGAAACCCGACCCGACCCTAAAAAAACAAAAGTCGCTCAACCCTACTCATCACTATTAGTTAAGCAAGTTGAAGATGAAGTGATTTCTAAAAGGGCTAAAGTTAAAGATCACTAATTTCCTTTGTATTTTAGGCAAAAAATATATAGTTATTTTTTACGTGTTAAAAATTGCAAAAAGAAAAATGGGCCAAATCAAAAATGGGCTGACATTTTTTCTGGATCTTAACATGGATCCCATTTTGGCCTTGGCAAACCAGATGCAGAGTCTGTCTCAGGCTGACAGACCTGCGATTTAGGGTTTTGCTACAACAGCAGAAAATGGGTCTGGCAGTCAGCCATGAGGAACCTGAACCCAAAATGCCCCTCCAAGATAGGTTTTCAGGGGAATGTGATAAGTTTGGTTTTTTCCTGTCGATCACTCAAGCTCTATTTTAAGCTTCTACCACGATCATCTGGGAGTGAGGAAAAACTGGTAGGGATTGTTATCTCCCTCTTGCAGGGAGACCCTCAATCCTGGGTCTTTTTACTCCCACCCAGCTCACAGTCGCTGCGGTCAGTTGATTGGTTTGTCGGGGCTCCAGTCCTCATTTACAATGTTCCTGACCATGTTTCCCTTGCTGAGTCTAAGCTACATAAGCTCCAGCAGGGAGGCTGGCTGAGGAGTTTTGCTCAGAATTCAGTAGATGGGCTACTGACAGCAGATGGAACCACCCTGCCTTGAAAAGCCATTCTTGTCGGGGTCTGTCTATCAAGTGAAAAGACACACTGATTACCTATGAAACTCCTAAGTCGCTAGAGGCCGCTATGGCTTTTGCCATACATATTGTTAGACCTGTGATGACTCTGCCCTCCATTTCCAAGAGCAGAGAGGTCTCCTGTGTGCCCTGATGAATCAATGCAGTTAGGGTGGGCCTTCCTCATTATGGTTCTGTTGCGGTTTGCTGCAAGACAGGGTTATGTTTCTTCTGTGGTCAAGAGGGTCCTTTTATTGGGGTCTGTCCTTCTGTTTCTAAGAACAAAAAAAAGTCAGAAAACTTCTGACCCCAGGTTGTGTGGGGGGTTACAACCTGGGCATATATATATCCTCCACATGCACATTTCAGTTTATCTTACCTGCAGAGGTGGTTTTTGGTACAAAAACTGAGATTATATCTTTCCTCTTGGATAGTGGGGCGGAAGCCAATATAGTGGATGCTCGGTTCGCCCAGACGCATAGGCTCTCCTGTAGCATGCTGGCGAAGTCCATCTTCATATTTGCAATTGATTCTGTACCTCTTGGTCAGGGGAGTTTCACTCAGGTAGTGCATAATGTAAACTTGCGCATAGGTGCTCTCCAGAAGGAGCTCCTTTCTTGCTATGCCTTAGAAAGTCTCCCTACACCTTGGTAATGCACAATCCTGTGGTTGAATGGCAGACCAGGGAAATTGTTAGGTGTAGGGTTGAGCGACTTTTACTTTTTTAGGGTCGAGTTGGGTTTCGCGAAACCCGACTATCTCAAAAGTCGAGTCGAGTGAAATCGGCCGATTATGGCGAAAAGTCGGGGATCGACCGAAACACGAAACCCAATGCAAAGTCAATGGGTAATTTTTTCTCTCTCTCTCTCTCTCTCTCTCCTCCGTCCCTGAACAGAAAAGCTGGTGTTACACATTGCAAATCGCTACAGCGCACAAGCGACAAGATGGCGATAGGCGTCCACGCCCCTAAGACCTATGTCATCACTCTGCCCACGCTCCTTCATTGGCTGAAAAAATGGCGCCAAGCGCGTCATACGAAACGCGACTTTGGCGCGAAGATCGCCGACCGCATGGCCGATCCCACACTAGTATCGGGTCGGGTTTCATGAAACCCGACTTTGCCAAAAGTCGGCGACTTTTGAATTTGTCCGATCCGTTTCGCTCAAGCCTAGTTAGGTGGAGTGATTTCTGTAAGAATAATTGCCTGAGTACTATTATCTCTTACGTCTCCACTAAAACTGTACCCTCTTTTCTGTATGATTTTGTGGGTGTATTCTTGGAAAAGGGGAGCTAAGAACTGCCTCCCCATCGTGCATATGATTGCCCCGTTAACTTACTCCCATGAGCAAAACTGTCCAAGACCAGATTATATAACCTTTCTGATTCTGAAAGGCAGGCAAGGAAAGATTACATCTCTGAGAGTGTTGCTAAGGGACACATTAAGGCCATGTTCACACAGTGCGTTTTTTACCGCGGAACCGCGGCGGTTTTGCCGCTGCGGTTCCGCAGCTGTTTTCCATGCAGGGTACAGTACACTGTACCCTATGGAAAACAGGACACACTGTGCACATGGTCCGGAAATTGTAAAAAAAAAGACGCGCTGAATAGCTCCCGGAAAAAAGAAGGAGCATGTCAATTCTTTTTCCGGAGCCGCTGCGGTTCTGCACCCATAGACCTCCATTGTGAGGTCCAAACCGCAGTAAAACCCGCAGATCAAAAATATATCTGCGGGTTTTACTGCGGTTTGATGTGCAGAACCGCTGCAGCAGGAAGTGCGGGGAGCGGGCGGAAGTGCGTGGGCGGAGTGTGGCTGCCCCCCCGTGTTCCGATCCCGCCCCCCCGTGCTCCGATGCCCCCCCCCCAGTGCTCCGATGCCCCCCCCAGTGCTCTGATGCCCCCCCCGTGCCCTAATCTCCCCCCCTTATACTCACCCGGCGTCCCGGTGTCCGTCCGGCCGTCTTCTCCCTGGGCGCCGCCATCTTGCAAAATGGCGGGCGCATGCGCAGTGCGCCCGCCGAATCTGCCGGCCGGCAGATTCGTTTCAAAGTGCATTTTGATCACTGAGATATAACCTATCTCAGTGATCAAAATAAAAAAATAGTAAATGACACCCCCCCCCCTTTGTCACCCCCATAGGTAGGGACAATAAAAAAAATAAAGAATTTTTTTTTTTTTTTTTTCACTAAGGTTAGAATAGGGGTAGGGTTAGGGTTAGGGGTAGGGTTAGGGGTAGGGTTAGGGGTAGGGTTAGGGGTAGGGTTAGGGGTAGGGGTAGGGTTAGGGGTAGGGGTAGGGTTAGGGTATTTTCAGCCATTTTAACCCTAAAAAAATTCCTAGAAAACACACAGACTCTGGCTAGAAAACTGCATCAAAAAAACGCATCAAAAAACGCATCAAAAACGGACCAAAAAAGGACCAAAAAAAGGACCTGCGTTTTCTGCCAAGAGCTGCAGTTTTTTAAAAAACAGTCAGGAAAAAAAAAGGATGGAAATCCTGAACGTGTGAACATACCCTAAACCTTCCTCTTCTTCTGTGGTGGCAGGGTTTTTCTTAGTTAAGAAGAAATATGGGGGAAGTCTGGGTCCCGGTTTAGATTTCTACTAGTTGAATCGAATTATCATCCGAGACCCTTATCCTCTCCCAGTCATTCCTGATTTATTTAAATCAGATTGTTGCTGCTAAATTGTTCTCCAAGTTGGTATCTCAGGGGGGCCTACAATCTGATTAGAATCAGAGAGGGTGATGAGTGGAAAATGGCCTTTAACACTCCTGAAGGGCATTATGAAAACCTTGTCGTGCCTAATAGCATGACTAATGCTCCTGCTGTTTTTCAGCATTTTTTCAATGACATTTGTCATCATCTGGTGGGCAGATATGTATCTTACCTTGATGATATTTTGATCTACTCGCCAGATCTCAAGACACATGAGGTACACGTCAGGCAGGTGTTACAGATACTAAAGGTACCGTCACACTTAGCGACGCTGCAGCGATACCGACAACGATACCGACAACGTCGCTGTTTGGTCGCTGGAGAGCTGTCACACAGACCGCTCTCCAGCGACCAACGATGCCGGTAACCATGGTAAACATCGGGTAACTAAGCGCAGGGCCGCGCTTAGTAACCCGATGTTTACCCTGGTTACCATCCTAAAAGTAAAAAAAACAAACACTACATACTTACCTACAGCCGTCTGTCCTCCAGCGCTGTGCTCTGCACTCCTCCTGTACTGTCTGTATGAGCACAGCGGCCGGAAAGCAGAGCGGTGACGTCACCGCTCTGCTTTCCGGCTGACCGACGCTCACAGCCAGAGCAGGAGGAGTGCAGAGCACAGCGCTGGAGGACAGACAGCTGTAGGTAAGTATGTAGTGTTTGTTTTTTTTACTTTTAGGATGGTAACCAGGGTAAACATCGGGTTACTAAGCGCAGCCCTGCGCTTAGTTACCCGATGTTTACCCTGGTTACCAGTGAAGACATCGCTGAATCGGTGTCACACACGCCGATTCAGCGATGTCTGCGGGGAGTCCAGCGACGAAATAAAGTTCTGGACTTTCTTCTTCGACCAGCGACAGCACAGCAGGGGCCTGATCGCTGCTGCCTGTCACACTGGACGATATCGCTAGCGAGGACGCTGCAACGTCACGGATCGCTAGCGATATCGTCTAGTGTGACGGTACCTTTAGGGATAATAAACTATGCCAAACTGGAAAAATGTGTATTCGCTGTCAATTTTGGGGCTTCTTGGTGTCCTCTGTGGGTTTCCGGATGGACCCAGACAAGGTCCGGAAATTTCTGGAATGGGATCTTCCGAAAAATCTTAAACCTTACAACACTTCCTGGGGTTTGCCAAATACTACAGGAAGTTTATTCTGAACTTTTTATCAATTATGAAATTTCTCACTAATAGGACAAAGAAAGATACGGACTTCTCAAGGCGGTCCGACCTTGCCCGAAGGGCATTTTCTTCAAGGAAGAGACGCTTTGCCACTGCTCCTGTACTCGCACATCCCAATGTCTACCAACCGTTTATTGTTTAAGTTGATGCATCTGAGGTGAGGGTCGGGACTATGTTATCTTAAGGGCCATCTCCTAGTAAGTGGCATCCATGTGCTTTTTTCTTAAAAAAAAAAATTATCACCTGCCGAAAAGAACTATGATATTGGCAGTAGAACACTTTTGCACATCAAGTTGACTTTTGAGGAGTGGCATCATTTTTTTGGAGAGAGCAGTGCACCCAGTCACTGTGATTACAGATGCTAAAAATTAGCTCTACCTCGAATGGGATTTTTCAGCTGCCTATTGTATTAAAATTACACATCTTTAGGAAAATTAGCATGCAAGACTTTATACAGTTAGATATTATAAGCATAATGACATTTGATTATATATAATGGGGTTATTACAACATTGAGGAGCTATTTTGCTGTAATAGGCCATCATTCAGGGGCTGGCACAGTTTAATCAAGTGATAAGAGGTTGAGAAGATGTTCTGTGTTTGGGCGCTGTAATAGTACAGTAAGGAAACAAAGGGAGCTGATTAACTGTATAGAGTATGGGTTAATGGGCATTAATTGAAAACCCTGCACATTGCTAATATAAGCCTTGTAAAGTTTAAATGAGAAAAAGAAGCAGTTGTGGATCGCCCCCACGTAAGGGCAATGGTGTACTCGGTACCGGGTCCTTCAGTTCCCTCAGCTGGGATGTCACGGTGGCCCGACCCGGACCGTGGCACTATGAGGGGCACCCAATGAAAGTGTAGAGTTTGTAGAAAACGGTAGTGTTCGTGACGCCACCTGTGGTATTCGGTCAGGGTGAACGACGCTGCTTAGGGGTCCGCTGGGGTGATGGAATGGCAGCTAGATGGTATACCTTCCCACAGGTGAAGTATATACCCAGGGCTTCCCAGAAGTGTAGATGGTGATGGTGGGTGTTGCAAGGCGTGGTGAATAACGAGGACACAATGGGTGCAGTCTCTTTACCTTTACTGAAGGCTTCAGCATCCACAGTCCAGGGTGTCAGATGACGGGGTAGGCAGAGTCCAGCCAGTCTGATGGCAATTCCAGAGTCCCCCTATCCAGGTGGAAATCAGTAGCCTTCCCCTTGTGCACAGTAACGTAGTAGGTCCCTACGTGCATTAGCTCCCATAGGGTCCTCACTCTTGTTACTCTTCTCTCTGTCCCCCAGATGGATAGGACAAACCTGTATGACGGTGGTGGCCTGAGGCTATTTTATAGGGACCCTAGCGTCGCCCCTCCTCTGCGTTGCCACCTTGTCTGCTTAGGTTCTTACGTCGGGCAGCCAACTTGGAATTGACTGTCCTGCCGGTCTCTGAAGTAAAGCGTAGAGTCTATTACTCCCTCGGTGTTCTGGCTACCGGATCTGCGCTCAGTGGGAGGCAGCCTGCTCCTAGCTGGTCTCCCACTGGTGTTTTACTCCTGTTGCTACAACTTCTGTGCTCACTCACTACGGCACACTTCTTTTCTTGTCCGTTCTTAGGAGGCTGCCGCATGGGTTGCAGGTGCAGCTCCATGTCCTTCTTTCCTTTCCTGGGCTGAGCCCAGTCTACTCCTCTCCTCCTACCCCTTACTCCTACTCCTCTTACTGACTGACTTCCTTACCAAACCCCCCAATTTTACCCAAGTGTGAGGAGTGGCCTAATAGATAGAACCTTTTGCTCCCCCTGGTGGCCGGCATGTGAAGTGTGTGTGTGGCTGTGATACCTGGCAGGGTGAACTCCTTTGGTGCCATCAGACATAACATCGCTCCCCCGGTGGAAGAACGACATTACTGCAACGACCAGGACTCTGGGGCGCTGCAGTTACACTAAGTTCTATCACTGGGCTCTGGTGTGGCTGTACCGACAGCCCCAACCCTCAAGATTACCAAAGGTAGACTTAGACTCAGCTTACAGAGATCGACCTAGTAATCTGTAATAGATCACTTAGGGCGCAAAGACTGCCATAGCTGTCTTGTCAGGGCAAATCCTGTTTACGCTGGACAATGCACCAATGAGAACATTGGTCTTTTGCGCTGCACAAAGCATCAGTTCGCTCAAGGAGCGTTTTGCTTGTTCATCATGTGATTGGCAGTCTCTTTGCGCTAAAAGAATATTGTGAACCAAGCGTTTTTTTTAGAATGCCCATTCACCATTGTCTTTAAGTGTAAATGCAGCTTAAAATAGTAGATGAATGCCAGACTATGCCGCAGGGTCAGCTGACCATTTTAATGTGTATGGTGGTATCTGACCGTTGCAAAAGTCAGGAGATTGAAAAGTCACATGTCGAATTTTGGCAAGTCATCGCTTTTTCCTTTAGGGTAAGTTCACACTAGGCAGTTTTCCAGCGTTTTTTGTTGTCAGGAAACTGCAGAAAAAAAAGTTTTTCTGGTGGTTTTTTTTGTGTTTTTTTGCGGCAGTTTTGTCATGCTAGATTTGTCTCTTGTGCATGCTGATAAAGTTTAGTGTAAAAAAGATGTCCTTTTCCTTACAATCAGGTTATGGCACAAAGAATGCAGCAAAATATATCTGTTTTTGGTGCGTTTTTCACCATTTTTTCACCACAAATTCAAGTCAATGGGTGAAAAACCCTGGTGGTATGTGCAGACATTTAGCAGTTAGCAGCGCTGCCGGCTATTGAACGCAGGTGAATCCACGTGTGTTCATTGAACCGTCCGGAATCACAGCGTTCAATACATTGTATGGGTAAAATTTATCTAGCGGAGACTCGCATTTCTGCAAGATAAATAGATATGCTGCGGTCTGGAAAGACGTGCCTCATGTCAGCCTCTGCGAGTGAGGCGCGGGCATCTGTGCACTAATAGTGGGCATGGGATTTCTTGAAATCTCATCCACTATGCTGTAACATCTGCACGCTGCGGGTTGGACGCTGCGCAAGTATGCAGCGTCCAATCCACAGCATTTACTGACCTTTGTGCACGTACCGTGAAAGAAGTGACATGCTCTGTGTTCAAAAAACAATGCCAAGCTCAAAATACTGATGAAAAAAACAGTGTGTGCACGAGATTTCTGAAAGAAATCTCATAGGCTTTGCTGGTAGTGTAATAATCAGCTGAAAATTAGCATACAAAAAGCATTAAAAAAAACAGCAGCAAAAACGCCCAGTGTGAACTTAGCATTAAAGGGAACCTGTCACCTGAATTTGGCGGGCCCTTTTTTCGGTCCGATGGGCGGTGTTTTCGGGTCTTTTATTCACCCCTTCCTTTCCCGCTGGCCGCAATATTGTCGAAGTTGATTCGCTTTCCTCCGTAGAACACGCGTGCGCAAGGCAATCTTGCTTTGCGCATGCGCAGTATGCTTTGCCCAACTGCGGGCAAAGCCGAAAAGCATTAGTGCACATGCGCCGGCGCACTATGTCCCGGAACACAACAAAATACTTCTGGGACATAGTGCGAGCAACAAGTACACTCGCTCATCACTAGGCCCTATCTCTATTATCCAAAAGCGGATTTAAATCCAATTCACCGCACGAAGAGATCCATAAGAGTTAAAAATAACATATCTTTATTGGTAATACAATATAAAAACACACATAAAAGACAAGACTTGATATACAAATAACAAAGTGTCCTATGGGGGAAGAGGCATTACCGCACTGGCCGCAAAATATATCACAAAAATCAATCAATATCCCAGATAAATAGACGAATGTAACCACTGCTAAGGCTGCCACTTGATAACGTGGTGGGAAGACTGTAAACAATACTGATGGCTACGGTACAGTTCAGGGTGGGAAAATGCAAGGTGGAGCCCTAATGCCCCATGTGCAAATGCAATAACCTTGTCCACATACCATACACTGTGCTATACAACCAGAATACCCCACAATCACTGATACAGCAAGCACAAAAGTCAGCGGAGTGGAAATATTACCTGATGGTGCCGTGTGCCTCGATTCCCCCGTGCGCCCCGACGCGCGTTTCGCCCAAGCTTCTTCTATCTCTGCCTAAGGCCAGGTTCAGGTGGTCATATTTTCGGTCAGTGAGCTGTCCATGTGCTCCATGGACAGCACACTTCTACAATAATAACCAGCATTCCTGTGCAGACCAATGATTTTTCACATGGACCCAATGGCCTACATAAAAAAAATATTGTATCCGCCACTATTCTGGATGTCAACAACCAGCAGCGCCTGTGTTTGTCCTCTGTGCAATTGAGAACATGGAGCCGGTCACGTCTGCAGTTTGGAGATGCATCTGGCTTGAGCTTTAGTATGGTTGTCTGAACCCAGCCTAAATCTGCTCTCTATTATCAGGTAAGTGACATGCTGCAGCAATGCTGTCAATCACCAGTGGAAGGCTGAGTTAGACTGAGAATGGAGCTCTCATTTCCTGTTAATTACGGAACTGTACAAAAGCGTTGACAACGACGTCAGCACTGATTGGGTGCTGGACTCTACTGTAAAGAAGTGATGCTACAATCTAACACATTGATTGCAAAAAATTTCTAGCTCATCACCAAAGAGACAGTTCATGTGACTTGCACATGGCCATCAGCGTAAGTTAAATCTGTTTTTCTATAAGTTGAAGAGTCATTAGCCATTGGCGCCTTCTTTTTATCACTTTCATCCTGTACTTTGCTGCTTATGAGCCAAATATTTGTAATGTTACTTGACGTTTTATGTATTTGTATTGAATAAACTTTACTTTCTTTGTTCCTTTGCTGTTTTTGAAGGCAATGTCCAATGAAATTAGAGTAGATGTGCCTAAGTGACAGCACCTTATTATTACACTAAGTCTAAAGTTTCAATTATCAGCTTTGCATGGATACAATCTAAAACCCCTGGCAAAAATTATGGAATCACCGGCCTTGGAGGATGTTCATTCAGTTGCTTAATTTTGTTGAAAAAAAGCAGATCACAGACATGGCGCAAAACTAAAGTAATTTCAAATGGCAACTTTCTGGCTTTAATAAACACAAAGAAATCAAGAACAAAAATGTGGTAGTAATGGTTACTTTTTTTAACCAAGCATAGGGGACAAATTATGGAATCACTCAATTCTGAAGAAAAAAATATGGAATCACCCTGTAAATTTTCATAACCAAAACTAACACCTGCATCAAATTAGATCTGCTCTTTAGTCTGCATCTAAAAAAGAGTGAGAGCTTGGAGAGCTGTTGCACCAAGTGGACTGACATGAGATGTCAATTGAAACAAAGGGAAGGATTATCAAGTTCTTAAAAGAGGGTAAATCATCGCGCAATGTTGAAAAGATGTTGGCTGTTCACAGTCAGCTGTGTCTAAAATCTGGACCAAATACAAACAACATGGGAAGGTTGTTAAAGGCAAACATACTGGTAGACCAAGGAAGACCTCAAAGCATCAAGACCGAAAACTTAAAGCAATATGTCTCCAAAACAGGAAATGCACAACAAACAAATGAGGAACGAATGGGTGGAAACTGGAGTCAACGTCTGTGACCAAACTGTAAGAAACCACTTAAAGGAAATAGGATTTACATACAGAAAAGCTAAACGAAAGCCATCATTAACACCTAAACAGAAAAAAACAAGGTTACAATGGGCTAAGGAAAAGCAATCATAGACGGTGGATGACTGGATGAAAGTCATATTCAGTGATGAATCGCGAATCTGCATTGGGCAAGGTGATGATGCTGGAACTTTTGTTTGGTGCCATTCCAATGAGATTTATAAAGATGACTGCCTGAAGAGAACATGCAAATTTCCACAGTCATTGATGATATGGGGCTGCACGTCAGGTAAGGGCACTGGGGAGATGGCTGTCATTACATCTTCAATAAATGCACAAGTTTATCTTGATATTTTGGACACTTTTCTTATCCCATCAATTGAAAGGATGTTTGGGGATGATTAAATCATTTTTCAAGATGATAATGCATCCTGCCATAGAGCAAAAACTGTGAAAATATTCTTTGAAAAAAGACACATAAGATCAATGTCATGGCCTGCAAATAGTCCGGATCTCAATCCAATTGAAAATCTTTGGTGGAAGATGAAGAAAATGTTCCATGACAAGGCTCCAACCTGCAAAGCTGATCTGGCAACAGCAATCAAAGAAAGTTGGAGCTAGATTGATGAAGAGTACTGTGACACTCATTAAGTCCATGCCTCAGAAACTGTAAGCTGTTATAAAAGCCAGAGGTGGTGCAACAAAATACTAGTGATGTTTTGGAGTGTTTTCTTGTTTGTTTTTCATGATTCCATAATTTTTTCCTCAGAATTAGGTGATTCCATAATTTTTCCCCTATGCTTGGTTAAAAAAAGGAACCATTACTGACTACCAGGGCCGGACAGGCCATTGGGCAGTTCTGGCAAATGCCAGAAGGGCCGGTGCCAGTAGTGGGCCACGGCACGCTGACTCACCCTTCCCCCCCCCCAGCGCCGCCGCTGCTGCATGCAACTATACCGGCGTCTATGATGCTGATACAGTTGAATGCAATGATGGAGGAGCTCCCTTTCCCATCATTCACCGCTCTGCCTCTGACACTGCGGGTGCGCGCGCACTCACTGTGTCCCAGGCAGTGCAGCAGCAGCCGCCGAGACAGAAACAAGGAGCACCGCGGACACGAGGGGAGGTGAGGAGTGTTTTTTTTTTTACTGGACTGTCAGGCCATTCTAGGGGGGGAGGAGAGATGTGGGCTCTGCTGTATACTACTATGTGGGCTGTGCTATATACTACTGTGTGGGCTCTGCTGTATGCTACTATGTGGGCTGTGCTATAAACTACTATATGGGCAGTGCTGTATACTACTGTGTGGGCTCTGCTGTATACTACTATGTGGGCTCTGCTGTATACTACTATGTGGGCTGTGCTATATACTACTATGTGGGCTCTGCTGTATACTACTTTGTGGGCATGCTGAATACTACTATGTGGGCAGTGCTGTATACTACTATGTGGGCAGTGCTGTATACTACTATGTGGGCTGTGCTATATACTACTGTGTGGGCTCTGCTGTATGCTACTATGTGGGCTGTGCTATAAACTACTATATGGGCAGTGCTGTATACTACTGTGTGGGCTCTGCTGTATACTACTATGTGGGCTCTGCTGTATACTACTATGTGGGCTGTGCTATATACTACTATGTGGGCTCTGCTGTATACTACTTTGTGGGCATGCTGTATACTACTATGTGGGCAGTGCTGTATACTACTATGTGGGCAGTGCTGTATACTACTATGTGGGCTGTGCTGTATACTGCTACATGGGCTGTGTTATCTGCTATGCGGGTTGTGCTATATACTATGGGGGGTATATTATATTCTATGGGGGAGGCCGTGTTATATACTATGTGGCTGTTATATACTATTGTGGGGGTATATTATATTCTATGGGGGAGGTTGTGTTATACTATGGGGGGCTGCATTATATTCTATGGGGGCTACATTATATATTATGGGGAGGTGGGCTGTATTATATTCTATGGGGTGGCTGCATTATACTCTGGGGTGGCTGCATTATATTCTGTAGGGTGGTGGCTGCATTATAATATATGTGGGCTGCATTATACTGTATCGAGGATTATGGGGAATACATTATACTATATGAAGACCTATGGGGTGCATTATACTATGGGAAGTGAATTGTACTACATAGATGACTATGGCGGTGCATTATACTATATGGAGCACTATGAGGAGTGTATTATGCTATATGGAGGACTATGAGATGTGTATTATACTATATGGAGGACTGAGCAGTGTATTTTAATATATGGAGGACTATAGGGAGTGTATTATACTAAACAAGTAAATTGCTGCATATTCAGATTGTTTTTGCTGGAAGAAAAATCATTGTTCTCAGCAGCACATCGCTGTTGTAAACTGTAGATGTGCTGCTGATAACATGATACTGTATGGGGATCGGTTAGTGATCTGTTAGTGATCGTTCTGTCCCATCATTATTCTTTCTCAGACGGTGGAAAGAGGCCGGGAAACAAGTGTTGAACAACTTCAGTATTGTCGATCAAACTCATTTAGCGGCCTGAACCCAGCGCTTGTAAATACAACCGAAATGCTTTGTGTGAAGTGCAATATGTTAGCATTTTGGGCCCTATTTTAAACTTTGCCTAGGGCCCCACTTTGCCTAAAACAGGCCCCGCCTACAAGTGTACAAAGATATTATAGTCACCATGTGACAAGTGGGCCTGTGTAACTTCAAATGCCAGGGCTGAATTTTAGTCCCAGTCCGGCCATTACTGACTACCACATTTTTTGTTCTTGATTTCTTTTAGTGTTTCTTAAAGCCAGAAAGTTACCTTCGAAATGACTTTAGTTTTGTGCCAGGTCTGTGATCTGCTTTTTTTCTACAAGATTAAACAACTGAATGAACATCCTCCAAGGCCAGTGATTCCATAATTTTTGCCGGGGGTTGTAAATCAGAATCAATCAGCCAGAAAATAGGGTCACATAGGAAAATTATCAAGTACTTTCTGATAGCGAGAGGTCTAAGGGTACATTTTCATTGGCCAATTATGAGGAATGATAGTTCCTAGGAACACTAATGTCTAATAATGGGTGTATGTAAACAGGTTGCCAATCACCCAACGAATGAGCAAAATGTTCGTCAGGTGAAATGGTTTGTAAACTTGCTTAAAAGTCATTGTTCTCAGTAGCACATCATCTCGTGTAAATAGAAGCTGTGCTGACGAGAACAATAAAAGTCTAAGCTCACAAAACAATTGTAAGTGCTGTTGTTCTGTCTAAAAAGGCTATTAAATTACCTCTAATCGGCATATATGTAGTTATTAGGCAGTCGTTAAATGGCCGGTGCAATTGTACCTTTAAAAATGGCAGATACCTCACTCACAACAGATGTTAATGAAGTACCTGGTTACATTTCCTCTTCATTTGCAATACAGACTAGATCCAGTAAAACTTGACCACAGTTTATCCTCAATATCTTTTTCACCCATGTCAATCTTATTGAAGTCACAGATGATTTTCATAGTCTAGCTAATATAATTTTGGCTCTGCAGGGCAATGATCCCTGAATTTTTAGTACAGTCACGGAATCAGAATAATTCTGGGGGAGAAAAAGATTAGGTACCTGCTAAGCCTTCAAGAAGTTGTCCAGGCTTTGGGTACAAGTTTGCAATCACTCTGTGTGACTGCAGACTTCTGAATCCTCATAGTATGCACAGTGCGTGCTGTTAGAACTCTGGTGTTGGGAGTGGGCAGTCATGTGACGGCAAGTGTGGGCGATTTGCATACTTCCGACCCCATTCCGAGTAGACGTGTCCGGCCTCAATGAATATACTTGTGTTGAATGAGGTTGTGCATATCTAGTTGACACTTGACCACATGTATGGAAATGCTGATGGCACCAGAGAATCATGACAGTTCAGGCACTGGGTGCTGTGAAGATTCAAAGTCTACAGACCTGTACTCCAAGCCTGGACATCCCCTTTAACCCCCCCAAACAAAGTAGACTAATGTCTGTCACACCCACTGATATTCATTTGCTCGGCCAACACGCCAATGTGTATGGGGACGCTGTCTGTTGGAGGTCATGTTGATCACTATGCTCCCAGAGATAAGCTGCCTACTGAGATGTCTGTTTGGGCTCTCTGATAGTGAAAACAGGATAAAACGAGACAACAAGGGCAATAGATTTTATCCGGTAGTAAAGTACCGGTGAAGGAAAAGGTAACTTCCCACCTTTTTGGGGTTGTGAAACCCATATTCAAGGAATGGAAGTAAGAAACTGCTTCAGCAGCACCCTCAGGACAGGAAAACCTGCCATGTTAGCATTTGTGTTATGTTTGCTAATGACAGGTGTTATGAAGGCAATCCAGAAACACAGTGTGCTTAGCGATCAGAGTGCACACAGTGATCTGACAAATACCCAAAAATACAAGAACGAGCTCTGAGACGTGGAAACTCTGTAGACTGCACACCTGATCCTATCCTAAACACAACTAAAAGCGGCTGTGGATTGCGCCTAACAACTACCTAGGCAACTCGGCACAGCCTAAGAAACTAGCTAGCCTGAAGATAGAAAAATAGGCCTGACTTGCCCCAGAGAAATTCCCCAAAGGAAAAGGCAGCCCCCCACATATAATGACTGTGAGTAAGATGAAAAGACAAAACGTAGGGATGAAATAGATTCAGCAAAGTGGGGCCCGATATTCTAGGACAGAGCGAGGACAGTAAAGCGAACTTTGCAGTCTACAAAAAACCCTAAAGCAAAACCACGCAAAGGGGGCAAAAAAAAACCCATCGTGCCGAACTAACGGCACGGCGGTACACCCTTTGCGTCTCAGAGCTTCCAGCAAAACAAAAGACAAGCTGGACAGAAAAAAAGCAACAAAAAAAACAAAAGGCACTTAGCTATACAGAGCAGCAGGTCACAGGAACAATCAGGAGAAGCTCAGATCCAACACTGAAACATTGACAAGGAGCAAGGATAGCAGCATCAGGCGGAGTTAAGTAATGAAGCAGTTAACGAGCTCACCAGAACATCTGAGGGAGGAAGCTCAGAAGCTGCAGTACCACTTGTGACCACAGGAGTGAATTCAGCCACAGAATTCACAACAGTACCCCCCCCCTTGAGGAGGGGTCACCGAACCCTCACCAGAGCCCCCAGGCCGACCAGGATGAGCCGCATGAAAGGCACGAACAAGATCGGAAGCATGAACATCAGAGGCAAAAACCCAGGAATTATCTTCCTGAGCATAACCCTTCCATTTAACCAGATACTGGAGTTTCCGTCTAGAAACACGAGAATCCAAAATCTTCTCCACAATATACTCCAATTCCCCCTCCACCAAAACCGGGGCAGGAGGCTCAACAGATGGAACCATAGGTGCCACGTATCTCCGCAACAACGACCTATGGAATACATTATGTATGGAAAAGGAGTCTGGGAGGGTCAAACGAAAAGACACAGGATTGAGAACCTCAGAAATCCTATACGGACCAATAAAACGAGGTTTAAATTTAGGAGAGGAAACCTTCATAGGAATATGACGAGAAGATAACCAAACCAGATCCCCAACACGAAGTCGGGGACCCACACGGCGTCTGCGATTAGCGAAAAGTTGAGCTTTCTCCTGGGACAAGATCAAATTGTCCACTACCTGAGTCCAGATCTGCTGCAACCTATCCACCACAGAATCCACACCAGGACAGTCCGAAGACTCAACCTGTCCTGAAGAGAAACGAGGATGGAACCCAGAATTGCAAAAAAATGGAGAAACCAAGGTAGCCGAGCTGGCCTGATTATTAAGGGCGAACTCAGCCAACGGCAAAAAGGACACCCAATCATCCTGGTCTGCAGAAACAAAACATCTCAGATATGTTTCCAAGGTCTGATTGGTTCGTTCGGTCTGGCCATTAGTCTGAGGATGGAAAGCCGAGGAAAAGGATAGGTCAATGCCCATCCTACCACAAAAGGCTCGCCAAAACCTTGAAACAAACTGGGAACCTCTGTCAGAAACAATATTCTCAGGAATGCCATGCAACCGAACCACATGCTGAAAGAACAAAGGTACCAAATCAGAGGAGGAAGGCAATTTAGCCAAGGGCACCAGATGGACCATTTTAGAAAAGCGATCACAGACCACCCAAATGACTGACATCTTTTGAGAAACGGGAAGGTCAGAAATGAAATCCATCGAAATATGTGTCCAAGGCCTCTTTGGGACCGGCAAGGGCAAAAGCAACCCACTGGCACGAGAACAGCAGGGCTTAGCCCTAGCACAAATCCCACAGGACTGCACAAAAGTACGTACATCCCGTGACAGAGATGGCCACCAGAAGGATCTAGCCACTAACTCTCTGGTACCAAAGATTCCAGGATGACCAGCCAACACCGAACAATGAAGTTCAGAGATAATTTATTAGTCCACCTATCAGGGACGAACAGTTTCTCTGCTGGACAACGATCAGGTTTATTCGCCTGAAATTTTTGCAGCACCCGCCGCAAATCAGGGGAGATGGCAGACACAATGACTCCTTCCTTGAGGATACCCGCTGGCTCAGATAAACCCGGAGAGTCGGGCACAAAACTCCTAGACAGAGCATCCGCCTTCACATTTTTAGAGCCCGGAAGGTACGAAATCACAAAGTCGAAGCGGGCAAAAAATAACGACCAACGGGCCTGTCTAGGATTCAAGCGCTTGGCAGACTCGAGATAAGTCAAGTTCTTATGATCAGTCAATACCACCACGCGATGCTTAGCTCCTTCAAGCCAATGACGCCACTCCTCGAATGCCCACTTCATGGCCAGCAACTCTCGATTGCCCACATCATAATTACGCTCAGCGGGCGAAAACTTCCTGGAAAAGAA
The DNA here is from genome assembly GCF_032444005.1 of Ranitomeya imitator. Taxonomy (NCBI): domain Eukaryota; kingdom Metazoa; phylum Chordata; class Amphibia; order Anura; family Dendrobatidae; genus Ranitomeya; species Ranitomeya imitator. The sequence goes on from NC_091285.1 coordinate 635,412,592, forward strand.
AGCACATGGTTTCATCACTGAGCAATCAGAACCTCTCTGTGACAAAACCGCCCCTGCTCCAATCTCAGAAGCATCAACCTCGACCTGGAACGGAAGAGAAACATCTGGCTGACACAACACAGGGGCAGAACAAAAACGACGCTTCAACTCCTGAAAAGCTTCCACAGCAGCAGAAGACCAATTAACCAAATCAGCACCCTTCTTGGTCAAATCGGTCAATGGTTTGGCAATGCTAGAAAAATTACAGATGAAGCGACGATAAAAATTAGCAAAGCCCAGGAACTTTTGCAGACTTTTCAGAGATGTCGGCTGAATCCAATCCTGGATGGCTTGGACCTTAACTGGATCCATCTCGATAGTAGAAGGGGTAAAGATGAACCCTAAAAATGAAACTTTCTGCACACCGAAGAGACACTTTGATCCCTTCACAAACAAAGAGTTAGCACGCAGGACCTGAAAAACCATTCTGACCTGCTTCACATGAGACTCCCAATCATCTGAGAAGATCAAAATGTCATCCAAGTAAACAATCAGGAATTTATCCAGATACTCACGGAAGATGTCATGCATAAAAGACTGAAACACAGATGGAGCATTGGCAAGTCCGAACGGCATCACTAGATACTCAAAATGACCCTCGGGCGTATTGAATGCAGTTTTCCATTCATCTCCTTGCCTGATTCTCACCAGATTATATGCACCACAAAGATCTATCTTAGTGAACCAACTAGCCCCCTTAATCCGAGCAAACATGTCAGATAACAATGGCAAGGGATACTGAAATTTAACAGTGATCTTATTAAGAAGGCGGTAATCAATACACGGTCTCAGCGAACCATCCTTCTTGGCTACAAAGAAGAACCCTGCTCCCAGTGGTGATGACGATGGGCGAATATGTCCCTTCTCCAGGGATTCCTTCACATAACTGCGCATAGCGGCGTGTTCGGGCACGGATAAATTAAATAATCGACCTTTAGGGAATTTACTACCAGGAATCAAATTGATAGCACAATCACAATCCCTATGCGGAGGTAGAGCATCGGACTTGGGCTCTTCAAATACATCCTGATAATCAGACAAGAACTCTGGGACCTCAGAAGGGGTGGATGACGAAATCGACAAAAATGGAACATCACCATGTACCCCCTGACAACCCCAGCTGGATACCGACATGGAATTCCAATCCAATACTGGATTATGGGTTTGTAGCCATGGCAACCCCAACACGACCACATCATGCAGATTATGCAACACCAGAAAGCGAATAACTTCCTGATGTGCAGGAGCCATGCACATGGTCAACTGGGCCCAGTATTGAGGTTTATTCTTGGCCAAAGGTGTAGCATCAATTCCTCTCAATGGAATAGGACACCGCAAAGGCTCCAAGAAAAACCCACAACGTTTAGCATAATCCAAATCCATCAGATTCAGGGCAGCGCCCGAATCCACAAACGCCATGACAGAAAATGACGACAAAGAGCATATCAAGGTAATGGACAGAAGGAATTTGGACTGTACAGTACCAATGACGGCAGACCTAGCGGACCGCTTAGTGCGCTTAGGACAATCAGAAATAGCATGAGTGGAATCACCACAGTAGAAACACAGACCATTCAGACGTCTGTATTCCTGCCGTTCAACTCTAGTCATAGTCCTACCGCACTGCATAGGCTCAGGTTTAACCTCAGGCAGTACCGCCAAATGGTGCACAGATTTACGCTCGCGCAAGCGTCGACCGATCTGAATGGCCAAAGACAAAGACTCATTCAAACCAGCAGGCATAGGAAATCCCACCATGACATCCTTAAGAGCCTCAGAGAGACCCTTTCTGAACAAAGCTGCCAGCGAAGATTCATTCCACTGAGTGAGTACTGACCATTTCCTAAATTTCTGACAATATACTTCTATATCATCCTGACCCTGGCACAAAGCCAGCAAATTTTTCTCAGCCTGATCCACTGAATTAGGCTCATCGTACAGCAATCCGAGCGCCAGGAAAAACGCATCGACACTACTCAATGCAGGGTCTCCTGGCGCAAGAGAAAATGCCCAGTCTTGAGGGTCGCCGCGCAAAAAAGAAATAATAATCAAAACCTGTTGAATAGGATTACCAGAAGAATGAGGTTTCAAGGCCAGAAATAGCTTACAATTATTTTTGAAACTTAGAAACTTAGTTCTATCTCCAAAAAACAAATCAGGAATAGGAATTCTTGGTTCTAACATAGATTTCTGATCAATAGTATCTTGAATTTTTTGTACATTTATAACGAGATTATCCATTGAAGAGCACAGACCCTGAATATCCATGTCCACACCTGTGTCCAGAATCACCCAAATGTCTAGGGGAAAAAAAAAAGTGAACACAGAGCAGGAAAAAAAAAAAAAAAAAAAAAAATGATGTCAGAACTTTTTCTTTCCCTTTATTGAGAATCATTAGTTTGGGCTCCTTGTACTGTTATGTTTGCTAATGACAGGTGTTATGAAGGCAATCCAGAAACACAGTGTGCTTAGCGATCAGAGCGCACACAGTGATCTGACAAATACCCAAAAATACAAGAACGAGCTCTGATACGTGGAAACTCTGTAGACTGCACACCTGATCCTATCCTAAACACAACTAAAAGCGGCTGTGGATTGCGCCTAACAACTACCTAGGCAACTCGGCACAGCCTAAGAAACTAGCTAGCCTGAAGATAGAAAAATAGGCCTGACTTGCCCCAGAGAAATTCCCCAAAGGAAAAGGCAGCCCCCCACATATAATGACTGTGAGTAAGATGAAAAGACAAAACGTAGGGATGAAATAGATTCAGCAAAGTGGGGCCCGATATTCTAGGACAGAGCGAGGACAGTAAAGCGAACTTTGCAGTCTACAAAAAACCCTAAAGCAAAACCACGCAAAGGGGGCAAAAAAAAACCCACCGTGCCGAACTAACGGCACGGCGGTACACCCTTTGCGTCTCAGAGCTTCCAGCAAAACAAAAGACAAGCTGGACAGAAAAAAAGCAACAAAAAAAACAAAAGGCACTTAGCTATACAGAGCAGCAGGTCACAGGAACAATCAGGAGAAGCTCAGATCCAACACTGAAACATTGACAAGGAGCAAGGATAGCAGCATCAGGCGGAGTTAAGTAATGAAGCAGTTAACGAGCTCACCAGAACACCTGAGGGAGGAAGCTCAGAAGCTGCAGTACCACTTGTGACCACAGGAGTGAATTCAGCCACAGAATTCACAACACATTTGTTTGGATGATGTAGGAACAATAAAGCAATTTAATCTCATTGCATTTCGAAGTTGGCCTAACTTCATCAGGAGCACCACAGTTAACTCCTGATGAAGAACTTATTCCAACTTCGAAACGCGCTGAGAATAAACCTCTATTATTCCTACGTCAACATGTGTGTATCCTTAATGGAATATCTCCCCTGCAGCGCAGATCACTCCTACCCTCCAAACAATAGTGACCACAGGAACAATCGTTCCACCTATATGGGCGAGACGGTTGAGATTGCTGTCAGTCAAAAGGTCAGCCGAAGCATTGTTTGGCCCACAGAAGTTCAATATTTACGTAGACCTTTATACCTTTCTCCTCATTGAAAGTACATTAATGCAGGGTGGATCTAAGGGTACATGTTAAAGATGGAGTCTGAAAGAAGAGCTGTCAGGTATATAATATGTTTGGACACCTTAATACAGTGTGAATTAATTAAACTGTAGTGAATGACTTATTTGCATGATAAAATAACATTTACCCTATTGCTTTGGTGTTCATGTTGTTGCAATTGTTGGTGTAGGCTCCTCAAGTATAGGATCCAGACACCAATATCAGCCAATTCTTGTTACACTTTTCCTCTTTTAAGAGGTTGTACAGAATTACAAAAATTTTGCTACTTTTTTCTGTAAACTGCGCCGTATCTTGTATTGCAGTTCAGCCCCAAACACGTGACCACCACATGTATATGACCTATTAATATGGGCATACAGGTGATAGAAATGTTACACTAGTCCTACCTGTATGTCTCATACTAATGGTCTTGTTGCTGAGAAATCTTATATTCTGTCTTTATGTTAATGATTTCTTCCATGCTCCTGGTCGTGCGGTGCCTGGAAGAAATCCCTGCCTCCTGTCCTCATTGTAATACTTAACCCCTCCCATCAGCGTCATTTACGGTCCCAAAATCCTGCACTCCCTCAAAAATCCATACCCCATCCTCCCTTCTGTGGGCGCTGCATTCAGGGAACTTCTCTAGGCGCTGACGACTTCTGCTCCAGTGACCTCCGGTATGCGCACCGATAAGGTGCTCTCCCAACTTCCTCCCTGCATAGTCATCGCCATGTACAGATGGTTCCTAGCGATCACTGTGCAGGGAGGAAGTGGGGAGAGCATATTTGCAGCGCGCGCACAGGAGGTTACAGTGATTCGCCTGCACAGAAGATTCCTGAATGCAGTGCCCCAAGAAGGGAGGATGAGGTATGGATTTGAGGGAGTGCAGGGGCAGGATTCCGAGGCTGTAATGGACACTGATGGGAGGAGGTAAGTATTACAATAACAGGAAGGGCCACCACATGCCCCAGAGCCTGGAAGAAATCATTAACAAGAAAGGATATAACATTTCTCAGCATCAAGACTAGTGATGAGCGAATATACTCGTTATTCGAGATTTCCCAAGCACGCTCGGGTGACCTCCGAGTATTTTTTTAGTGCTCGGAGATTTAGTTTTCATCACCGCAACTGAATGATTTACATCTGTTAGCCAGCATAAGTACATGTGGGGGTTGCCTGGTTGCTAGGGAATGCCCACATGTAATCAAGCTGGCTAATAGCTGTAAATCAATTTAGCTGCAGTAAAGAAAACTAAATCTCCGAGCACTAAAAAATACTCGGAGGACCCCCGAGCATGCTCGGGAAATCTCGAGAAACGAATATATTCGCTCATCACTATTAATATGAGGCATAAAGGTATGACTACTGTAACATTACTATTACCTGTATGCCCATATTAATAGGTCATATAGGTCCAGGGGGAGACAGATTCCCTTTAATGTACCTTACGGTGAACTATCAATCATGACATCAACATTATAGTACACGAACATTTTGATCCATTTCATAAGCATATGGCATAATTTATATGAATTGTATTAGTTATCCTAATAATACTTATTGGTTATATTGCATCTCACATGTAAAGCGCCATGGAATAAATGGCGCTATAATAATTAATAATAATATCTCAGTAAGATGTAGTGGATCGTGTCGTTTACTCACCTACACCCCTTGAGATTGCTGGTTGGGGACTCTCTGTGCCGGCTTTTGGAGATTGAGTTGGGCTTCCAGTTTTTGTACTTTTAGACAAAGAGAGTCTAGAAGTTAGAGGCCTGTTTGGGGTTCCCCCCTTGGGTTTGCCGCTGGTGGAAGTGTCCATTGTGAGTTATCCTGCAGAGAGGGAGGATACGGTTATTAACTACTGGATGAAGAACATCTATCTGCTTCTAGACCGATTCCTCTTCATTTGGATAAATTGTGACCTTATAGAGAGGTCTACCCTATTCCTAGAGGTTTAGGGTTAACTTCCAGACATTGTGCCTCTCATCTTCCTTTTAATAACACATGTCTAATATTCTCTAGTCCTTGAGGTATTAATTATGCCGAGAAAGCCAGATGCTGCCTGAGCCTCCTAAACACTTCCCACACAGTCGCCTGAGATCTCCCTACTCCTACATCCTCATCACAGCACAGACACAAGTGTAGGACAGGTCTGTATGTACAAAGAAAGGGATGGCCGCTGCCTGCACTCTCACAATCCCATATTCACAAGTGTCAGGACTGGAGCAGGACCGTCATTTCAATTCAAGTAGTTTGCATTTGAATGGGCGCAACCATCCCCCCATAGCACACACACACAAAACCCTGGGACATAGGACCCAGCCTTGATTCCCAGGCTGCCTCATACGCTGACATCATTGACGCTATATATTCAGTATAAAGCTAGTCACAAGGGTTAAATGCAAAATAACACAGTGTGCGAATAGAGATTTGATAAGGGGATAGGATAGCATGAAAGTATGCACACACATAAAAGGAGAATATATATAAATATATAAGAAATAGTCTTAAGACAATGCTGTACCGACGCACGTACCTCTCTGTGCTGTCCGGGTGTGTGTCTGTGAGTCACTCCCTCCGTCACAAGTGTCACAGGGGGAAGAGGCAGAGATAGATGAGAACAGGGTACCACGGAGAATGAAAGAGTCCAATGGGAGGCGAGTGGCGCTTTTGGCGAGCTGCTCCTGGACATGCTCCCCCCCCCCCCCACTCTCCCTTGTAAAGGGTGGGTGATGTGAATATTCATACGCTCCCAAGGGGAGATTAACGCTTTCTATTATCCGTCAAAAGAGACGGCCGAGCAGATCAATAAAGCTTCCTCTACGACACGACAATACCCTATGCACCTACTCAAAGGAGGAGCAGCAGCAGCTGGAGCAGCCTCGCCGACACAGTGCGGAGCCCAAATAGAAGGGGCACTGTCTGCGGCAACACTGCACAACACACAGTCTACCCTGAAACAAGTGCAGAGTAGGCCCCATATCCAGGCTGCCCACCCACCCCGCGCCAAGCTGCCTGGCAACAATCATCTATTTGTTTGCAATAAGAGAATTTCAACGCTGATTTTCTTTTTTATCATTTCACATACAAGTCTAATTTCCCATCTTACAAATTGGCACAAAGGCTGATCCCTTCCTTTATTGAAAAGAAGAGAACATGTCTCCCACTTGTTTTTTTTACCTGGAGAAAGGTCCTGTTCGGCACCGAAACGCGTTGGCGAATGAAAAAACCTTTTTCATACTCCGGATCTCGTCCTTTATGTGAACGCAGCCAGCACATCGTGATAATCTCTGCTTTGCCAAATATGTCTCCCTATATATCATTATTATAAGATGCTAAAGTTTACAATCCATGCAGCCAATGGCTGTGAGTCACATAGACTGGCCTGGATTTACATGCATTGCCTCCACCTTTCATTATGAAGGGTAGTTGTTATCCAACCCCACACATACCAAGGGTAGGCCATGAGTCAGAACACAGTTATATATTAGAATGAGTAAGAAACCAAGAATATATATGATATATACATGCCTCAGTTGAGATTCAAACATATACAGTGGGGCAAAAAAGTATTTAGTCAGTCAGCAATAGTGCAAGTTCCACCACTTAAAAAGATGATAGGCGTCTGTAATTTACATCATAGGTAGACCTCAACTATGGGAGACAAACTGAGAAAAAAAAATCCAGAAAATCACATTGTCTGTTTTTTTTAACATTTTATTTGCATATTATGGTGGAAAATAAGTATTTGGTCAGAAACAAAATTTCATCTCAATACTTTGTAATATATCCTTTGTTGGCAATGACAGAGGTCAAACGTTTTCTGTAAGTCTTCACAAGGTTGCCACACACTGTTGTTGGTATGTTGGCCCATTCTTCCATGCAGATCTCCTCTAGAGCAGTGATGTTTTTGGCTTTTCGCTTGGCAACACGGACTTTCAACTCCCTCCAAAGGTTTTCTATAGGGTTGAGATCGGGAGACTGGCTAGGCCACTCCAGGACCTTGAAATGCTTCTTACTTAGCCACTCCTTCGTTGCCCTGGTGGTGTGCTTTGGATCATTGTCATGTTGAAAGACCCAGCCACGTTTCATCTTCAATGCCCTTGCTGATGGAAGGAGGTTTGCACTCAAAATCTCACGATACATGGCCCCATTCATTCTTTCATGTACCCGGATCAGTCGTCCTGGCCCCTTTGCAGAGAAGCAGCCCCAAAGCATGATGTTTCCACCACCATGCTTTACAGTAGGTATGGTGTTTGATGGATGCAACTCAGTATTCTTTTTCCTCCAAACACGACAAGTTGTGTTTCTACCAAACAGTTCCAGTTTGGTTTCATCAGACCATAGGACATTCTCCCAAAACTCCTCTGGATCATCCAAATGCTCTCTAGCAAACTTCAGATGGGCCCGGACATGTACTGGCTTAAGCAGTGGGACTCGTCTGGCACTGCAGGATCTGAGTCCATGGTGGCGTAGTGTGTTACTTATGGTAGGCATTGTTACATTGGTCCCAGCTCTCTGCAGTTCATTCACTAGGTCCCCCCGCGTGGTTCTGGGATTTTTGCTCACCGTTCTTGTGATCATTCTGACCCCACGGGGTGGGATTTTGCGTGGAGCCCCAGATCGAGGGAGATTATCAGTGGTCTTGTATGTCTTCCATTTTCTAATTATTGCTCCCACTGTTGATTTCTTCACTCCAAGCTGGTTGGCTATTGCAGATTCAGTCTTCCCAGCCTGGTGCAGGGCTACAATTTTGTGTCTGGTGTCCTTTGACAGCTCTTTGGTCTTCACCATAGTGGAGTTTGGAGTCAGACTGTTTGAGGGTGTGCACAGGTGTCTTTTTATACTGATAACAAGTTTAAACAGGTGGCATTACTACAGGTAATGAGTGGAGGAAAGAGGAGACTCTTAAAGAAGAAGTTACAGGTCTGTGAGAGCCAGAAATCTTGATTGTTTGTTTCTGACCAAATACTTATTTTCCACCATAATATGCAAATAAAATGTTAAAAAAAAAAACAGACAATGTGATTTTCTGGATTTTTTTTTCTCAGTTTGTCTCCCATAGTTGAGGTCTACCTATGATGTAAATTACAGACGCCTATCATCTTTTTAAGTGGTGGAACTTGCACTATTGCTGACTGACTAAATACTTTTTTGCCCCACTGTATACTTCTAAGTTACACTTCTGCAACAGAAATTAGAGCTATTCTAGCTTACTCGCTCATCGTATTCTGACTGTGTGCCAACTTACGTAAACGAAAAAACAAGTAAGTTCTCAACTGGGCACTTTTCACTGACCTTATTCTGTATTTTACACTGGGCAATGATTGTGAACGATTGCTATGACAGTCATTTCCTTGCAACCTTAACGCTTTCACACGTTGACGTAACTGTACGTAACAGTCAGGGTGCTCGTGTATGGAGGGTGACAGGAGCGGAGTCCACTCCATATGCGGCAGATGTCGGCTGTAATATATCTGCTGGCATCTGCCTCTAACAGCAATAAGCACTAGCTGCGATTGCTACTGTTTAACTACCTAAATGCCACTGACAATCTGTGGCATTTAAATATCGTGATCGCCGGTGTTTGCACTCTAGAGATATGATTGTCGGGCACCGATGGGATGCCATGGCAGCCATAGACCTTATGAAGATATCGGTACTCCTGTGAAGCTAAGCTATAGGCTGAGCTTCAAAGAAGATTGCCATTTAGGCTACGTTCACATTTGCGTTGTGCGATGTTGCGTCGGCGACACAACGCAAACAAAAACGCACGCTAAAACGCATAGTTTTGCGATGCATGCGTCCTTTTTTTCCGAATTTTGGATGCAAAAAAAATGCATCTTGCTGCGTCCTCTGCGCCCTAACGCTTGTGGCAAAAAAAACCGCATGCATCGCAAAACGCATGCAAACGCATGTCCATGCGCCCCCATGTTAAATATAGGGGCGCATGGCGGATGCGTCGCCGCTGCTGCGCCCGACGCAGCCCGGCAGAACGCAAATGTGTACGTAGCCTTATTCCATGTATTACTGCAGTACTTTCGTTATGCAGTACGTAGCATAAGCAAATAAACAGATTAACCCCTTTACCCCCAAGGGTGGTTTGCACGTTAATGACCAGGCCAATTTTTACAATTCTGACCACTGTCCCTTTATGAGGTTATAACTCCGAAACGCTTCAACGGATCCTGGTGATTCTGACATTGTTTTCTCGTGACATATTGTACTTCATGATAGTGGTAAAATTTCTTTGATAGTACCTGCGTTTATTTGTGAAAAAAACGGAAATTTGGCGAAAATTTTGAAAATTTCGCAATTTTCAAACTTTGAATTTTTATGCAATTAAATCACAGAGATATGTCACACAAAATACTTAATAAGTAACATTTCCCACATGCCTCCTTTACATCAGCATAATTTTGGAACCAATTTTTTTTTTTGTTAGGGAATTATAAGGGTTAAAAGTTGACCAGCAATTTCTCATTTTTACAACACCATTTTTTTTAGGGACCACGTCTCATTTGAAGTCATTTTGAGGGGTCTATATGATAGAAAATGCCCAAGTGTGACACCATTCTAAAAACTGCACCCCTCAAGGTGCTCAAAACCACATTCAAGAAGTTTATTAACCCTTCAGGTGTTTAATAGGAATTTTTGGAATGTTTAAATAAAAATGAACATTTAACTTTTTTACACAAAAAATTTACTTCAGCTCCAATTTGTTTTATTTTACCAAGGGTAACAGGAGAAATTGGACCCAAAAAGTTGTTGTCCAATTTGTCCTGAGTACGCTGATACCCCATATGTGGCAGTAAACCACTGTTTGGGCGCATGGGAGAGCTCGGAAGGGAAAGAGCGCTATTTGACTTTTCAATGCAAAATTGACAGGAATTGAGATGGGACGCCATGTTGCGTTTGGAGAGCCACTGATGTGCCTAAACATTGAAACCCCCCACAAGTGACACCATTTTGGAAAGTAGACCCCCTAAGGAACTTATCTGGATGTGTGGTGAGCACTTTGACCCACCAAGTGCTTCACAGAAGTTTATAATGCAGAACCGTAAAAATAAAAAATCATATTTTTTCACAAAAATTATATTTTTGCCCCCAATTTTTTATTTTTCCAAGGGTAAGAGAAGAAATTGGACCTCAAAAGTTGTTGTCCAATTTGGCCTGAGTACGCTGATACCCCATATGTGGCAGTAAACCACTGTTTGGGCGCATGGGAGAGCTCGGAAGGGAAGGAGCGCTATTTGACTTTTCAATGCAAAATTGACAGGAATTGAGATGGGACGCCATGTTGCGTTTGGAGAGCCACTGATGTGCCTAAACGTTGAAACCCCCCACAAGTGACACCATTTTGGAAAGTAGACCCCCTAAGGAACTTATCTAGAGGTGTGGTGAGCACTTTGACCCACCAAGTGCTTCACAGAAGTTTATAATGCAGAACCGTAAAAATAAAAAATCATATTTTTTCACAAAAATTATATTTTTGCCCCCAATTTTTTATTTTTCCAAGGGTAAGAGAAGAAATTGGACCTCAAACGTTGTTGTCCAATTTGTCCCGAGTACGCTGATACCCCATATGTGGCAGTAAACCACTGTTTGGGCGCATGGGAGAGCTCGGAAGGGAAGGAGCGCCGTTTGACTTTTCAATGCAAAATTGACAGGAATTGAGATGGGACGCCATGTTGTGTTTGGAGAGCCACTGATGTGCCTAAACATTGAAACCCCCCACAAGTGACACCATTTTGGAAAGTAGACCCCCTAAGGAACTTATCTGGATGTGTGGTGAGCACTTTGACCCACCAAGGGCTTCACAGAAGTTTATAATGCAGAGCCATAAAAATAAAACAAAATTTTTTTCCCACAAAAATTATTTTTTAGCCCCCAGTTTTGTATTTTCCCTAGGGTAACAGGAGAAATTGGACCCCAAAAGTTGTTGTCCAATTTGTCCTGAGTACGCTGATACCCCATATGTGGGGGGGAACCACCGTTTGGGCGCATGGGAGGGTTCGGAAGGGAAGGTGCGCCATTTGGAATGCAGACTTAGATGGAATGGTCTGCAGGCGTCACATTGCGTTTGCAGAGCCCCTAATGTACCTAAACAGTAGAAACCCCCCACAAGTGACACCATTTTGGAAAGTAGACCCCCTAAGGAACTCATCTTGATGTGTTGTGAGAGCTTTGAACCCCCAAGTATTTCACTACAGTTTATAACGCAGAGCCATGCAAATAAAAAATATTTTTTTTTCCACAAAAATTATATTTTAGCCCCCAGTTTTGTATTTTTCCAAGGTTAGCAGGAGAAATTGGACCCTAAATGTTGTTGTCCAATTTGTCCTGAGTACGCTGATACCCGATATGTGGGGGGGAACCACCGTTTGGGCGCATGGGAGGGCTCGGAAGGGAAGGAGCATCATTTGGAATGCAGACTTAGATGGATTGGTCTGCAGGCGTCACATTACGTTTGCAGAGCCCCTAATGTACCTAAACAGTAGAAACCCCCCACAAGTGACCCCATATTGGAAACTAGACCCCTCAATGAACTTATCTAGATGTGTTGTGAGAACTTTGAACCCCCAAGTGTTTCACTACAGTTTATAACGCAGAGCCGTGAAAATAAAAAATCTTTTTGTTTTCCCACAAAAATTATTTTTTAGCCCCCAGTTTTGTATTTTCCCAAGGGTAACAGGAGAAATTGGTCCACAAAAGTTGTTGTCCAATTTGTCCTGAGTACGCTGATACCCCATATGTTGGGGTAAACCCCTGTTTGGGCACACAGGAGAGCTCGGAAGGGAAGGAGCACTGTTTTACTTTTTCAACGCAGAATTGGCTGGAATTGAGATCGGACGCCATGTCGTGTTTGGAGAGCCTCTGATGTGCCGAAACAGTGGAAACCCCCCAGTTATAACTGAAACCCTAATCTAAACACACCCCTAACACTAATTCCAACGGTAACCCTAACCACACCTCTAACCCTGACACACCCCTAACCCTAATCCCAACCCTATTCCCAACTGTAAATGTAATCTTAACCCTAACTTTAGCCCCAACCCTAACTGTAGCCCCAACCCTAGCCCTAACCCTAGCCCTAACCCTAGCCCTAACACTAACCCTAGCCCTAACCCTAGCCCTAACCCTAACCCTAGCCCTAACCCTAGCCCTAACCCTAGCCCTAGCCCTAACCCTAGCCCTAACCCTAGCCCTAACCCTAGCCCTAATGGGAAAATGGAAATAAATACATTTTTTTTTATTTTTCCCTAACTAAGGGGGTGATGAAGGGGGGTTTGATTTACTTTTATAGCGAGTTTTTTAGCGGATTTTTATGATTGGCAGCCGTCACACACTGAAAGACCCTTTTTATTGCAAAAAATATTTTTTGCAATACCACATTTTGAGAGCTATAATTTTTCCATATTTTGGTCCACAGAGTCATGTGAGGTCTTGTTTTTTGCGGGACGAGTTGACGTTTTTATTGAAAACATTTTTGGGCACGTGACTTTTTTTATCGCTTTTTATTCCGATTTTTGTGAGGAAGAATGACCAAAAGCCAGCTATTCATGAATTTCTATTGGGGGAGGCGTTTATACCGTTCCGCGTTTGGTAAAATTGATAAATCAGTTTTATTCTTCGGGTCAGTACGATTACAGCGATACCTCATTTATATCATTTTTTTATGGTTTGGTGCTTTTATACGATAAAAACTATTTTACAGAAAAAATAATTATTTTTGCATCGCTTTATTCTCAGGACTATAACTTTTTTATTTTTTTGCTGATGATGCTGTATGGCGGCTCTTTTTTTGCGGGACAATATGACGCTTTCAGCGGTACCATGGTTATTTATATCTGTCCTTTTGATCGCGTGTTATTCCACTTTTTGTTCGGCGGTATGATAATAAAGCGTTGTTTTTTGCCTCGTTTTTTTTTTTTTTTCTTACGGTGTTTACTGAAGGGGTTAACTAGTGGGACAGTTTTATAGGTCGGGTCGTTACGGACGCGGCGATACTAAATATGTGTACTTTTATTGTTTTTTTTTTTTTATTTAGATGAAGAAATGTATTTATGGGAATAATATTTTTTTTTTTTTTCATTATTTTGGAATATTTTTTTTTATTTTTTTTACACATTTGGAAAATTTTTTTTTTACTTTTTTACTTTGTCCCAGGGGGGGACATCACAGATCAGTGATCTGACAGTTTGCACAGCACTCTGTCAGATCACTGATCTGACATGCAGCGCTGCAGCCTTCACAGTGCCTGCTCTGAGCAGGCTCTGTGAAGCCACCTCCCTCCCTGCAGGACCCGGATCCGCGGCCATCTTGGATCCGGGGCTGGAGGGAGCAGGGAGGGAGGTGAGACCCTCGCAGCAACGCGATCACATCGCGTTGCTCCGGGGGTCTCAGGGAAGCCCGCAGGGAGCCCCCTCCCTGCGCGGTGCTTCCCTGCACCGCCGGCACATCGCGATCATCTTTGATCGCGGTGTGCCAGGGGTTAATGTGCCGGGGGCGGTCCGTGACCGCTCCTGGCACATAGTGCCGGATGTCAGCTGCGATAAGCAGCTGACACCCGGCCGCGATCGGCCGCGCTTCCCCCGTGAGCGCGGCCGATCGGCTATGACGTACTATCCCGTCCAGGGTCAGATAAGCCCAGGGCACCTCGACGGGATAGTACGTCTAAGGTCACAGAGGGGTTAAAGTCCCCAAAGGAAACTAAAAATAAAATAAGTTTTAAAGAATATTAAAAAGCATAACTTTAAATCACCCTCCCTTTTCCCAGTTTTAAAAACAAAGAAATAACAAAAAATATCATTGATATCACCTCCCCTATAAAAGTCTGGTTTTACAAAATATAATATTACTTAAATCATGTGTTGAATGCCGAGAATGGAGGAAAAAAAAAAATCAAACATCAGAATTGCAATTTTTCAGTCACTGCGGTTATCTCCCCAAAAAAGGCAATGAAAAGTTCTCAACATGTCATATGTAGCCCAAATGGTATTAATAAAAATGTCAGTTCGGCGCGCAAAAAGTAAGCTTTCACACGCAACTCAATCGATGGGAAAAATAAGAAAAGTTATGGGTCTCAGTAAAAGAGACAAATACATATGTTTTATACAAATTTCTGATTTTTTTTCAAGATACAAAATAATAATAATAATAATAATAAAGTATAAAAGTTTGGTATCGCCGTAATTGTAGTTAGCTGGAGAATCATGTTGCTGGATCGTTTTCACTGCACAATGAATGCAAAAATCAAAACCCCAAAAACAATGGTGAAATTGCAGGGTTTTTTCAGTTTCACTCCACTTTGAATTTTTTTTTTCACATTTTTCAATCTAATATATAAAGCTGAATAGCTGAATGTGTGTGTGTATGTGTGTGTGTGTGTATGTATGTATGTCCGGGATTGGCATCTGCACCGTCGCAGCTACAGCCACAAAATTTTGCACAGTCACACTTCTGGACCCCGAGAGCGTCATAGGCTATGTTGTGAGGCGAAATTTTAACCCCGCGCATTCCAATTCACCAATTTTGCCCCTATCTACATAATGGGGAAAAAAGTGAAAGGAAAAGTGTTGGAGGCGTCGCAGCTACAGCCACAAAATTTTGCACAGTCACACGTCTGGACCCTGAGAGCATTATAGGCTATGTTGTGAGGTGAAATTTTAACCCTGTGCTTTCCAATTCACCAAACAATTTTGCCCCTATCTACATAATGGGGAAAAAGTGAAAGGAAAAGTGTTGTAGGCGTCGCAGCTACAGCCACAAAATTTTGCACAGTCACACGTCTGGACCCCGAGAGCGTCATAGGCTATGTTGTGAGGTGAAATTTTAACCCCGCACTTTCCAATTCACCAAACAATTTTGTCCCTATCTACATAATGGGGAAAAAGTGAAAGGAAAAGTGTTGGAGGCGTCGCAGCTACAGCCACAAAATTTTGCACAGTCACACCTCTGGACCCCGAGAGCGTCATAGGCTATGTTGTGAGGTGAAATTTTAACCCCGCGCTTTCCAATTCACCAAACAATTTTGTCCCTATCTACATAATGGGGAAAAGTGAAAGGAAAAGTGTTGGAGGCAAATTGACAGCTGCCAGATGTGAACAAGGGGGACTTAAAGAATGAGAGCCAAAGAGTATATACCGTACAGTTGCTAAGGTGGGGCCCCGACATGGGATACTCACCACACACGGGGAAATGAACACACACACAAAATGCGCCACACACTACCACGTGCTTGAACACATATTACCCTCATGTTGTGAATTCCGCTCTTGGGCTCCCTCCGGTGGTTGTAAGTGGCACTTTTGTGAGTTCTGCTCTTGGGCTCCCTCTTGTGGTTTCAAGTGGTATGGCTGCTCCTTGGAGTTAGCTGTCATCAGCTGCCTCCACTTATCTTCTTTTCTGCTCGGCTATTTAGGTCTGGCTGTTCCTTCAGCTAGTGCCACTTGTAAATGGTTTCTGGTTGGATTCACATCTCTTTGGATTTCCCTGTTTTCCTGACCAGTTCAGCAAAGCTAAGTTCTTACTTGCTCTGTTCTGTTCACAGATTGTGGACTTATCCGTTCAGTGCTCTTTCCATGCTTGTCCAGCTTATCAGTATGAATTAATTCTGTCTTGCTGGAAGCTCTGGGAAGCAGATTTACCCTCCACACCTTTAGTCAGGTGTGGAGATTTTTAATAAACTCTGCGCGGATTTTTGTAGTGTTTTATACTGACCGCACAGTATTCCATCCTGTCCTATCTATCAAGCTAAACTGGCCTCCTGTGCTCATCCTGGTTTCATTCTGTGATATAGCAAATCCCAAAATCATATTAATAGTCTGGAGAGGAACACATGTGTGTTATATATAGCCAGACACATCAAATCCGCTCCATAGAATCTAAATAAAAATAGGAGAACCCGGAGCATAATATAAACAATTGCTTTATTGGTACAAAATTTAAAAAAGACATATATCAGCAATACTTAAGGTGCAAATTTTCCCATGATAGACATAGATAAAGGGGAGACCCACCCCTCTGGAATCCACATGCTGCACAAATGAACATGGAAGGAGGAGAGTATAAAAAACCTTTCCATGCAATGTAACCTAGTGCAGCGGCAAGCTGACCAGTAATGAAGTCCCAGTCCAAATAGTCAAAGTATAGGTGTTGTAAGTCAACACGAATCAGCTTACCGACTCAGAGGGGAGACAGAGGAGGGGAATCCCACCAGGATAGCGTCCCCGACGCGCGTTTCGCGGCTTAAACACGCCGCTTCTTGTTATATATAGAAGATGACATACAGGTATATACTATATACAGGGGAGATGACACACAGATATATACTATATACAGGAGAGATGACACACAGGTATATACTATATACAGGAGGAGATGACATACAGGTATATGTTATATATAGAAGATGACATACAGGTATATACTATATACAGGAGGAGATTACACACAGATATATACTATATACAGGGGAGATGACGCACAGGTATATACTATATACAGGAGGAGATGACATACAGGTATATACTATATATAGAAGGAGATGACATACAGGTATATACTATATATACTAGATGATGACATACAGATATATACTATATACAGGGGAGATGACACACAGCAGGTATATACTATATTCAGGTGAGATGACATACAGGTATATACTATATACAGGAGATGACATACAGGTGTATACTATATATAAGGGAGATGACAAACATGTATATACTGAGGTGAAAATGAGAGGTGTGAGGTGAAAATGAAAAGGTGTGAGTGCAAAATGAGAGGAGTGAGGGAAAATAGTACAGTTATCGGAAAATGACAGATGTGAGGTCGAAATGACAAGTGTTAGGGGGGAATGAGAGGAGTGAGTGAGAAAATGAGAGGTGTGAGGGAGAAAATGAGAGATGTGAGGGGGAAAATGAAAGATGTGATTGGGAAAATGAGAGGCGTGATGGGAAAATAAGAGAAGTGAGGTGCTATAACTAACCACAGATATTTACTATGCCCAGGCAACGCCGGGCTCTTCAGCTAGTATATTATAAAGTAAAATTGGCGGAGAGTGATAAAATGTACAGACGTGCGAGTCACATCAGAAGCTTGTTTTACAGCAGTTTTATAGTTGGATGGGTGTAGTGTCCCTAATTCTGAGTGCACAGAGAGCAGACACATCACCCCTAGAATTACTACACTGTGCTCTCAATGACCGTATTGTCAGATGCTTTGCATATCTAGACCAACAGAACAACCTCTGAGACGGGTACTTTGCATGGCAGCTGCCTGTCCACACACATGTATTTGTAGCATCCCTTTCAGAAAGGAAGTCAAATGCGTCTGTGTCTGTGTATCATAGACAAAAAGCTTATTATTCTCCTGCTGTGAGCTAATATGGCGTCAGAGACATAATAAGTTAATAAATGACAGGAAATTACATATTGTTTGGGGTGACATTGCTGACATGTTCGTATTTGTTCAGGGAGCATGTCATTTTCTATCATTTCAACTCAATTGAACAGCTCTCTCCATTTGTGACCGAGCAAGCTTGTCTAACTCTTTTCATAGCTTTTTTTTATGACTACCTCTCTGTTCAGTGAAGTCTTTGACCTGTTTTATGCATCATTTGGGAGTCCTATGGACCAAACCATTGTTTGTGATCATACTAAAGGTACCGTCACATTTCGCGACGCTGCAGCGATCTAGACAACGATCCCAATCGCTGCAGCGTCGCCGTTTGGTCGCTGGAGAGCTGTCACACAGACAGTTCTCCAGCGACCAACGATGCCGAAGTCCCCGGGTAACCAGGGTAAACATCGGGTTACTAAGCGCAGGGCCGCGCTTAGTAATCCGATGTATACCCTGGTTACCAGCGTAAACGTAAAAAAAAAAACACTACATACTTTCATTCCGGTGTCTGTCCCCCCGGCGCTGTGCTTCTCTGCACTGACTGTGAGCGCCAGCCGGAAAGCAGAGCGGTGACGTCACCGCTGTGCTTTCCGGCCACAGTGCAGAGAAGCACAGCGCCGGGGGACAGACACCGGAATGTAAGTATGTAGTGTTTTTTTTTTTTTTACGTTTACGCTGGTAACCAGGGTAAACATTGGGTTACTAAGCGCGGCCCTGCGCTTAGTAACCCGATGTTTACCCTGGTTACCAGTGAAGACATCGCTGAATCGGCGTCACACACGCCGATTCAGCGATGTCTGCGGGAGTCCAGCGACAAAATAAAGTTCTGGACTTTCTGCTCCGACCAACGATGGCACAGCAGGATCCTGATCGCTGCTGCCTGTCAAACTCAACGATATCGCTAGCCAGGACGCTGCAACGTCACGGATCGCTAGCGATATCGTTCAGTGTGACGGTACCTTAACAATTGTGCTGGACATTCAGATATATCTAAAATTTCTAAACATCAATATTGTCTGATTATGTTAAAAAAATCGATCTTAGATTTTAATGGGACCAGCTTACTCTCTATTAAGTATGAGGACCACCTGAGTTTGTCCCAACAGATCTTGTCGAAAAGAATTAGGAATGTTGAATTTCGATGACCAATCCTTCCTTTTCCTTCCTGTCTGACCTCTGCTCTGCTTCACTTGCCCATTGAAAACAAATTTTCACTCAGTTGTACTGGGCATAATATGTGTATAGGGGTCAGCAGCAGTAGCTGTCTGCCGAATGAGCATTTGATTGAGCTTTTATCCTTTTGTGATCCAGATGAAGACACTTCATCAACCATTGATAATGTATTGTAGGATCCGAGCCTTGTGAAGGCACCTATTGTAGTAAACCTCAAAAAGGATACAACTTGAATTTTACAACTGCCCATAGCATCTATATCATATTCAAGAACTTTGAACTCAATGGAAGCTTGTTTGAGGGCAAGACATCAGCCATGGTACTGAATATCATAGCTTATTGGCGCTAGTGACATTGATGGTGAATCTGTCGATTGTGAGCCTAAAGGTGGACCTAAATCATGGTGGGTATAGAAAATGGCTGGTCTAGATATTAGTGAATCTAGATAATAGTGGGCATAGATAATGATTTAGCTTAAGTATTTCTGGGCCTAGGCAATGGTGGATATAGGTAATTGTGGGCAATGGTAACTCTAAATAAAGGGTGGTTTAAGGACTGATGGGTTTAGGCAATGGTGTAAGTATAGTAATGAACAAGTTATTGGGGCTTTTAGGTTAAAAAAAAGGTGTAACCTACACTTCCCAATGAGATTACTTTTCCTTGCAGACACTGCTTATTGGTTCAAGGAGCAATTTGCAATCCAATAAAAGTATTCCAAATAACTCACTAAATTATAAATAGTAGGCTGCTCTGGATATCTATCTATATCTATTAAATGGGTGTACAGGCCTCCAAGCAACTAATCTATATACTTGCCAAATATACAGGGACCCAAAAAAGTGGAAGGCAGCACTCCAGGTTTTACCAAAATATAAGTGGAGTGGTGCAACGTTTCGGCTTCCAAAAGCCTTTCTCAAGCAGTCTTGAGATGACAAACTAATGGGTTCTACTGAGCAAAGCTTATATCACCATTCATAGGTTTCCAAGGCATTGACCTTACCTCTATAGTCACACCTCTGTTACTCATAGTTTGCTTGCATTAGGGCTCACTTAGATGCTAGTTTTTCCTGTACTAGTTCTATGCATATATTTCACTGATAGTACATGTAACTATGATAGTCTGTGGTGGTGGGGCTATTCACATGTCCATGAATTTGTGCACACTGAATGGTCCTTGCAAAATTGTTGGGAGACGTCTGATATAAATCCATGTATCGGTTCACAGACTGATAGGAAAAGGTGGAGAAACATTTTTTTCCATCAGAGAAAAACTGATTAAACTCTGATGAAAATCAGTGCTGATACTTCAACCAATTTTCTCGAACGAGAAAATCACGAACATGTGCGTGAGTGCAGCGCCCCAGAGACCTGGTCGTTGCAGTAACGTCGCTCTGTCACTAAGGGGAGTGATGGTACGTCTGATGGCACTAAAGCAGTTCATCTGACCAGGTATCACAAGCACACACTGCACTTCACACTCCGGCCACTAGGGGGAGCAAAAGGCACTATTTACTAGGTCACTCCTCACACTGGTAAAACTAGGGGTTGGATAGGGAGTTAGGACAGAAGCTGACTGGGTTTTGCCCAGGCAACATCCCATGGCAGGGGATGTTGCGGGGGAGACTTCAGGGGAGTCCCTATCAGGTGTGGGAATCTGGCAGAGACTTAGCGACAAGAACAGAACGAAACGGAACCGCGCCTGCACTACCTTGCGGTGGTATCCTTAGAAAGGACACGAAGAGAAGGATATTGTGGACAGTGAGAAACGAGATCAAGCACAAAGGAGAGCCAGTAGGAGTCGTGCCCCGAGAACGGCAACATCCTGCTGAGGCGTGTAGCCGGTGACCGGAACACCGAGGAAGTAACTGACTTTATGCCTTACTTCAAATACCGCAGGACAGTTAATTATAGGTTGGCTGTCTACCATACATCACCTAAGCAGACATAGGGGGCAACCGTGGAGAGGGGCGTCTCTAGGGTCCCAGAATAGCTCCGAGCCTTCCCGTCAAACGGGTGCGTCCTAGCCATAACAAACTTGGAGGACGGAGAGAGAAAGAACGAGAACAGAAGTTGTGAGGACTATCCCGAATGCTCAGCAGGGAAGCACTACAACACACAGGCGCTAGTGGTAGGCAACGATTTCCACCTGCAAAGGGAACTCTGGATGTGCCTTCGGACCGGCCGGTCTCAGACAGCCCTGTTAACAGTGCTCTGGATTGAGGATCCTGAAGTCACCAGTAAAGAGGTAAAGAGACTGCAACCCTGTGTCCTCATTATTGTCTGCACCTCACACCATCGCCACCTACACCACTGGGAAGCCCTGGGGACTCACTTCACCTGTGGGGAGGTATACCATCTAGCTGCCATCACATCACCCCAGTGGACCCCGAGCAGCGTCGGTCGACCTGACCGAATACCACAGGTGGCGTCACGAAACCTTAGCCAACTTTCATCATCCCTTTTATTGGACGCCCCTTAGCAGGGTCACGGACCGGGTCCAGCCACCGTAACAACCCCAGAACTGAGCCAGAGAGGACCGGTACCGAGTAACCCACGGCCCTGCGTCTGGGGGCGCTCCATGAGCCCTTAGTGAACAAGGAGGGGGCATTACTAAGCTAATGTGAAACCGCCCAAATAACAGCCCACATGTATGCACCTTTAGAGCTTGCAATGTAATTTTTTTTAATGGATGTTATATTTCCTGAGGTATGGTGTGTTTTAATTGAGCCTTGGGTCTCTGGTCTACAATATTTTTTTTCCAATCATATTTTTGTGCCAGGTTATCACTTAAAAAGACTAAAATATGTGAACTAAACCAATGTGCTGAATCCCACACCCTAAATCATCTTCATCCATGGTGTTAGTTTGATGATCAGTGCGATATTATGTGAAGATGCCTCCATTACTCATGCAGTCGCTGAACCTCTCAAGTACCAGTTGTTATGGTAGTTTGTATAAAGGATGACAGGGAAACAATTATAGTTGTCACCTTGGGGAACAGAACACTAAGGTCCAACCCTGAATGTACTGATCACAGATGCTTAAAAGCTTGAAATATGAAAATAACCTATAGGGTGTGTATCCGAACTGTCCTGAGAAAGACTTATGTCATAGTCTCTTAAGGAGGACCTGTCACCAGGTCAAAACTGGGCAGTTTTTACTTTTATGTTATTCCCATTGCTCCTCTGAGTATTCTGTTTTTTATTTTTATTTTTTTTAGCATGCTATATGGTTCCAGAGATATGGACCTGTTTTGTTTTAGTGCTAATTTTTATGGTCTTTACACAAGGCCATGGTTCACTGAGTAATTATGCAGAGCAGCCTAAAGACACACCCCAAAGAACCTTGTGAGCCACAACACCTTAGATAGACCTGATGTGGAAATCTGTATGGAAAGTTTTAGGAGAAGCTCAAAAGGTTTAACACATTTGCCAGTTTTGATCAAATCAGGGAGTCGATCAATCATCAATCGGAGACAACGGCGCACAGCCAGTGTCTGTTAAGGTACCGTCACACTGAACGATATCGCTAGCGATCCGTGACGTTGCAGCGTCCTGGATAGCGATATCGTTCAGTTTGACACACAGCAGCGATCAGAATCCTGCTGTGATGTCGTTGGTCGCTGCAGAAAGTCCAGCACTTTATTTCGTCGCTGGACTTCCTGCTGACATCACTGAATCGGCGTGTGTGACGCCGATTCAGCGATGTCTTCGCTGGTAACCAGGGTAAACATCGGGTTACTAAGCGCAGGGCCGCGCTTAGTAACCCGATGTTTACCCTGGTTACCAGGGTAAAAGTAAAAAAAAAAAAAAACACTACATACTTACATTCCGCTGTCTGTCCCTCGGCGCTCTGCTTCTCTGCCCTGTGTAAGCACAGCGGCCGGAAAGCAGAGCGGTGACGTCACCGCTGTGCTTTCCGGCCGCTGTGCTTACACAGGGCAGAGAAGCAGAGCGCCGAGGGACAGACAGCGGAATGTAAGTATGTAGTGTTTGTTTGTTTTTTACTTTTACGCTGGTAACCAGGGTAAACATCGGGTTACTAAGCACGGCCCTGCGCTTAGTAACCCGATGTTTACCCTGGTTACCGGCATAGTTGGTCGCTGGAGAGCTGTCTGTGTGACAGCTCTCCAGCGACCAAACAGCGATGCTGCAGCGATCCGGATCGTTGTCGGTATCGCTGCAGCGTCGCTTAGTGTGACGGTACCTTTAGTGTACTGCTTGTCTGACTCTCAGATGCCCAGTCACAAGTTTTTATTACATCCACAAAGAAGGTGAAGTGGGAATGGTTTCTTACATTACATTACTTAAGACAGAAGATATTTAAGTTGGGAAAAACAAAATTGTAAATTCTGAATTCTGTCAAATTCCTTTCAAACTGGTTCTACCCAGTTTACCCTTCTTTCAAAAGCAAAGGAATGTTTAACAGACAGACACCTCTATATATGATACAACACCCTGTGTTAGTCGTTTTATTAATAACTCTTATAAAGCTAATACTAAAATACAAAATTAGTAGAGATATATAGGTAGATTTCCTTGTCTGAATAATAATCAAAGCAAAGTATAAATATTTACCATTACAGACCATAGAAATTAGCAATAATAAAAAGGTCCATACCTCCAGAACCGTCTGTCACATTTAAAGAAAAATCAAAATACTCAGGTGAGCAACGGGAAAAAAATAACAGCAAAAACTAGTCACTTTTGACTTGCTGATAGGTTTTCTTTAAAGGTCATTTCAACATAATTTTTTTAAATACATCACTATTTAATAGATGCTTGTCAGGGAGTTTAATTTGACAGGACTTTCTTTATCCCACAAATTCCTGATATCACAGGTCGTAAAGGTTGCGGGTACCATCCGCTGTGATCTTTGGAGCGAACAACTCTCTGCTACCCCCTATCGTCCGGACAATTACACGATCAATGGAGAAGGCCGCAGCCTGTTCGTGCCACTAGGCCGGCTATCAGAAAATGAATGGTGAGCCTATGGCATATGCACCTCCGGATTCTAACACCTGGAATATGTGTATATACCCCGATACGGTCACCACTAACTCTCCGATAACCCCAGACTACTCGCCACCACCACCACCAATCTGTCTTGGTCAATTGGACACTGATTACAGTAGCTTATCACTTTGAGGCGTAGTTTACAGAACTGAAGGAACAGAACTATTCTCCCCAGTCCCACAAGCTCGCTGCCTCGGGGTAATCCTTGACGCTGATCTCTCCTTCAAACCACATATCCAAGCCCTTTCCACTTCCTGCCGACTTCAACTCAAAAATATTTCACAAATCCGTTCATTCCTCAACCAAGAATCTGCAAAAACCCTAGTCCATGCCCTCATCATCTCTCGCCTTGACTACTGCAACCTCCTGCTCTGTGGCCTCCCCTCTAACACTCTCGCACCCCTCCAATCTATTCTGAACTCTGCTGCCCGACTTATCCACCTGTCCCCCCGCTACTCCCCGGCCTCTCCCCGTCTGTCAATCCCTTCACTGGCTTCCCATTGCCCAGAGACTCCAGTACAAAACCCTAACCATGACGTACAAAGCCATCCACAACCTGTCTCCTCCATACATCTGTGACCTCGTCTCCCGGTACTTTCCTGCACGCAACCTCCGATCCTCACAAGACCTCCCTCTCTACTCCCCTCTTATCTCCTCTTCACACAATCTCATACAAGATTTCTCTAGTGCATCCCCCCTACTCTGGAACCCTCTACCGCAACACATCAGACTCTCGCCTACCATCGAAACCTTCAAAAAGAACCTGAAGACCCACCTCTTCCGGCAAGCCTACAACCTGCAGTAACCACCGATCGACCAAACTTCTGCATGACCAGCTCTATCCTCACCTACTGTATTCTCACCTATCCCTTGTAGATTGTGAGCCTTCGCGGGCAGGGTCCTCCCTCCTCCTGTACCAGTTTTGACTTGTATTGTTTAACATTATTGTACTTGTTTTTATTATGTATACCCCTCCTCACATGTAAAGCGCCATGGAATAAATGGCGCTATAACAATAAATAATAACTATTAAATGTTATATTTAATCTAAAGGGAGGCAGTGTTTATGAAAAATATACAAAACATTTTACAAGGGGAACAAAACCGTGCAGCATAAACAGTTACAGAAAATAAAAGGGATTAACAAGAGAATTTGCAACACCGATCGCTAAGAGAATTCAGTTTAGCTGAAGGAGAGTGCTTCAATTTGGCCATCAATTAACGGGATCCCTGCATACAAAATATGTAACTTTCTGCACTAACACACATCATAAGTGATCTTGATCTTTTATCAGACCCAGAGTCCCGCCCACACACCCCTTTGTGATGACCTCACATGGGCCAGGTTGTGGGCTGGTCTCAGCCCCTCATTATTTTAAGAAATTGTAGAAGTTTGAGACTGATGTCATCTTTTGTATCTGGATTTTATCTACGCTTAGAGGCCAAACATAGCCTAGTTGCTGGTGGTTATATGGTACCTATGGATTTGAGGCTTTTTGGAAGGGGTTATAATTAAGAGAAAATAAGTGTATTTTTGCCTAGTTATTCCGGTCCTGAAAATGTACGTCTCATTAATATTGGATGTATAGAAATTTAAATATTCCATATTTTCTCCTGGACACATACTGTCTGCCCTCTCATTGTAACTGCAGTGATCATGGCTATTTGAAAAGGATGCGAGATCTTCTTTGATTACCCTCAAAATCTAATAAGCCTTTTCCTGTCTCTCTCTCTGTGCACTATACACATTCTTTTTAGTCACCTGGACATAAAAAAGAATCCTTGCATTCTAATTAAGCTGTTTCACATCTCTTTGTGCACTTCCATTTTACATAAAGGCAGGTTTGAGTGCTAGCTCCTGTCTCCTTATGACAAATGGTACAGGAAAGAAGAAAGGGAGGGGGGATATGAGAGACCTCAAGGATTTTTCATATTTTCTATGACAATGCTCTTGAGTGGTCTCAGAGGTATTTGTGTGCAACAATTACAGAATAAGTTATCAGACATATGACATGAAGCCTAATCCAAAATATGTAACACAGCCCCATTTGCCACATAACATTTGTAACACTAGTGACAACAACCACCAGACCCAAATCCAACCACCGCCTCTGGACGCCCTGTAGCTATGCCCCTGGGGGTTGTTACCTCTATGTTCTCAGACTTCTGGTTATGATTTCATACTTTATCCTGTACTCTTACCATCTGCCTCCTCTACACTATTCTGTTAGAAGGTATATTTTTGGTAATATGCCATTCAATGTAGCATGCCATGATTCATGCGGAGTCTGACTTTGTTTGAAGATGTAGACATAATTGGTCTCCATATAAGTTTTCGAAGCCATATTATGGCTCTGAACATCTGAGGCATAACATAATGTGTAGGTGTTGAATGTCCCCACATGTACATTGTTGCTCTTTTTGTTACTTATTTTGCCTCCCTTAATCAAATAATCTCAGGAAGCTTTTATTTTTAACAATTGGACTCAATTGTAAAAAAATAATTAAATAAAAAATGTGTGTCATTAGACTGTCACCATTCTTTGTTTTTTTTTTTATAAAGAATGTTGGGGGGAACATTTGGCGGTATGGGGCCAATCTAAAGATTATCACATTGGCCCTATATCTATAATGAATGGTAGCACATGGACGATGAAAATGGACAGCGCATTTTTTTTTTAAACTTAAATATAATACTAAATATAAAAAGGATTGTCTAAAGCTAGGATAAAAGTGTCTGATTTTGTTTCAGACATATATACTGCCACTCCTTTCTATAGGCAGTATCTGGTATTGCAGGTCAGACCAATGCTGTTTCTGGCATAAAAGACCCTTCTATTTAAAGGGTATCAGTCAACAGGTTTTGGACACCCATTCTTATGGTGGCAAAATGTAAGAGCAGAAACAGTAATTTCGTTGAAGTGTCACTTACTGGGCCGCTTGCTATAGTTTCAAAGGGAGATTACCACTCGTTAACTTGAGGTCGTACACAGCATAATTAAGCCTACAGTTTGGTGCCTTGGATACCCGGACACCATTGTTAATTAGGCCACAGGACAGTTTGCTTCTCATGACCCCTCTACGCGCGTCTTTGTAGATGTGTCTATAGAAAGGTATTGTCTACTGATAGATGGAGTCCTATAATAAACCAGTATGGGGATACAGACTGTAAGGTTGGCTGCTCATATAATGATATAAAGATTGGTCAAGGGTGATAACAGAATGTAAAATCCTGCATAAAAAACCAATACAACCTAGACAAATATTTTGGCGTATAAAAAAAACATCAGGAGAACCACCACCCATTCTCATCGCCAGTGCCACCGCCACATCCAGACGTTACGTCATCCACCTCCCCCCCCCCCCCGCAGTCATAAACACAGCATCTATGTATATACTTCAACCCTATCATCAGCTCCCCCCTCATATTGCAATACCTTCCAGGTAAACGCCGCTCAGGTACAGTGAGCACAGTGTGTACGTCTTCCCCTCGCTCCCAGCTCCACCTCTGGCTCGTATTCAGAACTGGGTCACACAACAGGATCATCTAGACGACGTCACATCATGTTGGCATTTATATCGTACAGCGACAAAAGTGACACACACAGGAGTAGCCTATAATCTATAGACCCCGTCCCTCCCTGCTGAAGGTGACAGGACGTGCTAATTCATGGATTTGATCATCAGGTGGCAGTGTTGTCCTCTGCACACGATATCAAGCCATGTCTCAGATGTGATCATTAACCCCTGCAAAGGACTGTGCAACCCCCACCTTGCTGAAGGATCCATCTCCATGGAAATATGGCTTGTTATATGAGCAGGAGGAAGGAAGAGAAATTTATAAGTCTCCAGGGAGAAATCTTCACTCTCTGCAAGGGTGCATGTACACCTATATACAGTGAAATCTCTGGTCTTGCCAGCATGGATTGCTGATATGTACATTATATGGTAGAACCAGTAGCGTAGCTACCGGGGGGCAGAGACGGCCACGTCCCGGGCCCCGCACTCTGAGGGGGCCCACCCGGAGCGCTATGCAGCACACCGATACAGTTACATTCTACGGCAGAGCAGGGAGACTCTATCTCCTTGCTCTGCTGCCCGGCCGCTATGGGGCCCTTGAGCAGGCTGGGGGGGGGGCCCAGTGCCAGCAGTGGGCACCCGCCCCACATCGCAAGGTCAGCTGTCTTGGCATTTAGCCGATACAGCTGATCACATTGATGGGAGCAGGAGCGCTGAGCTACGCTCCTTCTCCCATCATCCCCCTGTCAGCGTCTGATGTTACCGACGCCGACACTTACAGCGGGTGCGATGATGTCACTAACTGGCGCCCGCTGTCAGGAGATGAGCGGGAGCTCAGAGCTGCAGAGGAACCAGGAAGAAGAAAAGTGAGTATTTTTTATGGGTGCTGCCTTATACTACAGAGTCTGGCTATAGGGGTGCTGCCTTATACTACATGGTCTGCCTATAGGGGTGCTGCCTTATACTACAGGGTCTGCCTATAGGGGTGCTGCCTTATACTACAGAGTCTGCCTATAGGGGTACTGCCTAATACTGCAGGGTCTGCCTATAGGGGTGCTGCCTTATACTACAGAGTCTGCCTATAGGGGTGCTGCCTTATATTACAGAGTCTGCCTATAGAGGTGTTGCCTTATACTACAGGGTCTGCCTATGGGGTGCTGCCTTATACTACAGGGTCTGCCTATGGGGGTGCTGCCTTATACTACAGGGTCTGCCTATAGGGGTGCTGCTTTATACTACAGGGTCTGCCTATAGGGGTGCTGCCTTATACTACAGGGTCTGCCTGGGTGCTGCCTTATACAACAGGGTCTGCCTATGGGGGTGCTGCCTTATACTACAGGGTCTGCCTATGGGGGTGCTGCCTTATACTACAGGGTCTGCCTATGGGGGTCCTGCCTTAAACTATGGAGTCTGCCTATGGGGGTGCTGCCTTAAACTACGGAGTCTGCCTATGGGGGTGCTGCTTTATACTACAGGGTCTGCCTATGGGGGTGCTGCCTTATACTACAGGGTCTGCCTATGGGGGTGCTGCCTTAAACTATGGAGTCTGCCTATGGGGGTGCTGCCTTATACTACAGGGTCTGCCTATGGGGGTACTGCCTTATACCACAGGGTCTGCCTATGGGGGTGCTGCCTTATACTACAGGGTCTGCCTATGGGGGTGCTGCCTTAAACTACGAAGTCTGCCTATGGGGGTGCTGCTTTATACTACAGGGTCTGCCTATGGAGTGCTGCCTTGTGCTATAGAGTTTGCCTATGGGTGCTCTGATCTCTTACATGTTCTGTAGGACTGGTATCTACCACTGACCATATGGCGGTAATATCCATGTTGGTCTTTATATAGAGACTATCTTCAGTAATAGCGCTGTCATCTGCTGAGGTTCTTCTCCACTATTAGGGTGCGTCACCAAGCTGTAATCAAGGTTACCTGGTTAGGGGCCCACTCAGAAGCTTCGCCCCCCTGAACCAAAACCCTAGCTACGCCTCTGGGTAGAACCGAAAATCTGGTCTGGATAAGGGGGTGATCTGAAAAACAAAAAGTTTTGGAAAGGTTTTCCTAATTTATACTAATTGTATAGTTTATTGTTGTGAATTCCGCTCTTGGGCTCCCTCCGGTGGTTGTAAGTGGCACTTTTGTGAGTTCTGCTCTTGGGCTCCCTCCGGTGGTTTTAAGTGGAATGGCTGCTCCTTGGATTTAGCTGTCAGCAGCTGCTTCCACTGATTGTCTTTTCTGCTCGGCTATTTAGCCTGGCTCTTTCCTTCAGCTTGTGCCACTTGTCAATGGTTCCTGATTGGATTCACATCTCTTTGGATTTCCCTGTTATCCTGACCAGTTCAGCAAAGCTAAGTCCTTGCTTGCTCTTTTCTGTCCACAGGTTGTGGACTTATCTGTTCTGTGCTTTCTATGTTTGTCCAGCTTGTCAGTATGAATTCTGTGTTGCTGGAAGCTCTGGGAAGCAGATTTACCCTCCCCACCTTTAGTCAGGTGTGGAGATCCTTCGTGATAATGCTTTATTTGTGAAGGGGTCTAAGTGCCTATTCGGAGTTCAGAAGGTCTCTTTTTTGGGTTTTATTTTTTCTTCCTCGTCTATTGAAATGGATCCTGTTAAGGTCCAAGCTATTCATGACTGGATTCAACCCACATCTGTGAAGAGCCTTCAAAAATTTTTGGGCTTTGCTAATTTCTATCGCCGTTTCATTGCCAACTTTTCCAGTGTGGTTAAGCCCCTTACTGATTTGACGAAGAAAGGCGCTGATGTGACGAATTGGTCCTCTGCGGCTGTTGAGGCCTTTCGGGAGCTTAAACGCCGATTTACTTCTGCCCCTGTGTTGCGTCAGCCGGATGTTTCTCTTCCTTTTCAGGTTGAGGTTGACGCTTCTGAGATTGGGGCAGGGGCCGTTTTGTCTCAGAGGGATGCTGATGGTTCTTTGATGAAACCGTGTGCTTTTTTTTCCAGAACGTTTTCACCTGCGGAACGCAATTATGATGTCGGCAATCGGGAGTTGTTGGCTATGAAGTGGGCGTTTGAGGAGTGGCGACATTGGCTTGAGGGAGCTAAGCACCGCGTTGTGGTCTTGACTGATCATAAGACACTGATTTACCTCGAGTCGGCCAAGCGGCTGAATCCTAGACAGGCTCGATGGTCCCTGTTTTTCTCCCGTTTTGATTTTGTGGTCTCGTATCTTCCGGGATCTAAGAATGTTAAGGCTGATGCCCTCTCTAAGAGTTTTTCGCCTGATTCTCCTGGAGTCCTTGAGCCGGTTGGCATTCTTAAGGAAGGGGTGATTCTTTCTGCCATCTCCCCTGATTTGCGGCGGGTGCTTCGGGAATTTCAGGCTGATAGACCTGACCGCTGTCCAGTGGGGAAGCTGTTTGTTCCTGATGGATGGACAAGTAAGGTGATTTCTGAGGTTCATTGTTCAGTGTTGGTTGGTCATCCTGGGATTTTTGGTACCAGAGATTTGGTTGCTAGGTCCTTTTGGTGGCCTTCCTTGTCGCGCGATGTGCGTGCTTTTGTGCAGTCCTGTGGGACTTGCGCCCGAGCCAAGCCTTGCTGTTCCCGCGCTAGTGGGTTGCTTTTGCCTTTGCCGGTCCCTGAGAGGCCCTGGACGCATATTTCCATGGATTTTATTTCGGATCTTCCTGTTTCCCAGAAGATGTCTGTTATCTGGGTTGTTTGTGACCGGTTCTCTAAAATGGTACATCTGGTACCTTTGCCTAAGTTGCCTTCCTCCTCAGATTTGGTTTCATTGTTTTTTCAGCATGTGGTTTGTTTGCATGGCATTCCGGAGAATATTGTGTCTGACAGAGGTTCTCAGTTTGTCTCTAGGTTTTGGCGGGCCTTTTGTGCTAGGATGGGCATTGATTTGCCTTTTTCTTCAGCGTTTCATCCTCAGACTAATGGCCAAACTGAGCAAACTAATCAAACCTTGGAGACCTATTTGAGATGCTTTGTGTCTGCTGATCAGGATGATTGGGTGGCTTTCTTGCCGTTGGCCGAGTTTGCCCTTAATAATCGGGCTAGTTCGGCTACTTTGGTTTCACCTTTCTTTTGTAATTTTGGTTTTCAGCCTCGTTTTTCTTCTGGTCAGGTTGAGCCTTCTGATTCTCCTGGTGTGGATTCTGTGGTGGACAGGCTGCAGCAGATTTGGACTAATGTGGTGGACAATTTGACGTTGTCTCAGGAAAGGGCTCAGCGTTTTGCTAACCGCCGTCGGTGTGTTGGTCCCCGGCTTCGTGTGGGGGATTTGGTTTGGTTGTCTTCTCGTCATGTTCCTATGAAGGTTTCTTCCCCTAAGTTTAAGCCTCGGTTTATTGGTCCTTATAAAATTTCTGAAATAATTAATCCGGTGTCTTTTCGTTTGGCTCTTCCAGCCTCTTTTGCCATTCATAATGTTTTCCATAGATCTTTGTTGCGGAGATATGTGGTGCCCGTTGTTCCCTCAGTTGATCCTCCTGCCCCGGTGTTGGTTGAGGGAGAGTTGGAATATGAGGTTGAGAAAATTTTGGATTCTCGTTTTTCGAGGCGGAGGCTTCAGTATCTTGTCAAGTGGAAGGGTTATGGCCAGGAGGATAATTCTTGGGTTGTTGCCTCCGATGTCCATGCCACCGATTTGGTTCGTGCTTTTCACTTGGCTCGTCCTGATCGGCCTGGGGGCTCTGGTGAGGGTTCGGTGACCCCTCCTCAAGGGGGGGGTACTGTTGTGAATTCCGCTCTTGGGCTCCCTCCGGTGGTTGTAAGTGGCACTTTTGTGAGTTCTGCTCTTGGGCTCCCTCCGGTGGTTTTAAGTGGAA
Organism: Ranitomeya imitator; assembly: GCF_032444005.1. Lineage (NCBI taxonomy): Eukaryota > Metazoa > Chordata > Amphibia > Anura > Dendrobatidae > Ranitomeya > Ranitomeya imitator. Next base: position 635,445,108 of record NC_091285.1, read on the forward strand.
TGGCTGCTCCTTGGATTTAGCTGTCAGCAGCTGCTTCCACTGATTGTCTTTTCTGCTCGGCTATTTAGCCTGGCTCTTTCCTTCAGCTTGTGCCACTGTTCCTGGTTGTATTCACATCTCTTTGGATTTCCCTGTTATCCTGACCAGTTCAGCAAAGCTAAGTCCTTGCTTGCTCTTTTCTGTCCACAGGTTGTGGACTTATCTGTTCTGTGCTTTTTATGTTTGTCCAGCTTGTCAGTATGAATTAATTCTGTGTTGCTGGAAGCTCTGGGAAGCAGATTTACCCTCCACACCTTTAGTCAGGTGTGGAGATTTTTGTAAACTCTGTGTGGATTTTTTGTAGTGTTTTATACTGACCGCACAGTATTCCATCCTGTCCTATCTATCTATCTAGACTGGCCTCCTATGCTCATCCTAGTTTCATTCTGTGTATGTCTTTTCCCTCTCCACTCACAGTCATTACTTGTGGGGGGCTATCTATCCTTTGGGGATTTTCTCTTTCTTTGGGCAAGATAGTTTTCCTGTTTCTATCTTTAGGGGTAGTTAGTTCTCAGGCTGTGACGAGGTGCCTAGGCAGTGTTAGGAGCATCCCACAGCTACTTCTAGTGTTGTGTTGAGCTTAGGGACTGCGGTCAGTACAGATACCACTTCCTTCAGAGCTCATTCCATGTTGCTCCTAAACCACCAGATCATAACAGTTTATATCTACATATACAGTATATCACAAAAGTGAGTACACCCCTTACATTTTAAAAAAATATTTTATCTTTTCATGGGACAACACTGAAGATTTGACACTTAGATACAATGTAAAGTAGTCAGTGTACAGCTTGTATAACAGTGTGAATTTGGTGTGCCCTCTAAAAAACTCAACACACAGCCATTAATGTATAAACCGCTGGCAACATAAGTGAGTACACCCCTAAGTGAAAATGGTCAAATTGTGCCCAAAGTGTCAATATTTTGTGTGGCCACCATTATTTTCACATACTGCCTTGACTCTCTTGGGCATGGAGGTCACTAGAGCTTCACAGGTTGCCATTGGAATCCTCTTCCAATCCAACACGACATCACGGCGCTGGTGGATGTTGGAGACCTTGTGCTCCTCCATCTTCCATACGAGGATGCCCCACAGAGGCTCAATAGGGTTTAGGTCTGGAGCTGATGCGTAGCTGGGGTTTTGGTTCAGATGGAGCATACTTGAGGCCCTTAAACAGGTAACCCTGATTACAACTATGGTGGTGCACCCTAATAGGGGATATAGGAGACCCTCAGCAGATGACCGCTCTGTTACTGAAAATAATCTCTATACAAAGACCAACACTGATATTACTGCCATACAGTGACCATATAGTGGTAGATACCAGTGCTGCAGAACATATCAGTGATTGCAGTACAGTTATAGATTTATAGTAACTTACAGATGATGTTCTTTCTGATAGTCGTTCACTTTTCCTGCCCAGACAGACATGACAATTTCTAAGCCATAATTATCAATATTAACAGAAGTAAACACTTGAAATAGATCACTCTGTTCGTAATGACTGTATATAATATGAGTTTCACTTTTTGTATTGAAGAACTGAAATAAATTAACTTTTTGATGATATTCTAATTTTGTGAGAAGCACCTGTAAATTAATTTATCACATCTTTGGGAAGCTGATAACTGCCACACCTGTTCTCAATCAAGAAATCACTTAAATAGGAACTGCCTGACAAAGTGAAGTAGACCAAAAGTTCCCCAAAAACTAGACATCATGCCGCAATGCAAAGAAATTCTGGAACAAATGAGACAAAGGTAATTGAGATCTATCAATCTGGAAAAGCTTTGGGACTCCAGCGACCCACAGTGATAGCCATTATCCACAAATGGCAAAAACATGCAACAGTGTTGAAAATTCCCAGGAGTGGCCAGCCGACCAAAATTACCCCAAGAGAGCAGTAATGACTCACTCAAGAGTCCACAAAAGACCACACAACAACATCCAAAGAACTGCAGGCCTGAGTTGCCTCAGTTAAGGTCAGTGCTCATGACACCACCATAAGAAGGAGACTGGGCAAAAGTGGCCTACATGGCAGAATTCCAACTAAAACCACTGCTGATCAATAGCATAAAGTAATGTTCAATCACCGCAGACTCTAAGATTGTGCAGTGATTGAACATTAGTCTATTACAGGAATTGCCATCCCACTTCACCAGCACCTCGGATCTCAGCAAGAGTGCTCGCCACACTACCCGTCGATCAATAACATAAAGGCTTGTCTCAGTTTTGACAGAAAACATCTAGATAATCCCCAAGACTTCAGGAGAATACTCTGTGTACTGATGAGACAAAATACCTTTTTGGAAGCTGTATGTCCCAGTACATCTGGCGTAGATGTAACACAGCATTTCAGAAAAGGAACATCATGCCAACAGTAAAATATGGTGGTAGTGGTCTGGTGCTGTTTTACTTCTTCAGAACCTAGAAGACTTGCTGTGGTAAATGGAGCCATGAATTCTACTGTCTACCAAAAAATCCTGAAGGAGAATGTCCTGCCATCTGTTTGTGACCTCAAGCTGAAGCGCACTTGGGTTATGCAGCAAGACAATGATCCAAAATACACCAGCAAGTCCACCTCTGAATGACTTAAGCAAAACAAAATTAAGACTTTGGAGTGGCCTAGTCAAAGTCCTGACCTTAATCCGATTGAGATGCTGTGGTATGACCTTAAATAGGCGGTTGATGCTCGGAAACCCTCCAATGCGGCTGAAATAACACAATTCTGCAAAGATGATTAGGCTAAAATTCTTCCAGAGCATTGTAAAAGATTCATTGCCAGTTATCACAAACGCTTGATTGCAATTGTTGCTGCTAAGGATGACTGAACCAGTTATTAGGTATAGGGAGCAATCACTTTTTCACACAAGACCCTGTAGGTTTGGTTTCTTTTTCCCTTAATAATAATTAAAAAAACAACTGCATTTTGTGTTTACTTCTGTTTTCTTTGTCTAATGTTTAATTTTCTTTGGTGAACAGAAACATTGAAGTGTGACAAACATGCAAAACAATAGGAAAACTGGAAGGGGGCAAACACTTTTTAACACAATTGTGAATATGCATACACACATATAATCATGGCCGTATGTGTTGGGACGCTCAAAATAGTTCCAGAAGATGAAGTATTTTTCCTGGAAAAGTATTGTAATTACTAGTGATGAGTGAGCACTAAAATGCTCGTTTGCTAGGGTCGAGTAGATTCGTATACTTGGGTACTCGGCCAGAACAACGACCCCAATGTAAGTCTATGGGAGACCTGAGTATTTTTACCGCGATCCCTCCCGGGGGTCCTTTTAAGTTCTAAAATGTCTGAAAATGATGGAAACACTGCTCAAATGACACAGGGACAAAAATGGGGTTAAAAACATTTTTGTGGGAAAAATATGATTTTTTATTTTTATGGCTCAACATGATAAACTTCTGTGAAGCATCTGGTGGTTCAGGCTGCTCATCACACATCTAGATAAATTCCCTGAACGGTCTAGTTTCCAAAATGGGGTCACTTGTGGAAGGTTTCCACTGTTTAGGCACATCAGGGGCTCTACAAACATGACATGGCATCCGCAAATGATACAAGCAAATTTTGTATTCAAAAAGTCAAATGGCGCTCCTTCCCTTCTGAGCCCTGCCATGCACCAACACAGTAGTTTTCCCCCACATATGGGGTATCGATGCACTCCTGATAAGGTGAGCAACAAATTGTATGGTGCAATTTGTCCTTTTACTTTTGTAAAAATGCTAAATTTGGAGATAAAAAAAAACATTTTTGTTTGAGAAATGTGATTTTATTATTTTCATGGCTCAACATTATAAACTTCTGTGAAGCACCTCGGAGTTCTTGGTACTCAGCACACATCTAGATAAGTTCCTTGAGGGGTCAGAGTCCAGTTTCCAATATGGTGACACTTGTGAGAGGTTTCCATTGTTGAGGCACATCAGGGGCTCTCCAAATGAGACATGGCGTCCGCTCATTATTCCAGCAAATTTTATATTCAAAAAGTCGAATGGCATTCCTTAACTTTTGAGCTCTGCTGTGCGCCAAAACAGTCGTTTTCCCCCATAAATGGGTATCTGTGTACTCAGGAGAAATTGCGCAAATTGTTTAGTCCAATTTTTCCTGTTACCCTTGCGACAATAAAAAATTTGGATCTAAAGTAAAATATTTGTGAAAAAAGATAAATGTTCATTTTTTCCTTCCACATTGCTTCAGGTCTTGCGAAGAACCTGAAGGGTTACTTAACTTCTTGAATGAGGTTTTTAACTCCGTGTGGGGTGTAGTTTTTACAATGGTGTTACTTTTTGGTATTTTCTGTTATGTAGGCTCCTCAAAGTCACTACAAATGTGATGTGGTCCCTAAAAATAATGGTTTTGTAAATTTTGTTGGAAAAATGAGAAATCGCTGGTTAACTTTTAACTTTTATAACAACCTAATAAAAAAAGTTTCCAAAATTGTGCTAATCTAAAGTAGACATGGGAAATGTTATTTATTAACTATTTTGTGTGACATAGCACACTGGTTTAAGGGCATAAAAATGAAAAGTTTGAAAATTGCACAATTTTCCAAATTTTTGCCAAATTTCCGATATTCTCACAAATAAATGCAAGTCATATCGAACAAATTTAACTACTATCCTAAAGTACAATATATCATGAGAAAACATTCTCAGAATCAGTGAAATCGGCTGAAGCGTTCCAGAATTGTTACCGCATAAGCTGACACTGGTCAGAATTGTAAAATTTGGCTTGGTCAGGAAGGTTAAAACATGTTTCAGTGTGAAGGGGTTAATACTGTTGGCAAAAAAAATCTGGTAGAATTTTTCAATGATATAAAATTTGCTTAGTTGTGAGATTAATCTTACAGAATCGTTTACAGCAAGGTTTTAGTTGTGAGCTGCACAATGTACAGTATATATTGACTTTCCCATACCTCAACTTTTTGCAACCTCTTGGTACGTGACCCAGCTTTTCCACACTGACTTTCTCATACCTTAATCTCTTGCAATCTCTTGGAACATGACCCAGCTCTTCCACACTGACCTTCCCATACATCAATTTCTTGCAAACTCTTGGTATGCTTTTCAAGTAACCCCTGCAATACCAATACCCCCAACGTTATTTGACGTTGTTTACTCTGACTTGATCATATGCATCTGGCTCACTCTTAGTTATCTGACCAATATGAGCACAGACCACTCCCCTCTGCTTCACACCAGAATGCACATTCTAGCACATATATTGCATAGTATAAGTCTGACAAGACGTCAGTCTGCCCAGTGCATCATATAAGTGTATCATACAAGTGTGTGGAGCAATGAAAGAATTCAGAATTGAACCAGAAGGGAACTGAAGGGAACTGGCCAGTCACTGTAAACAATGTTTCTGTTTGTTTTCACTCTCACCCCTATAATCCTTCACTTTCTGCTAACCCCCTTAATCCCTACACCAAGTAAGGAACTGATTATCTCTCCCTCCATCCTCCCCATCCATCTCTCCTCCTTTTCAGAACTTTTCCTCAACATACAATCCTCTGTCTCCAAACATAGGCAACCCCCTCACAGCTCTCTCCTGCTCTCACCTGCTATCACTTTCTCTGCTCCTCCTTACCGCCGATGATATTTCTCCAAATCCTGGTCCTCCTCACCATATCCCCACTGTCATTACTACCTCCCATCCACAATCTATCACAAATTTCCATAACCTCTCTATAATTATACCCATTCGCCCAGACCCCCGCTTCCCCAGTCCCACTAACAGGAGCTTTATGGAACGCTCGCTCTGTCTGCAACAAACCTTCCTACGTCCAAGATCATTTCATTACTAACAAACTTTCCTTTCTCACTATCACCGAAACCTTTCTCACCTCCTCTGCTTCTCCAGCTGCACTTTTGAATGGTGGATTCCACCTTTCCCACACTCTCCGCCCCAGCAGCAAGCATGGTGGAGGAGTTGGTTTTCTCCTGTCAGATAATGATAATAATTTTATTTATATAGCGCCAACATATTCCGCAGCACTTTACAAATTATAGAGGGGACTTATACAGACAATAGACATTACAGCATAACAGAAATCACAGTTCAAAATAGATACCAAGAGGAATGAGGGCCCTGCTCGCAAGCTTACAAACTATGAGGAAAAGGGGAGACACGAGAGGTGGATGGTAACAATTGCTTTGGTTGTTCGGACCAGCCATAGTGTAAGGTCAGATAACTGCTCCTTCACCCATATCCCACTTCCACCCTTTGTTACCATCCCTTCCTTTGAGGTGCACTCTGTGTGCATTTACTTCTCCACCAACCTCCAACTGGCTGTCATTTACCACCCCCCAGGGCCAGCCACCACCTTATTCGACCACTTCACCACCTGGCTACTTCCTTTCCTCCCTGCTGACATCTCCACTATCATCATGGGTGACTTCAACATACCCACTGACTCATCCCACTCAGTTGTAACTAAACTTCTATTTCTCACTTCTTCTTTCAGCCTCGCTAAATGGCCTCCTGCAGCCACTCACAAAGATGCCCACACACTGAATCTCATTTTCACCTGCCTCTGCTCCCTATCTAACCTTTCTAACTCACTTCAAACTCTTTCTGACCACAACCAACTCACATTCTCCTCCCTTTCCTCTCCAGGTCCACAATCCGCACCCCACAAACTTGCACGCCCTCACGGAAATCTCAAACACCTCAATCTACACTCACTCTCTGAATCACTTCTCCCTCTTACACGTATAAGTTCCCTTCACAATGCGGATGCCGCTGCTGCTTTATATAACACCACAATAGATGCAGCTCTTGAATCGGTCTCCCCTCTTGCCAAAGCTTGCAAAATCAACAGACAACCCTGCACACCAGCCTGACCAAAGAACTGAGGCGAGCTTCTAGGTTTGCTGAGCAGAGATGGAAAAGATCACACTCCAACGATGATTTCATCACATTCAAACAGTCCCTCACTACTTTCAAGGCTACAGCAAAACAAACCTGTTTCTGATCTCTCATATCCTCCCTGTCTCACAACCCTAAACAGCTGTTCAAAACCTTCAATTCTCTCCTCCATCCCCCAGAACCTCCTCCCTCTCCACTTATCTCAGCTGAAGACTTGCCTCATTCTTCAAACAGAAGATTGATAACATGAGAGAAAGCTTTGGCCTACAACCCCCAGAGTGCCTCATCTTAACTACTCAGCCCTCCTCCAAAACCAGCTTTTCCACCATTACAGAAGACCAACTTTCCACCCTACTCTTAAGATCACATCTCACCACCTGTGCACTTGACCTGATCCCATCCCACTTCATCCCAACCCTAACCCATCTCTAGGACTTATCACTAACAACTAGTGTTTTCCCCTCATGCTTCAAACATGCCTCAATCACACCCATCCTTACAAAGCACTCGCTCGACCCTTCCTCTATATTTTGCTATCGCCCCAGATCACTTCTTCCCTATTCCTCTAAACTACTGGAACAACATGTCCATTTTGAACTGTCCTCCCTCCTCTCTTCCTTGCTCCCTCTTTGACCTCTTACAATCTGGCTTCTGACCGCAACACTCCTCTGAAACTGAAACTGCCCTAACAAATGTCACCAATGACCTACTGACTGCCAAAGCCAAGTGATACTACTCTGTCCTCCTGGACCTGTCCTCTGACTTTGACACAGTGGACCACTCCCTTTTACTATAGACCCTCTCATCTCTTGGCAACACAGATCAGCCTCTCTGGACCAGATATCACCTACCTACTAACCAAAATCCCACAATGTCTGTTCGCCTTTTCATCCTTCTTCTCCACTAGATTTCTAAAACTTAACATGGACAAAACAGAATTCATCATCTTTCCCCCATCTCACTCAATTCCCCCAACAGACTTATCCATTAAAGTAAATGGCTGCTCACTCTCCTTAGTCCCACAAGCTAACTGCCTCAGGGATATCCTTGACTCTGATCTCTCCTCCAGACCACATATGCAAGCCCTTTCCACTTCCTACCGACTTCAACTCAAAAATATTTCCCGGATCCGTACATTCTTCAACCTAGAATCTGCAAAAACTCTAGTGCATGCCCTAATCATCTCTTGCCTTGACAACTGCAACCTCCTACTTTGTGGCCTCCCCTCGAACACTCTCATGCCCCTCCACTCTATCCTAAACTCTGCTGCCCGAATAATCCACCGGTCCCCCCGCTATTCCCAAACCTCTCCTTTCTGTCAATCCCTTCAATGGCTCCCTGTTATCCAGAGACTCCAGTTCAAAACCCTAACCATGGCATAAAAAGCCATCCACAATCTGTCTCCACCATACATCTGTGACCTGTTCTCCCGGTACTTATCTGCACGCAACCTCCGATCCTCACAAGATCTCCTTCTCTACTCCCCTCTTCCCACAATCGCATACAAGATTTCTCCCGCGCATCACCCCTACTCTGGAACTCTCTACCCCAACATATCAGACTCTGGCCTACTATTGAAACTTTCAAAAGGATCCTGAAGATTCATCTCTTCCAACAAGCCTACAACCTGCAGTGACCACCGATCCAACAAACCACTGCATGACCAGCTCTGCCCTTGCCTATTGTATCCGCACCCATCCTTTGTAGATTGTGAGCCCTCGTGGGCAGGGTCCTCTCTCCTCCTGTACCAGTCATGACTTATATTGTTTAAGATTACTGTAGTTGTTTTTTATTATGTATACCCCTTTTCACAGGTAAAGCGCCATGGAATAAATGGCACTATAATAATAATAATAAATATTATTAATAACAATAATACTTTGCACTAGGTTCCCTTTTGAAATTCTTGCTTGAACATCTGTATATATGCTGCTCATGTTTGCTGCCCTATCATACTCTTGTCCACGATATCTGCTTACATCAATACCCTTATTTCAAATACTTAGAACAATATCTTTCTCTAGGTTTGCAGCTGTTTTGTCTGTTATGGCATGAAATCCCAGGAAAACGTAATTTACCTTTAATCCATTAACAATATTCTGTTCATTAGTTTCAATGGTACATAAAAGATAAAAACGTAGTCAGATTTTTTTGTAATTTTATTTATTTTACTCACTTATATAGCGCCATTAACTCCATAGGGCTTTACATAGGTTGGTCGGTTTTAGAGATGTGTTGCGTTGTATCTACGATCATTGAAAAAATGTAGCACTCTTGATTAGTGATGGGCAAATATACTCGAGATTTCCCGAGCATGCTCGGGGGTCCTCCGGGTATTTTTTAGTGCTCGGAGATTTAGTTTTCGTTGCCTCAGCTGAATGATTCACATCTGTTAGCCAGCCTAAGCACATGTGGGGATTCCCTAGCAACCAGGCAACCCCCACATGTACTTAGGCTGGCTAACAGATGTGAATCATTCAGCTGAGGCAACGAAAACTAAATCTCCAAGCACTAAAAAATACTCGGAGGATCCCCGAGAGTGCTCGGGAAATCTCGAGTAATGAGTATATTCGCTCATCACTAGTCTTGATCTCTAGCAATTTCTTTCTCTATCTTCTTTGAAAATAAAGCAATTATCTCATCCTGTATTATTTGGCTTAGATAACGAAAAGATCCCATTGGCATTTCCAGTAACTGCTGTAGCATAGAGTCATACTTTGTTAGCAGCTGAATCATGGACAAAAAACACTATTACTTCTTTGTGACCGCTAAAAGGAAGATTACACATTGCCTCCAGAAGTTTTTTTGTTTTCTAATTTCCCTCTTGTTTTCTTCATCTACAGTACCATTATGTTATACCCAATGACACATGGATTTGTGGACTCACTGTGCCACAGAGTCGGGCCTGCCAAGGAAGGGGCATAACTAAGTGGCTATCAAGTGTTCACTGGAGCTCCTGATGGAGGAAACAGACTGGGCTGCAGGTAGCCTCTAGGTAATACTTCCAGGCAGATCCCAGTACTGCAGCTGACCCCTGGGGTCAGGTTCGCTGGCAATGATTAAGGACTAGCGCTCCATTCATACTAGTAAGTTCTGGCACCTTTACAGAATGGGTACTGACATGGATCGGGCTACATTCAGACTTGGCTAATTCGGAGACTGGTTCCTAGGCCAGATAGAAATGGAGCGGGAGACGAGGTTCCAGGAACTGACTGCACACAGACCAGGGAAGCAGGTTCAAGTACTGGTGCACATGGACCAGAGGAACAGGTTAAGGATGCTGGCCGCACACTGACTACGGGTTTGTGTTCAGGAGACTAGCCCCACCAGGACTAGGAGACCTCACAACTCACTAGAAGGACAAACTACACACTAATAAACATTGTTTTGGCAATTCCCTAAAGGGGAGGGTGCCTTTTATACAAGATGCCTTTCAGCTATTGACTGGGAGCCTTCTTGCAAGTGTACTCTGATACTAAATGCCTCCCAGGGCATTTTACTATGTGCATGAGCTGCCCATTTAACAATGGAGGAACACACACTTGTGCCGCTCACTAGGCTTGCTTCCAGGAAGTGCGGTATGCACAAGTAGGAGACATGCCAGCAAAAGGGGACCACGCCGTGTGGCTGGAGCAGTGAGTATGCCAGCGTGCCTGCATGGAGGGGGAAGGTAAACCGTGCAGGGCACTGGCAGTGGCGTTACACTTTACTGTTCCAATGCTGCGTCAACAAGGAGGATGGAGCTTTCATGACAATGCACTGCCTGTGTTCGGTGAGATCAATTTCTTACACCGTTCACCCTGCTGAATTATAAGCACCAAAGCTACGATCAGCAAAAAGCCAGTTTGGTTCACAATAGCATTGGAGAATGACACAACCATGAAAGTGGGCTCAGTACTCCAGCTTGTATTCTCTTGGTGTAAAATGTCTGCAAAAAAATAACGTCCTCCCTGTTTCTCATCTCGAGAAAATGTTCTAAATGACCAGCAAGACCCCCGAGAGGTTCTGAATCTTTTCATTTGACTGTCATTATACCTGGTGGGAAGCTACCACGGTCTGTTGGAAATGTATTTGCATCTGTAGCAAGGCCTTCGACATCTGCAATAATTATGTTCCGCCCGCTCTGTATAGTAACTGGCACACAGGATTCTTCATTTACCGCTGACTGTGCTCTCTGGATTCTTTGAAGTAGTGTGAGAAGTGTCCTCATGTGGAACTTCAGCATTTCCACTTGCCAAGTTTTCATTGTCCTCACTCTGGGCACTGGCCCCCCGGGCACTAAAATAGATCATAATGTCATTTTTACTACGTCTACAGTCAACATTAAAGACCATTTAACAAATATATTATTGTATCATAAACTATAAAAAAGTCAAACACCACAACACATCTTCAGGTATGCCACATGCATGTAGGTGTTTAACAAATAATACGAATTTTAATTTTGATTCTAATAATTTGAAACAATAATTTGTTTACGAATAAAGACTTAAAAAAGCATTTTTTACATTAGATTATTTACATATGGACCACAGAGGTTCATATACAAAATTGGTGTCCCCATAAACATAATAATCCGTACAATAAACTTTTGCATGTAATTTAAAAATATATTCTTTCAAGCTAATCTAGATTTAGCCATGGTTATAAATTACTATATATTAAAAGAAACGATAATTTCCCCAAAATAGTACTGATTGATCACACCAAAAGCTGCCGGCAAGCTATATCCATTTACCAAAAAATATTGGTTGGGGAAGAGGGAGGACATAAGCGGAAAACATAATCCGGCAGTGCATTCATCACATGATGGACAGTAATGGGCATACTCACCTCTATTATTATCTGTCAGACTCCGCCGAGGTCACTGTCAGTTTGATAGGAAAAATAATTGATCATACAGTACTTTTATTCGCATAGACATGACCTAATCGTTGACAGAACAAATGAGGCAAATATGAGCAGCACCTTACTAGCATACATGTTGGTGCCAAAACGTGTAACTACAGTATAAGCTCTACTTCACAACATGTAGTAAGACACAATGAGCATATTTAATATCTAGCTTTATGTGATATATTTATAAGCAGCATAGAACAGTGATGTTGAACCGAGTGCCCAAACTGCAACCCAATACCCACTTATTTATCACAAAGTGCCAACAGGGCAACTTAACCTGAATACTAAGTTTTTAGTTTAGAAAAAAAAACACTCCTGCAGAGAGTAAGCAGCAGCAACAGAGAGCACACAAAGGTGCAACAAAGGGCAGCAACAGACAGGAGCAGGGGTACCAGACTGTAGATATAAAGGAATATGCTCCCTATCCTGCTATATGCCCCTCATCCAGGTACATGCCTGCCATCCTGTTATATAACCCCCATCCTTTTATATGCCCATCAACCTTGTTTATGCCCCGCATCCTGGTATTTGCCCCAGATTCTAGTATATGCCCCATTCTAGTACAGCAGGTAATGGGAAGGGAAAAAGCAGGAATGTCAGCTCACCATATGTAGAAGCACCTTGTTTGGCAATGGATCCTCACACAGAGCCGCCCTGGTCTGGGGTGTGGGTCACAAATAGAAAAAGGACGTTTTCTCCAGCGATGTGCTTTATGAATAAAACGTAATGTTTATTGTATTGGGATTATAAAAGTAAGGACAATGGCATACTATGGATACCCTGTAGGCAAAACCCGTGTCCCATCCTGGTATGTGCCCCCATCCTAGTATATGCCCCCATCTTAGTATATGCCCCCATCCTTGAATATGCTTCTCCATGCCATGTGTATGCCCCATCCATGTTTATGTTCCCCCAATTCATGTATTTGTTCCCCCATCCTTGTATATGTCCCCCATCCTAGTGTATTCTCCCCCATCCTAGTGTATTCTCCCCATCCTTGCATATGCTCCCCCATCCTTATATATGTCCCCCATCCTTGCATATGCTCCCCCATCCTTATATATGTCCCACATCCTTGCATATGCTCCCATTCGAGTGGCGGTGGTGTATCGTCCTCCCGGCCCCTCTCATCAGTTCCTGGATCACTTTGCCACCTGGCTTCCACACTTTCTCTCCTGTGACACCCCCACCCCTATCATGGGTGATTTCAACATCCCCATTGCCTCTCCCCTCTCCCCATCTGCTTCTCACCTTTTATCTCTATCCTCCTCTTTCGGCCTCTCGCAGCATACTAACTCTCCAACACATGAAGATGGAAACTCCCTTGACTTGGTCTTCTCCCGGCTTTGCTCAGTGGATGATTTCACAAACTCCCCTCTCCCACTCTCTGACCACAACCTTCTTTCATTCTCTATCAAGAACTGCCATTCCGCTCAGGTCACCCCCACTTTCCACACTTATAGAAACACACAGGCCATTAACACCCAGAAACTTATGAAGAACTTGCAGTCCTCATTGGCCCCAATCTTCTCCATCTCATGTCCTGATTCTGCTCTGAAGCATTACAATGAAACCCTGCAAAGTGCTCTGGATGAAGCTGCTCCTCCTATACATAAAACAACTCGGCACAGACGGCAACAACCATGGCACACGCTGCAAACACGTTCCTGCAGCGGTGCTCCAGGTGCGCAGAACGTCTGTGGAGAAAATCTAATCTACCCGAAGATTTCATCCATTATAAGTTCATGCTAAAGACATACAATTCTGCCCTTCACCTCTCCAAACAAACCTACTTCAACACCCTCATCACCTCCCTGTCCAATAACCCTAAACGTCTCTTTGACACGTTCCAGTCCCTACTCAACCCAAGAGAGCCGGCCCCAACCATGGATCTCCATGCTGACGATCTGGACAATTACTTCAAAGAAAAATTGACCACATTCGACAGGAAATCATCTCCCAATCTCTTCATACCATGCACTGTCCTCCCTCCCCCACTGCATCTAGTTCACTCTCTGACTTTGAAGCAGTTACAGAAGAAGAAGTAAGCAGGCTCCTTGCATCTTCTCGCCCGACCACTTGCACCATTGACCCCATTCCGTCACATCTCCTCCAGTCCCTTTCCCCGGCTGTCACCTCTCACCTAACAAAAGTATTCAACCTTTCCCTCACTTCCGGTATTTTTCCCTACTCATTTAAGCATGCCATCATACATCCATTACTTAAAAAACCATCCCTTGATCAAAACTGTGCCGCTAATTATAGACCTGTCTCTAATCGTCCCTTCATCTCTAAACTCCTCGAACGCCTGGTCCACTCCCGTCTTACCCGCTATCTCTCAGATAACTCTCTTCTCGACCCTCTTCAATCTGGCTTCCGCTCTTTACACTCTACTGAAACTGCCCTCACTAAAGTCTCTAATGACCTACTAACAGCTAAATCTAATGGTCACTACTCCATGCTAATTCTCTTGGATCTCTCTGCAGCATTCGATACTGTGGATCATCAGCTCCTCCTCACTATGCTCCGCTCCATCGGCCTCAAGGACACCGTTCTCTCCTGGTTCTCCTCCTATCTCTCTGACCGATCCTTCACTGTATGTTTTGCTGGTTCCTCCTCCTCTCACCTTCCCCTTACTGTTGGGGTTCCTCAAGGATCAGTCCTAGGCCCCCTCCTTTTCTCGTTGTATACTGCCCCTATTGGACAAACAATCAGTAGATTTGGTTTCCAGTACCATCTCTATGCTGACGACACCCAATTATACACCTCTTCTCCTGTTGTCACGCCGAACTTTTTAAAAAACACCAGTGATTGTCTTACCGCTGTCTCTAACATCATGTCCTCCCTCTATCTGAAACTAAACCTGTCAAAAACTGAACTCCTCGTGTTCTCTCCCTCTACTAACCTACCTTTGCCTGACATTGCCATCTCCGTGTGCAATTCCACCATTACTCCAAAGCAACATGCCCGCTGCCTTGGGGTCATCCTTGATTCTGACCTTTCATTCACCCCCCACATTCGATCACTGGCTCGCTCTTCTTACCTGCATCTCAAAAACATTTCTAGAATTCACCCTTTTCTTACTTTCGACTCTGCAAAAACTCTTACTGTTTCACTTATTCATTCTCATCTGGACTATTGTAACTCTCTACTAATCGGCCTCCCTCTTACCAAACTTTCCCCACTCCAATCTGTCCTGAATGCTGCTGCCAGGATCATATTCCTCACAAACCGTTACACCGATGCCTCTACCTTGTGCCAGTCATTACACTGGCTACCCATCCACTCCAGAATCCAGTACAAAACTACTACCCTCATCCACAAAGCGCTCCATGGCTCTGCACCACCCTACATCTCCTCTCTGGTCTCAGTCTACCACTCTTCCCGTGCCCTCCGCTCCGCTAATGACCTCAGGTTAGCATCCTCAATAATCAGAACCTCCCACTCCCGTCTCTAAGACTTTACACGTGCTGCGCCGATTCTTTGGAATGCACTACCTAGGTTAATACGATTAATCACCAATCCCCACAGTTTTAAGCGTACCCTAAAAACTCACTTGTTCAGACTGGCCTACCGCCTCAATGCATTAACCTAACGATCCCTGTGTGGCCTATTTATATAAAAAAAAAAAAAAAAAACAATCAGGTTCCTCGCATCATGTTCTCATTCACTTTATGCAGTTAATAGCCCTCTGTGTCTGTACTGCTACATACTTAGGCAGTTAACTGGTTCATGCAGCTTTACATGAACACCCGAGCCTTACACTATAGCCGGTCCGAATAACTAAAGCAATTGTTACCATCCACCTCTCGTGTCTCCCCTTTTCCTCATAGTCTGTAAGCTTGCGAGCAGGGCCCTCATTCCTCCTGGTATCTGTTTTGAACTGTATTTCTGTTATGCTGTAATGTCTATTGTCTGTACAAGTCCCCTCTATAATTTGTAAAGCGCTGCGGAATATGTTGGCGCTATATAAATAAAAATTATTATTATTATTATTATTATTATTCATCCTGGCACTTGTATTCGTGTATTTTTATTCAAAGTACTTTTTTTTCTAAGTACTCGGCAGTTATAACATGGCAGAATATAATCAAGCATCTCTTCTCTCTTCATACAGGTAAACAGATCATTCATTCTCTGAGCTGAAATATCCTGCATGTCTATTGCTCCAGTCCCTGACAGCAAGCAGCTTGAATGGTAAACAGATCATTCATTCTCTGAGCTGAAATATCCTGCATGTCTATTGCTCCAGTCCCTGACAGCAAGCAGCTTGAATGGTAAACAGATCATTCATTCTCTGAGCTGAAATATCCTGCATGTCTATTGCTCCAGTCCCTGACAGCAAGCAGCTTGAATGGTAAACAGATCATTCATTCTCTGAGCTGAAATATCCTGCATGTCTATTGCTCCAGTCCCTGACAGCAAGCAGCTTGAATGGTATCTGAGTCATTCCATCTTCGGCATTGAATCCTGCATATATCTATATATGTAAACAGATCATTCATTCTCTGAGCTGAAATATCCTGCATGTCTATTGCTCCAGTCCCTGACAGCAAGCAGCTTGAATGGTAAACAGATCATTCATTCTCTGAGCTGAAATATCCTGCATGTCTATTGCTCCAGTCCCTGACAGCAAGCAGCTTGAATGGTAAACAGATCATTCATTCTCTGAGCTGAAATATCCTGCATGTCTATTGCTCCAGTCCCTGACAGCAAGCAGCTTGAATGGTATCTGAGTCATTCCATCTTCGGCATTGAATCCTGCATATATCTATATATGTTAGTCATCCTATTATGCATTTTTTGTGTTTATAGATATTTAATCTGACTTTGCATGTCCTTACTCAGCGAGATCACATAACTGTTTCAAAGTGGTCTATGATCCATGTAGACCTGGACATTTGTTTATCTGATCACTACATTTATTGTGTCCTGTTGTCTCAACTGAGTTTGATTGATTGCTAACGAGCTTTAACACAAAAAAAAAAAAAAAAAAAGGAAGATCTAAGGGCTAGCCTTCTATAAATGTAGACTTAGCTTGGGGAAGCATTCATGCAGGGGTGCATTCGTGCACTTGTATTCGTGTATTTTTATTCAAAGTACTTTTTTTTCTAAGTACTCGCCAGTTATAACATGGCAGTTAGACAGGGCAGGAGACAGGTAAGAAAAACTAAATCTATTCCCTATTCACTTGAAACAACACAAATACTCACCATATTTATTTGCATATTCTATATCCTGGCTGCTGCATTCACTCACATTCACCGCCCTTGCATTAACTCTCTACACTCCATCCATATCGGCCCCTCTGTCCTTGCCTCTCCTATGTATAGCACTCATGCTCTGTTCACATTGCTTAGCAGCGCAGATCCATTCAGTCCCACCATCCAACACAAGAGACGCTCTCACAAATCACTTAACCATCTGCTCACTCTTTCGATCCTCCTCCTCCTAGTTGCTGGAGACATCTCTCCAAACCCCGGCCCCCCATGTTATAGCCAGTCAAACCTCCCAATTTCTACACCCAGAAACCCCTCTAACCTTATTAATATTCCCTGCATGCCTTCTGTCTCTTTGAATTGTGCCCTTTGGAATTCTCGCTCTGTGTGTAATAAACTCTCCTTCATCCATGACTTCTTCCTTTCTAATTCTCTTAACCTCCTGGCTCTTACTGAAACCTGGATCCAGCAGTCAGACACCACCGCTGCTGCTGCTCTTTCATATGGTGCACTACACTTTTCTCATACCCCAAGATCGGACAACAGAGCAGGTGGAGGCGTTGGTCTGCTCCTTTCACCAAAATGTACTTTCCAAGTTATCCCCCAAGTACCCTCACTTGTCTTCCCTTCCTTTGAGGTCCATGTGGTCAGACTCTACGTCCCCTTCTCCATGCGAGTGGTGGTGGTGTATCGTCCTCCCGGCCCCTCTCATCAGTTCCTGGATCATTTTGCCACCTGGCTTCCACACTTTCTTTCCTGTGACACCCCCACCCTTATCATGGGTGATTTCAACATCCCTATTGCCTCTCCCCTCTCCCCATCTGCTTCTCACCTTTTGGCTCTAACCTCCTCTTTCGGCCTCTCGCAGCATACTAACTCGCCAACACATGAAGATGGAAACTCCCTTGACTTGGTCTTCTCCCGGCTTTGCTCAGTGGATGATTTCACAAACTCCCCTCTCCCACTCTCTGACCACCACCTTCTTTCATTCTCTATCAAGAACTGCCATCCCGCTCAGGTCACCCCCACTTTCCACACTTATAGAAACATACAGGCCATTAACACCCAGGAACTTATGAAGAACTTGCAGTCCTCATTGGCCCCAATCTCCTCCATCTCATGTCCTGATTCTGCTCTGAAGCATTACAATGAAACCCTGCAAAGTGCCCTGGATGAAGCTGCTCCTCCTATACATAAAACAACTCGGCACAGACGGCAACAACCGTGGCACACGCTGCAAACACGTTTCCTGCAGCGGTGCTCCAGGTGCGCAGAACGTCTGTGGAGAAAATCTAATCTACCCGAAGATTTCATCCATTATAAGTTCATGCTAAAGACATACAATTCTGCCCTTCACCTCTCCAAACAAACCTACTTCAACACCCTCATCACCTCCCTGTCCAATAACCCTAAACGTCTCTTTGACACGTTCCAGTCCCTACTCAACCCAAGAGCGCAGGCCCCAACCACGGATCTCCGTGCTGACAATCTGGCCAATTACTTCAAAGAAAAAATTGACCATATTCGACAGGAAATCATCTCCCAATCTCTTCATACCATGCACTGTCCTCCCTCCCCCACTGCATCTAGTTCACTCTCTGACTTTGAACCAGTTACAGAAGAAGAAGTAAGCAGGCTCCTTGCATCTTCTCGCCCGACCACTTGCACCAGTGACCCCATTCCGTCACATTTCCTCCAGTCCCTTTCCCCGGCTGTCACCTCTCACCTAACTAAAATATTCAACCTTTCCCTCACTTCCGGTATTTTTCCCTCCTCATTTAAGCATGCCATCATACATCCATTACTTAAAAAACCATCCCTCGACCAAAACTGTGCCGCTAATTATAGACCTGTCTCTAATCTTCCCTTCATCTCTAAACTCCTCGAACGCCTGGTCCACTCCCGTCTTACCCGCTATCTCTCAGATAACTCTCTTCTCGACCCTCTTCAATCTGGTTTCCGCTCTTTACACTCTACTGAAACTGCCCTCACTAAAGTCTCTAATGACCTACTAACAGCTAAATCTAATGGTCACTACTCCATGCTAATCCTCTTGGATCTCTCTGCAGCATTTGATACTGTGGATCATCAGCTCCTCCTCACTATGCTCCGCTCCATCGGCCTCAAGGACACCGTTCTCTCCTGGTTCTCCTCCTATCTCTCTGACCGATCCTTCACTGTATGTTTCGCTGGTTCCTCCTCCTCTCACCTTCCCCTTACTGTTGGGGTTCCTCAAGGATCAGTCCTAGGCCCCCTCCTCTTCTCTTTGTATACTGCCCCTATTGGACAAACAATCAGTAGATTTGGCTTCCAGTACCATCTCTATGCTGACGACACCCAACTATACACTTCTTCTCCTGATCTCACGCCTGCCTTATTAGAAAACACCAGTGATTGTCTTACCGCTGTCTCTAGCATCATGTCCTCCCTCTATCTGAAACTAAACCTGTCAAAAACTGAACTCCTCGTGTTTTCTCCCTCTACTAACCTACCTTTGCCTGACATTGCCATCTCCGTTTGCGGTTCCACCATTACTCCAAAGCAACATGCCCGCTGCCTTGGGGTCATCCTTGATTCTGACCTTTCATTCACCCCCCACATCCGATCACTGGCTCGCTCTTCTTACCTGCATCTCAAAAACATTTCTAGAATTCGCCCTTTTCTTACTTTCGACTCTGCAAAAACTCTTACTGTTTCACTTATTCATTCTCGTCTGGACTATTGTAACTCTCTACTAATCGGCCTCCCTCTTACCAAACTCTCCCCGCTCCAATCTGTCCTGAATGCTGCTGCCAGGATCATATTCCTCACCAACCGTTACACCGATGCCTCTACCTTGTGCCAGTCATTACACTGGTTACCCATCCACTCAAGAATCCAGTACAAAACTACTACCCTCATCCACAAAGCACTCCATGGCTCAGCACCACCCTACATCTCCTCTCTGGTCTCAGTCTACCACCCTACCCGTGCCCTCCGCTCCGCTGATGACCTCAGGTTAGCATCCTCAATAATCAGAACCTCCCACTCCCGTCTCCAAGACTTTACACGTGCTGCGCCGATTCTTTGGAATGCACTACCTAGGATAATACGATTAATCCCCAATCCCCACAGTTTTAAGCGTGCCCTAAAAACTCATTTGTTCAGACTGGCCTACCGCCTCAATGCATTAACCTAACGATCCCTGTGTGGCCTATATTAAAAAAAAAAAAAAAATTAATTAACTGGTTCATGCAGCTTTACATGAACACCCAAGCCTTACACTATGGCTGGTCCGAATAACTATAGCAATTGTTACCATCCACCTCTCGTGTCTCCCCTTTTCCTCATAGTTTGTAAGCTTACGAGCAGGGCCCTCACTCCTCTTGGTATCTGTTTTGAACTGTATTTCTGTTATGCTGTAATGTCTATTGTATGTACAAGTCCCCTCTATAATTTGTAAAGCGCTGCGGAATATGTTGGCGCTATATAAATAAAAATTATTATTATTATTATTATCCTGGTATATATGCCCCCATCCTGGTATATGCACCTCATCCTGCTGAAGCCGCTGTTGTTCAACACATAGAAAAAAAACCATACACTCCTACTCACCTTCCTTCCTCTCCCCCGCCGCACCACGTCATCTTCTGAAGCCAGCAGTTGACTTCAGCGTCCAAGCGACAGGGGTGACCTGTCGAAGCGCAATGTAAGCGCAAAACGATCGTCGTCTGTATTTGCTCCATCGTTTTATCTGCCTGCTGTTGGTATGATGATGCCACAATAAAGGATTTTGTTGCACGGGACGGTATGTGCCAATCCGCTTTCTTTTTCTATGGAAATTCAAATTTTAATTAACAGAGCTAATTAAAATGTAAATTAAGCGAAATTATAACCTAACTTTAGTCCCCATTTCTTTATGGGGAGAGCTGTACTGTTGGGCACTCTGTGTATTGTCCTTGATGGGATTAGATCCACTGGCTCAGCGGGAAGGTGCCCCTGGGCATGACTTTAATGTTAATTGTATACATTGTCTTCATATGCCATCTGCCTGTTTTTTGCAGGTCTCACTGGTATTATCTATTAGAGCTAATGTGTTGCCAATCCCGGCAGCAGGATGATGCCCAGAGGACAACGTGACAGCCACAATTAAGTGTTGTCAGCAGACAGCAGGCAGGAAGGCTGCACATTAACCACAGGGCACTGCCATCAGCAGCCTAGCCCCATCCCAACTCCACAAGTCCGGATATCACAGTCATACTTCCGCACCAATTGGACAGTAACAGTCACTAGTGCTAGCTTGGCTGAGTTTTCTTTAAGAATGGGTTATTTAAACAATCAAATTAATTAAATACATTATTAGATATCCGACCTTCATGACTCCTAAGGGTATGTTCATACAGGGCGCTTTTGCAGCATTTTTTTTCTTGCGTGAAAAATGCTGCAAACATTATGCTTCTTTATAGGCATTGATGAAAAATGCTAAAAGAATTGATGCTGTAGATTTGAAAAACGCATTAAAGGTTTAATTGAAGCATATGGATGACATTTTGTAAATTTCATTCATTATGTTGGGACTGTGAAATGCTGTTTTTGTTTGTTTTTTGCACTCAAAGGCATGGAAAAAATGCTGCAAATACTCAACGTGTGAACAAGCCCTAAGGCTAAGTCCTGATGCTGATTATTTAGTGACTTTTTGACACCCCAGAGCAAGCAGTCCGATTGGCCAACGGGTTTTCAGCCAACCGACCCGATATGCCCACCGATCCCAGAAGACCCCAAAATCAAAGATTCGACCTGCTACCAGTCACTCAAGGAGGACTAGCCTGATACCCAGCAGTGTCTGGTGTAGAAAAGAAAAAGTCGCGAACTCTTGCTACGGTGGTGCTGACTGAACGTGGAGTTATTCCACAAAATGTAATCCCAAGGATAAACAGTCGCACTCAGAATTCCTTTAAGTTGCAAACAATTTAGAATTTTATTTTCAAAACACCAAAATTAAATGATTCACCGCAGTTGAGACAATAAGGTATTCCAATGGTATAAGGTAATGTTTCGACCCACTGAGTCTTTATCAAACCTTACTCATAGTAGAAAGGCAAGGAGAGGAAATATTTCATGAGAGGTGCTGGAGTCCCATTGTAGGTGGAAACATGTTTTGGGGGTCTTTCTCTGCTAAAGGCACAGGACTACTTCACTGCATGAATGGGAGAATGGATGGAGCCATGTACTGTAAAATCCTTAGTGACAACCTCCTTCCCTCCACCAGGACATTAAAAATACAGCCAAGGCAACAAAGGAGTGGCTCAAAAAGAAGCACATTGAGGTCATGGAGTGGCCTAGCCAGTCTTCAGACCTTAATCCCTTAGAAAACTTATGGAGGGAGATGAAGATCCGAGTTGCAAACCTCATCATCAGCTACAATAACGTCTCACTGCTGTGCCTGCCAACAATGGTTTTACCACCAAGTATTAAGTCTTGTTTGCCAAAGAGATCAAATACTTATTTCTTACTGCAAAATGCAAATACATTTATATAATTTATACAATGTGATTTTCTGGATTTTATTTTTGATATTTTATCTCTCAATGTTAAAATCAACCTACCCTTAAAATTATAGACTGTTCGTGTCTTTGTCAGTGGGCAAACTTACAAAATCAGCAAGGGATCAAATACTTATATATATACATATATATACATATATATATATATATATATATATATATACACACAATGCCTACAAGTAGTATTCAACCCCCAGATTTAGCAGGTTTAATAAGATGCAAATAAGTTAGAGCCTTCAAACTTCAAACAAGAGCAGGATTTATTAACAGATGCATAAATCTTACAAACCAAAAAGTTTTGTTGCTCAGTTAAATTTTTATAAATTTTAAACATAAAAGTGTGGGTCAATTATTATTCAACCCCTAGGTTTAATATTTTGTGGAATAACCTTTGTTTGCAATTACAGCTAATAATCATCTTTTATAAGACCTGATCAGGCCGGCACAGGTCTCTGGAGTTATCTTGGCCCACTCCTCCATGCAGATCTTCTCCAAGTTATCTAGGTTCTTTGGGTGTCTCATGTAGACTTTAATCTTGAGCTCCTTCCACAAGTTTTCAATTGGGTTAAGGTCAGGAGACTGACTAGGCCACTGCAACACCTTGATTTTTTGCCTCTTGAACCAGGCCTTGGTTTTCTTGGCTGTGTGCTTTGGGTCGTTGTCTTGTTGGAAGATGAAATGACGACCCATCTTAAGATCCTTGATGGAGGAGCGGAGGTTCTTGGCCAAAATCTCCAGGTAGGCCGTGCTATCCATCTTTCCATGGATGCGGACCAGATGGCCAGGCCCCTTGGCTGAGAAACAGCCCCACAGCATGATGCTGCCACCACCATGCTTGACTGTAGGGATGGTATTCTTGGGGTCGTATGCAGTGCCATCCAGTCTCCAAATGTCACGTGTGTGGTTGGCACCAAAGATCTCGATCTTGGTCTCATCAGACCAGAGAACCTTGAACCAGTCAGTCTCAGAGTCCTCCAAGTGATCATGAGCAAACTGTAGACGAGCCTTGACATGACGCTTTGAAAGTAAAGGTACCTTACGGGCTCGTCTGGAATGGAGACCATTGCGGTGGAGTACATTACTTATGGTATTGACTGAAACCAATGTTCCCACTGCCATGAGATCTTCCCGGAGCTCCTTCCTTGTTGTCCTTGGGTTAGCCTTGACTCTTCGGACAAGCCTGGCCTCGGCATGGGAGGAAACTTTCAAAGGCTGTCCAGGCCGTGGAAGGCTAACAGTAGTTCCATAAGCCTTCCACTTCCGGATGATGCTCCCAACAGTGGAGACAGGTAGGCCCAACTCCTTGGAAAGGGTTTTGTACCCCTTGCCAGCCTTGTGACCCTCCACGATCTTGTCTCTGATGGCCTTGGAATGCTCCTTTGTCTTTCCCATGTTGACCATGTATGAGTGCTGTTCACAAGTTTGGGGAGGGTCTTAAATAGTCAGAAAAGGCTGGAAAAAGAGATAATTAATCCAAACATGTGAAGCTCATTGTTCTTTGTGCCTGAACTACTTCTTAATACTTTAGGGGAACCAAACAGAATTCTGGTGGGTTGAGGGGTTGAATAATAAATGACCCTCTGAAAAGACCTTTCACAATTTAAAAAGAAAATAAACAAAGAAATAACATTCTTTCTTGCTGCAGTGCATTTCACACTTCCAGGCTGATCTACAGTCCGAATGTCACAATGCCAAGTTAATTCCAAATGTGTAAACCTGCTAAATCTGTAGGGGGTTGGATACTACTTGTAGGCACTGTATATATATATGGCACTGTATATATATATATATATATATATATATATATATATATATATAGCTCCGGCAAAAATTAAGAGACCACTGCAAAATTTTCAGTTTTTCTTATCTTTCTCTTTATAGGTATATTTTTGAGTAAAATGTAAATTGTTCTTTTATTCTATAAACTACTGACAACATGTCTCCGAAGTTCCAAGCCATAAATTTTGTATTTATTTTCTGAAAATGAGAATGCAGACCTCAAATAATGCAGAAAAACAAGTTCATAATCATTTAGAAACAACAATACTAATGCTTTAACTCAGGAAGAGTTCAGAAATCAATATTTTGTGGAATAACCATGATTTTTAATCACAGCTTTGATGCGTCTTGGCATGCTTTCCACCTTTCTGTCACACTGCTTTTGGGTGACTTTATGCCACTCCTGGTACAAAAATGTAAGCAGTTCTTCTTTGATGGCTTGTGACTATCCATCTTTCTCTTGATTACATTCCAGAGGTTTTCATTGGGGTTCAGGTCTGGAGATTGGGCTGTCCATGACAGGGATTTGATGTGGTGGTCCTTCATCCACACCTTAATTGAATTAGCTGTGTGTCATGGCACATTGTCCTGCTGGAAAACCCAGTCCTCAGAGTTGGGAAACATTGCCTGAGCAGAAGGAATCAACTGTTTTTCCAGGATAACCTTGTATGAGGCTTGATTCATACGTCCTTCGCAAAGATTAATCTGCCCAATTCCAGCCTTCCCGAAGCATCCCCAGATCATCACCGATCGTCCACCAAATTTCAAAGTGGGTGCATCAGAGAAGATTACCTTACTCCAGTCCTCTACGGTCCAATCCTTATGGTCTTTGTCAAACTTTAGCCTGGCTCTCCTTTTCTTCTCATTGATGAAAGGCTTTTTTCTAGCTTTACATGACTTGAGTCCTGCCTCTAGGAGCCTCGTATGAACTGTTCTTGCCGTGCACTTCACCCCAGCTGCCATTTGCCATCCCTTTTGTAGGTCACTTGATGTCATCCTGCCATTGCTGAGTGACATTTGAATAAGATGATGGTCATCCCGTCAGTGGAGGGTCGTTTTCACCATCTGCCGGTCTGTAACTTTGTTGTCCCCAATGTTTGCTGCTTGACCTTGTAATGGAATGTCATCTTAGAAATTTTAAGGATAGAGGCAACATGACGCTCCCTGTGTTCCTCTGCTAGTAAAGCCAGAATAGAGCCCTTCTTTTCCTCACTCAAGAATTTTCAACTCCTTTGGCATGGTTAAAAGCTATTTTTTCATTCCTATTACTTTTGGAATATTACTAGCACTTGTTTTGCCATCCAGCTTTTCCTATTGCAAGAGGATTGTGAACACCACTGCAGTGTTTTTTATACTTTCCTTCATTAAATAAGATTTGGTTCAGGTGATCACCTAATCAGCACCCTTGATCTTGTTGCAGAAAATGTAATATTTCTCAGAGAAAATTATTGCAATTACACATACACATGTTTATTTCCTTTGTGTGTATTAGAACAAAACAAAAAAACAGAAAAAAAGGAAAATTGGACATAATTTCACACAAAACTCCAAAAATGGGCGTGACAAATTTTTTGGCACCTTTCCAAAATTGTGAGTAAACAACTTTGTTTCAAGCATGTGATGCTCATTCAAACTCACCTGTGCCAAGTAATAGGTGTGAACAATATGGAAATCACACCTGAAACCAGATAAAATGGGAGAAGTTGACTCAATCTTTGCATTGTGTGTCTGCATGTGCTACACTAAGCATGGAAGATATAAAGAGGAGAAGAGAACTGTTTGAGGACTCGAGAACTAAAATTGTTAAAAAATATCAACAATCTCAAGTCCATCTCCAGAATTTTGATGTTCCTTTGGCCACGGTGCGCAACATAATCAAGAAGCACCATGGGCAGCACGGTGGCGCAGTGGTTAGCACAGCAGCCTTGCAGCGCTGGGGTCCTGGGTTCTAATCCCACCCAGGACAACATCTGCAAAGAGTTTGTATGTTCTCTCCGTGTTTGCGTGGGTTTCCTCCGGGCACTCCGGTTTCCTCCCACATTCCAAAGACATACTGATAGGAATTCTAGATTGTGAGCCCAATCGGGGACAGCGATGATAATGTGTGCAAAACTGTAAAGCGCTGCGGAATATGTTAGCGCTATATAAAAAAAAAAAAAAAAAAAAAATAAAGATTATAAAGAAGCTTACAACCCATGGAACTGTAGCTAATCTCCCTGGACGTGGATGGCATAGAAAAAATTTATGAAAGGATGCAACACAAAATAGTCTGGATGGTGGAGAATCAGCCCCAATCAAGTTCCAAAGAAATTCAAGCTCAGGGTGCATCAGTGTTAGTTTGTGCTATCTGTCAACATTTGAATGAAATGAAACTCTATGGCAGGAGACCCAGAAGGACCCCACTGCTGACACCGAGACATTAAAAAGCTAGACTACAGTTTGTCAAAATATATGTGAGTAAGCCTAAATCCTTCTGGGAAAGAGTCATGTGTGCAGATGAGATAACGATAGAGCTGTTCGGTAAAGCACATCATTCTACTGTTTACCAAAAACAGAATGAGGCCTACAAAACTGCCTCTGGCACTGGGTGCCTTGACTGTGTGCAAGACATCATGAAATCTGAAGATTACCAAAGGATTTTGGATCGTGATGTAGTGCCCAAAGTCAGAAAGCTGGGTTTCCGTCCAAGGTCATGGACAATGACATGGACAGCAGGACAATGGCCCCAAGCATAATTAAAGAAACAGCCAGAAATGGATGGAAACCAATCACTGGAGAGTTCTGAAGTGGCCAGCGTTGAGTCCGGATGGATTGAGAAGCAACTTTACCACCTTTGAGGTATTGAAGAACCAATTTCTTCTTCTTTGCCCTGTGAAGATGTAACAGTTCATGATGGACCGGTAGCCAAAGGAAGCCACCAAGGCCGCACATATTGCCGATACCTATGCTCCTGCCAAATGGTCCTTTGGAGTTCTTGCCCCATCTTCCAGTATCCTGCCTGCATCTGTCTCCTGCTGGCACTATACCTGCAACCAAACTGGCAACAGTCAAAAGCTTTGCTTTTAACCATAGCTGTGCTTTGGGTCAATATTCTGTTGGAGGACCCAAACCAAGCTTTCTGCCACTGGGCATCACATTTTGCTTCAGAATTCCTTAATAGTCTTGAGATTTCATTGTACCCTGCACAGACACTCTGTGCCTCCTCCATGTTTCACAGTGGGAATAATGTTCTTTTCTTTATAAGCTCTATTTTAGCATCTTTGAACATAGGGCTGATCTGACTTGCCAAAAAGCTCAAACTTAGTCTCATCTATTCAAAGGATATTCTCTCAGACGTTTTATTGCTTGTTAATATTTTTTGCCAAATTACAGTCTACCTCTTTTTATGATTTGCTTTTAACAGTGGTTTCCTCTTTGGTCGTCTTCCATAAAGTCCACTTTGGTATACACAGTGATGGATTCTGCAGTCTGAAACTGATGTACTTTGACTTTGGATTACACCTCTAATCTCTTCGTGACATGTTTTAGGCTCTTTGGTTAAACTTCATATTATCTGTTTGTTCAATTTGTCATCGATTTTCCTCTTGCGGCCATAGTCCCTGTTCGACAGCCACAGCACACTCCTGTATTCTCTGTTTGTTAGGCAATCCCTGCATTTGTTGCAGCTGTCAAACAACTGCGAGACATGCAGCCGCGGGACTTGAACATATTTTTCGAGCACGCCGAAGGCAGTCGGTTAGCACCCAAGCATGCTCAGATAACGCCTTGTTCCAGCACGTTCGCTCATCACTACTGCTAATGTACATGTGGAATTCCTGAAACAACAAGAAAAAAGAGTTTACAATCGCCTCAGTGTCCTGGGTGGATATTGCATTTCTATTGTTAATTCAGATTGTGAGATGAATAAAAACCATTGTCAAAAGTTACAAAAAATGCATTTAACAGAAAAACTTGACATGCGTGACCTTCCTGACATGCGCCGTACTAGTACTGCTCTGCTGGAACTGCGTTCCCACAATCTGCAGTACTAGTACGGAGGCACGATTGCGGCGATCGCGTGCGGGTGTCAGCTGTATGTGACAGCTGACACCCCGCAGCAATGCCCACGATCGGCGCTAGTGACAATCGTGGGCATTTAACCCCTCTGATGCCGCTGTCAATAGTGACAGCGACATAGAGGGGCACCGCGCAGGGATGGGGGCTCCCTGCGCTCTCCCACCGTAACAACGCGATGTGATCGCGTTATTCCGGTGGTTTCCATGGAGTGCCTGAATCCAAAATGGCCGCGGAAAGCCTCCTGCACTGCCTGTCAGATCGCTGATCTGACACAGTGCTATGCAAAGTGTCAGATCAGCGATCTGATGTAATATAGTGATGTCCCAACCTGGGACAATGTTATATAGCTAAAAAAAAAGTAGAATGTATATAAAA
Organism: Ranitomeya imitator; assembly: GCF_032444005.1. Taxonomy (NCBI): domain Eukaryota; kingdom Metazoa; phylum Chordata; class Amphibia; order Anura; family Dendrobatidae; genus Ranitomeya; species Ranitomeya imitator. The sequence goes on from NC_091285.1 coordinate 635,473,908, forward strand.
AAAAAAATCCCAAATAAAGAAAAAAATAAATAAATATTTTCCAATAAATCCATTTATTTATGTAAATAAAAAAAAAATAAAAGTACCGTATATACTCGAGTATAAGCCGAGATTTTCAGCCCAAAATTTTGGGCTGAAAGTGCCCCTCTCGGCTTATACTCGAGTCACGGTGGGCGGCAGGGTCGGCGGGTGAGGGGGAGAGGGCGCTGAGGCATACTCACCTAGTCCCGGCGGTCCTGACGCTCCCCCTGCCTGTCACACTGTCTTCGGTGCTGCAGCTCTTCCCCTGTTCAGCGGTCACGTGGGACCGCTGATTAGAGAAATGAATATGCGGCTCCACCTCCCATAGGGGAGGAAGAGGCTGCGGCACCGAAGACCGTGTGACAGCCAGAGGGAGCGGGACGCCGGGAGCAGGTAAGTATGTAATATTCACCTGTCCGCATTCCACACGCCGGGCGCCGCTCCGTCTTCGCGTCCTTTTGCTCTGACTGTTCAGGTCAGAGGGCGCAATGACGCATATAGTGTGCGCGGCGCCCTCTGCCTGATCAGTCAGTGCAGAGAGACGCCGGGACGAGACGCCGGGAGCTGCAAGCAGCGAGGTGAGTATGGCATTTTTTTTTATTGCAGCAGCAGCAATGGCACAGCTTTATATGGCACAGCTATGGGGCAATAATAAACGGCGCAGAGCACTATAAAGCACAGCTATGGGGCAATAATGAACGGCGCAGAGCACTATATGGCAGCTATGGGGCAATAATGAACGGCGCAGAGTACTATATGGCACAGCTATGGGGCAATAATGAACAGCGCAGAGCACTATATGGCAGCTATGGGGCAATAATGAACGGCGCAGAGTACTATATGGCACAGCTATGGGGCAATAATGAACGGCGCAGAGCACTATAAGGCAGCTCTGGGGCAATAATGAACGGCGCAGAGCACTATACGGCAGCTATGGGGCAATAATGAACGGCGCAGAGCACTATATGGCACAGCTATGGGGCAATAATGAACGGTGCAGAGCACTATACGGCAGCTATGGGGCAATAATGAACGGTGCAGAGCACTAAATGGCAGCTATGGGGCAATAATGAACGGTGCAGAGCACTATATGGCACAGCTATGAGGCAATAATGAACGGTGCAGAGCACTATATGGCACAGCTATGGGGCAACAATGAACAGCGCATAGCACTATATGGCAGCTATGGGGCAATAATGAATGGTGCAGAGCACTATATGGCACAGCTATGGGGCAATAATGAACGGTGCAGAGCACTATATGGCACATCTATGGGGCAATAATGAATGGTGCAGAGCACTATATGGCACAGCTATGGGGCAATAATGAACGGTGCAGAGCACTATATGGCACATCTATGGGGCAATAATGAATGGTGCAGAGCACTATATGGCACAGTTATGGGGCAATAATGAACGGTGCAGAGCACTATATGGCACAGCTATGAGGCAATAATGAACGGTGCAGAGCACTATATGGCACAGCTATGGGGCAACAATGAATGGCGCAGAGCACTATATGGCACAGCTATGGGGCAATAATGAATGGCGCAGAGTACTATATGGCACAGCTATGGGGCAACAATGAACGGTGCAGAGCACTATATGGCACAGCTATGGGGCAATAACGAATGGCGCAGAGCACTATATGGCACAGCTATGGGGCAATAATGAACGGCGCAGAGCACTACTCCTTTATCACCCCCTTAGTTAGGGAAAAATAATAAAATTAAAAAAATGTATTTATTTCCATTTTTCCCACTGGATTGACACTGGTTGTTTCATCGGTATTTTTTGCACCTGTGTATTTGCCATCATTAATCGTGTCCGCCGCACCCTGCTAGTGCATTCAGTTGGAGGCTTCAGCAGGTAAACATCTCTGCATTTTTCTCTGTGACATTTTCCCATTAGGGTTAGGGTTGGGGCTAAAGTTTTGGTTACGGTTGGGGCTAAAGTTAGGGTTAGGGTTGGGGCTAAAGTTAGGGTTAGGGTTGGGGCAATAATGAACGGTGCAGAGCACTAAATGGCAGCTATGGGGCAACAATGAATGGCGCAGAGTACTATATGGCACAGCTATGGGGCAACAATGAACGGTGCAGAGCACTATATGGCACAGCTATGGGGCAATAATGAACGGCGCAGAGCACTATATGGCACATCTATGGGGCAATAATGAACGGCGCAGAGCACTATATGGCACAGCTATGGGGCAATAATGAACGGTGCAGAGCACTATATGGCACAGCTATGGGGCCATAATGAACAGTATGGAGCATCTATTTTTATTTTTGAAATTCACCGGTAGCTGCTGCATTTTCAACCCTAGGCTTATACTCGAGTCAATAAGTTTTCCCAGTTTTTTTGTGGCAAAATTATGGGGGGTCGGCTTATACTCGAGTATATACGGTACACATATTTGGTATCACCGCGTCTGTAACGACCCACTCTATAAAATTATCCCACAAGTTAACCTCTTCCGTGAACACCGCCAAAAAAAAAAAAACAGCCAAAAACAATGCTTTATCATCACACTGACGAACAAAAAGTGCAATAAAATGTGGTGAAAAAGGCAGATATAAATAAACATGGTACCGCCGAAAACGTCATCTTGTCCCGCAAAAAAAAGCCGCCATACAGAGTCATCACTGCAGCAGAAAAATAAAAAAAATTATAGCTCTCAGAATAAAGCGATGCAAAAACAATTATTTTTTATATAAAATAGTTTTTATTGTGTAAAAGCGCCAAAACATAAAAAATGATATAAATGAGGTATCGCTGTAATCGTACTGACTCGAAGAATAAAACTGCTTTATCAATTTTAACAAAAGCGGAACGGTATAAACTCCCCCCTAAAAGATTCAGGAATTGCTGTTTTTTGTTCATTCGGCCTCCCAAACATCGGAATAAAAAGCGATCAAAAAATGTCATGTGCCCGAAAATGGTACCAATAAAAACGTCAACTCGTCCCGCAAAAATCAAAACCTCACATGGCTCTACGGGCCAAAATATGGATAAATTATAGCTCTCAAAATGTGGTCATGCAAAAACTATTTTTTGCAATAAAAAGCGTCTCTTAGCGTGTGACAGCTGCCAAACATAAAAACCCGCTATAAATAATAAATCAAACCCTCCTTTATCACCCCCTTAGTTAGGGAAAAATAATAAAATTAAAAAAATGTATTTATTTCCATTTTTCCCACTGGATTGACACTGGTTGTTTCATCGGTATTTTTTGCACCTGTGTATTTGCCATCATTAATCGTGTCCGCCGCACCCTGCTAGTGCATTCAGTTGGAGGCTTCAGCAGGTAAACATCTCTGCATTTTTCTCTGTGACATTTTCCCATTAGGGTTAGGGTTGGGGCTAAAGTTTTGGTTACGGTTGGGGCTAAAGTTAGGGTTAGGGTTGGGGCTAAAGTTAGGGTTGGGGCTAAAGTTAGGGTTTGGATTATGTTTACAGTTGGGGTTAGGGTTGAGATAAGGGTTAGGGGTGTGTCAGGGTTAGGGGTGTGGTTAGAGTTATGATTAGTGTTGGGATTAGGGTTAGGGGTGTGGTCAGGGTTATGGTTAGGGTTGGGATTAGGCTTAGGGGTGTGTTGGGGTTAGGGGTGTGGTTAGGGTTATGGTTGGGATTAGGTTTTGGGGTTGTGTTGGGGTTAGGATTGGAGTTAGAACTGAGGGGGTTTCCACTGTTTGGGCACATCAGGGGCTCTCTAAACACGACATGGCATCCGATCTCAATTCCTGCGTTGAAAAAGAAAAACAGCGCTCCTTCCCTTCTGAGCTCTGCAGTGCAAACAGTGGTTCCCCCCACATATGGGGTATCAGCACACTCCGGACAAATTGGACAACAACTTTTGCATCCAATTTCTCCTGTTACCCTTGTGAAAATAAAAATTTGGGAGCTAAAAAATCATTTTCGTGGAAAAAAAAAATTGTATTTTCACAGCTCAGCGTTGTAAACTTTAGCGAAACACTTGGGGGTTTAAAGTTCTCACAACACATCTAGATAAGTTCCTACTTTTCTACTGTTTAGGTATACCAGGGGCTCTGCAAACGCAACGTGACGTCCACTGTTATGATAAGGTAATTCCTACTCCACACTGATGAGGGGCAAAACCCCGAAACAGCTGTCTGTGGATGGATACCATGCTTGGCATAGGTGGCTTTCCTTCATAGGATGCTGCCCTTCCCGTGGTTGTTCCTTCCCGGGGAAAGGCCTGGCTATTCACTGCTTGCGTCGAGAAACACGTGATGGTGTCTCCGCAGCTTCTTTACATGCATCTGCATATTTCCCATAAGGGATGGGGGCAGTGTTCTGGAATCACTGCGTTGAGAAACACGTGATGGTGTCTCCGCAGTGTTGGATGTTTTGGTCTCCCCGAGGCCAATCATCTGTGCCTTTATAGCCTTTTTACTAGGCACTGTTCCTAATAGCCAGATTCCTACTCCACACTGATGAGGGGCAAAACCCCGAAACAGCTGTCTGTGGATGGATACCATGCTTGGCATAGGTGGCTTTCCTTCATAGGATGCTGCCCTTCCCGTGGTTGTTCCTTCCCGGGGAAAGGCCTGGCTATTCACTGCTTGCGTCGAGAAACACGTGATGGTGTCTCCGCAGCTTCTTTACATGCATCTGCATATTTCCCATAAGGGATGGGGGCAGTGTTCTGGAATCACTGCGTTGAGAAACACGTGATGGTGTCTCCGCAGTGTTGGATGTTTTGGTCTCCCCGAGGCCAATCATCTGTGCCTTTATAGCCTTTTTACTAGGCACTGCTCCTAATAGCCAGATTCCTACTCCACACTGATGAGGGGCAAAACCCTGAAACAGCTGTCTGTGGATGGATACCATGCTTGGCATAGGTGGCTTTCCTTCATAGGATGCTGCCCTTCCCGTGGTTGTTCCTTCCCGGGGAAAGGCCTGGCTATTCACTGCTTGCGTCGAGAAACACGTGATGGTGTCTCCGCAGCTTCTTTACATGCATCTGCATATTTCCCATAAGGGATGGGGGCAGTGTTCTGGAATCACTGCGTTGAGAAACACGTGATGGTGTCTCCGCAGTGTTGGATGTTTTGGTCTCCCGGAGGCCAATCATCTGTGCCTTTATAGCCTTTTTACTAGGCACTGCTCCTAATAGCCAGATTCCTACTCCACACTGATGAGGGGCAAAACCCCGAAACAGCTGTCTGTGGATGGATACCATGCTTGGCATAGGTGGCTTTCCTTCATAGGATGCTGCCCTTCCCGTGGTTGTTCCTTCCCGGGGAAAGGCCTGGCTATTCACTGCTTGCGTCGAGAAACACGTGATGGTGTCTCCGCAGCTTCTTTACATGCATCTGCATATTTCCCATAAGGGATGGGGGCAGTGTTCTGGAATCACTGCGTTGAGAAACACGTGATGGTGTCTCCGCAGTGTTGGATGTTTTGGTCTCCCTGAGGCCAATCATCTGTGCCTTTATAATGGACATAGAAGTCAGAGCACATACAGTGACCTGACAATAACCCAAAAACATAGAACGAGCTCTGAGACGTGGGAACTCTGCTGACCGCAATCCCTAATCCTCTCCAACCACACTAGAGGCAGCCGTGGATTGCGCCTAATGCTCCCTATGCAACTCGGCACAGCCTGAGAAACTAGCTAGCCTGAAGATAGAAAATAAGCCTACCTTGCCTCAGAGAAATACCCCAAAGGAAAAGGCAGCCCCCACATATAATGACTGTGAGTTAAGATGAAAAGACAAACGTAGAGATGAAATAGATTTAGCAAAGTGAGGCCCGACTTTCTGAACAGAGCGAGGATAGGAAAGGTAACTTTGCGGTCAACACAAAACCCTACAAAAACCACGCAAAGGGGGCAAAAAGACCCTCCGTACCGAACTAACGGCACGGAGGTACACCCTCTGCGTCCCAGAGCTTCCAGCAAGCAAGAAAACAATATTAAACAAGCTGGACAGAAAAAATAGCAAACAAAAAAGCAAAAGCGGAACTTAGCTATGCAGAGCAGCAGGCCACAGGAACGATCCAGGAGGAAACAGGTCCAATACTAGAACATTGACTGGAGGCCAGGATCAAAGCACCAGGTGGAGTTAAATAGAGCAGCACCTAATGACATCACCACATCACCTGAGGAAGGAAACTCAGAAGCCGCAGTACCACTCTCCTCCACCAACGGAAGCTCACAGAGAGAATCAGCCGAAGTACCACTTGTGACCACAGGAGGGAGCTCTGCCACAGAATTCACAACAGTCCACAGACCATTCTATCAAAGTCTGCATTCCAAACTGCGCTCCTTCCCTTCCGAGCTCTGCCATGCGCCCATACAGTGGTTTACCCCCACATATGGGGTATCAGTGTAGTCAGGACAAATTGCACAACAGCTTTTAGGGTCCAATTTCTCCTGTTACCCTTGGCAAAATAAAAAATTTGGTGCGAAAAGATAATTTTTGTGAAAAAAAAAGGATTTTTTAATGGCTCTACATTATAAACTAAAGGTACCTTCACACTCAGCGACGCTGCAGCGATACCGACAACGATGTCGATCGCTGCAGCGTCGCTGTTTGGTCGCTGGAGAGCTGTCACACAGACAGCTCTCCACCGACCAACGATCCCGAGGTCCCCGGGTAACCAGGGTAAACATCGGGTTACTAAGCGCAGGGCCGCGCTTAGTAACCCGATGTTTACCCTGGTTACCAGCGTAAAAGTAAAAAAAACAAACACTACATACTTACCTACCGCTGTCTGTCCCCGGCGCTCTGCTTCTCTGCACTCCTCCTGCACTGGTTGTGAGCACAGCGGCCGGAAAGCAGAGCGGTGACGTCACCGCTCTGCTTTCCGGCTGACCGACGCTCACAGCCAGTGCAGGAGGAGTGCAGAGAAGAAGAGCGCCGGGGACAGACAGCGGTAGGTAAGTATGTAGTGTTTGTTTTTTTTACTTTTACGCTGGTAACCAGGGTAAACATCGGGTTACTAAGCGCGGCCCTGCGCTTAGTATCCCGATGTTTACCCTGGTTACCAGTGAAGACATCGCTGGATCGGTGTCACACACGCTGATCCAGCGATGTCTGCAGGGAGTCCAGCGACGAAATAAAGTTCTGGACTTTCCTCAGCGACCAACGATCTCCCAGCAGGGTCCTGATCGTTGGTCGCTGTCACACATAACGATTTCCTTAACGATATCGTTGCTACGTCACAAAACGCAACGATATCGCTAACGATATCGTTATGTGTGAAAGTACCTTAATGTGAAGCACTTTGGGGTACAAAGTGCTCCCCACACATCTAGATTAGTTCCTTAGGGGGTTTAATTTCCAAAATGGTGTCACTTGTGGGGGGTTCCCACTGTTTAGGCATATCAGAGGCTCTCCACATGCGACATGGTGTCCGATCTCAATTCCAGCTAATTTTGCATTGAAAGGTCAAATGGTGCTCCTTCCCTTCCGAGCTCTGCCATGCGCCCAAACAGTGGTTTACCCCCACATATGGGGTATCGGCGTACTCAGGACAAATTTTAAAACATTCCAAAAATTCCTGTGAAGCACCTAAAGGTAAATAAACTTCTTGAATGTGGTTTTGAGTACCTTGAGGGGTGCAGTTTTCAGAATGGTGTCACTTTGGGGCATTTTCTGTCATATAGACCCCTCAAAGTCACTTCAAGTGTGAGGTGGTCCTTAAAAAAATGATTTTGCAAATTTTGTTGTAAAAATGAGAAATCGCTGGTCAAATTTTAACCCTTACAACTTCCTAGCAAAAAAATTATGTTTTCATAATTGTGCTAATTTAAAGTAGACAGGTAGTAAATGTTATTTATTAACTATTTTGTATGACATGACTCTCTAATTTAAGTGCATAAAAACTAAAAGTTTATAAATTGCAAAATTTTCAAACTTTTCGCCAAATTTCCATTTTTCACAAATAAACGCAAGTCATATCGAAGAAATTTTACCACTATCATAAAGTAAAATATGCCACGAGAAAACAGTCTCAGAATCACCAGGATCCGTTGAAGTGTTTCAGAGTTATGACCTCATAAAGTGACAGTGGTCAGAATTGTAAAAAAAAAGGCCTGGTCAGGAAGTTGAAAACAGGCTTCGGGGTGAAGGGGTTAAACAATAGGTCATTTTGTGATGACACATCCTTTTAAAATGTGAATTTTGCTGATCTCTTTATGTGTAGGGTTGCTTGAAATAAAAAAAAAGTTAATTGTGCATGTCACTGGGGTCAGTCTTCAGCACTTTTCCTAAGTATGAGAAGAGCTTAGTATACACTGACACCTACTGGCTGATATGTAGAAATTTCATATCAGTGATAGAAAATCAAAATATTCTGCATTCTTACTGCTTATTGATTTCTATTATATGGCAATTTACAGAATAGTCTTACTTGAAATGTTGCTTCACTTTAGGTTCAATTTCAACAGTACATTACTTAAGAAGGTATTCCCATCTCCAAGATCCTATCCCAATATGTAGTAGGCGTAAAAAAATAATATTAGCAAGTACCTCCAATTAGAAATGTAGTATAGTTCTTCTGATACACTTTATTGCCTATCCCATGTGCAGGCCATTGCAGTAGCTTAGATATTCATGGTTACTACCACTCATATACAGTGGAATGTAAACATTTGGACACCCCATGGTCAAAATTACTGTTAATGTGAACAGTTAAGCAAGTTGAAGATGAAATGATCTCTAAAAGGCCTAAAATTAAAGATAACACATTTACTTTGTATTTTAGGCAAATATATATGCAGTTGTGCTCAAAAGTGTACATACCTGAGCAGAATTTTTGCTTTCTTGGCCTTTTTTCAGAGAATATGAATGATAACACCAAAACTTTTTCTGCACTCATGGTCAATGGTTGGGTGAAGCCATTTATTGTCACTACTGTGTTTTCTCTTTTTAAATCATAATGACAACCCAATACATCCAAATGATACTGATCAAAAGTTCACATACCCTGGTGATTTTGGCCTGATAACATGCACAGAATTTGGCACAAATGGGTTTGAATGGCTACTAAAGGCAACATCCTCACCTGTGACCTCTTTGCTTGTAATCAGTGTGTGTGCATCTTTCATCCAGCCACTGACGTTTCTGGATTGTGAGTCATGGGGAAAGCAAAAGAATTGTCAACGGATCTACGGGAAAAGGTAGTTGAACTGTATAAAACAGGAAAGGGATACAAAAAGATATCCAAGGAATCGATAATGCCAGTCAGCAGGGTTCAAAATGTGATCAACAAATGGAAAATCAGGGGCTCTGTAAAAACAAAACCACGGTCAGGTAGACCAACAAAAATGTCATCCACAACTGCCAGGAAAATTGTTCGGATGCAAAGAAAAACCCACAAATAACATCAGCTGAAATACAGGACTCTCTGAAAACTAACAGTGTGGCTGTTTCAAGATGTATAATAAGGAGGCACTTGAAGAAAAATGCACAAAGTATCTCTCCTACAATATGCAAAACAGCACAGAGACAAGCCTCAAAACTTCTGGAACAAGGTAATTTGGAGTGATGAGACCAAAATTGAACTTTTTGGCCACAACCATAAATGTTACATTTGGAGAGAGGTGAACAAGGCCTATGATGAAAGGAACACCATTCCTACTGTAAAGCACGGAGGTGGATCGCTAATGTTTTGGGGATGTGTGAGCTACAAAGGCACAGGAAACTTGGTCAAAGTTGAAGGAAATATGAATGCAGCACGTTATCAGCAAATACTGGAGGCAAATTTGCACTCATCAGCCCATAAGCTGCACATGGGACGTATTTGAGCATTCCAACATGACAATGATCTAAAACACAAGGCCAAGTCGACCTGTCATTGGCTACAGCAGAATAAAGTGAAGGTTCTGTAGTGGCCATCTCAGTCTCCTGACCTCAATATCATTGAGCCACTCTGGGGAGATCTCAAGCTCGCAGTTCATTAGAGACAGCCCAGGAAATGACAGGAACTGGAAGCCTTTTGCCAAGAAGAGTGGGCAGCTTTACCATCTGAGAAAATAAAGACCCCCATCCACAACTACCACAAAAGACTTCAAGCTGTCATTGATGTTAGAGGGGGCAATACACGGTATTAAGAAATGGGGTATGTGAACTTTTCATGTGGTTCTTTTTTCTCATAATGGCAACCCAAAACATACAAATGATCCAGATCAAAAGTTCACATACCCCATTCATATTCTCTCAAAAAAGGCTAAGAAACTAAAAATTCTGCCAGGGATGTAAACTTTTGAGCACAACTGTATGTAAAAGGATTGTAAATATAATATAAGGTGCAATTAGTGAAAATAGTGCCGTTTAAAATGTATATTGTATGTATATATATATATATATATATATATATATATATATATATATATATATATATAAAAGAATAAAGTACAAAATGCAAAATTGCAATTGGTATATGTACTGTATATATTTAATAATTGATATAAATATTATGTGTATTGAAAATAAGTGTATGACAATTCAATATGCCTGAATGATGAAGTGTGTGACATAATTATACACATAAGTGAATAAAGGATTTATCTCTCATTGCATTCCCATAGCCTGTCTCCTAAATCCTTCCCATAATCAATCACATGTCATATCAATCTCATACGATACCTGCTAACGTGTTCAGTGAAAAATGAAATGAGGTAAAATATGTGACAATTATTATAATGTATTAGTGTTTTATTAATTATATACACTGGAAAAGGGGAAGGGAATAGGAGTAAGATAGGGCCATCAAAATAAAATCAGGAATTAAATCAAACATTAATAACAAATTCCGGTGTGCAAATCCTGAAGGGATTACTACGTCTCATATAACAATCTCACATGTCATGCAGGAAAGCGATGATTCTAGTCCAACGGGCATAATTCACAAAATTGTTGAAGTATACAGTGTCCCATATGTAGCAGAGTCTCATACGCAAAACATGGACATTTTGTATCGTATCTTCTTAAAATAATAGTTCATATCCTCCATCATTAGTTCCGTCCAACAATGTATATTGAGGAGACGGTCCATATATTTGGAGTGGATACCTCGGTAGAGCAATGGTCCAGAAGAAGGGTTCCATGTTTCTTATAAAATTGGTTATCCTTCCAGTCCATAAGGTGCAGATGTATGGCCAAACAGTTGGATGTGATGTATAATCAACGAGCTAAGGATGGATGACATGAGTTAAAACCAACATAAGAAACAAACAGATAAAATACCCTACATTAAAAACGATACTAAAAATTATATGCATAACTACATATAACTAGTCAGATGGCAAAACCAAAAACATACCAGTGTGTGGGGCAGAAGTTCCGAGAAATGGAGCAAATCCTAGTGATTCATTCAAATAATCTGGTTGTAGGGTCTGCATGGTCCAGATCCATCTAGATTCTTTCTGGGCTAGGAGATGATAATTAGAAAAAAATGAACTTTTTTGAATTTACCAAATGGCTGCAATGAAACAAAGAGTGAAAAATTTAAAGGGGTCTGAATACTTTCCGAACCCACTGTATATACCAGGATGTGGCCCCAGTGTTGGCACCATTGAAATTGTTCCAGAAAATGAAGTATTGCTCCCAGAAAATTATTGCAATCACACATATTTTCTTATACACATGTTAATTTCATTTGTGCACATTGAAACACAAAAAAACAGAGAAAAAAGGCAATTCAGACATACGAGTTGTATTTCCACCCAAAAATGAGCAAGCCAAAATTGTGGGCACCCTAAACTTAACATTTCATTACACACCCTTTGGAATAAATAACTGCAATTAATCGCTTCCTATAACCAAAAAAAGCTTCTTTCTCGTCTCAAGTCTTTGCAAACTGCTCCAGTTCTCTCATATTTGAAGGGTGCCATCTCCCAAAAGCAATTTTAAGGTTTCCCCATAGGTGTTCAATGGGATTTAGATCCCCAATGATCACTGGCCACTTCATAACTCTCCAGCACTTTGTTTCCATCCATTTCTGGGTGCTTCTTGAAATATATTTGGGGTCATTGTCCTCTTGGAAGGCCCATGACCTAGGACTCAAACCCAGCTTTCTGACATGGGCACTACATTGCGATCTAAACTCCTTTGGTGATCTTCAGATTTCATGATGTCTTGCATAGTGCCAAGGCACCAAGTGCTAGAGGCAGCAAAACAACCCTAAAACATCTTTGAACCTCCGCCATTTTTTGACTTAGATGCAAGTCTTTTATGTGCAGCATTGTGCCAAGCAGCCACCCCCTCCATTAGTTTGGTAGGTTGAGAGTGGCTGCCTCATCGGTTATGCTGCACCTGTGTAGTCTCCATCTTAACCACATGGGTCCACTGCATCCTGATAGTGCATTTGTTTAGAGGCCTAGGCAGGTAAGAAGCTCTGCCTCGTTTTGCTGTTTTTTCTATTTTTTGGAGGATCTCTGAATCCTCTTTTTGTGCTCTTGCTGTTTAGAAACATGCACAAGAATAGGAAATCAGGGTAGGGGCAAACACTTTTTCACTCAACTGTATATACAGGATGGGCCCAGGATGAGGGACCTATATACCAGAATGAAGGACGTGTACAGTATATATACACCAGGATGGGGGTCCCAGTCCAAACCTAGCATCGGGGCCTATTGGACACTAGATACGCTATTGTTTACTAATGTAATGAGGGCTTCAAGTTATGCCCTTGTCCACACCAGGTCCTGTTTTCTGTTAGAAATTTTCGTAACACTAAATAGGGTTATCTTCTACTTGACCTTTGCGGCCGATTATTGTATCAGATCCTGGGTAGAGATGAGTGAATATTTCAATGTTCGTTTTGGCTCATGATCGCCGAATTTGCAATATTCACTGATTTAATCGTCAATTATATCGCCGAATATAGCCGAACATACACAGCACAACAGCCGGTGTTTCTCAAGCTGTGTGACAGCGTGGGAAACACCAGCGTAACGCTTCTGATTGGCGGTGAAATCATCCCCACTGGTCAGAGAGCCGCGGCTCCCACGCTGTCAAAAGACAGCGTGAGCGCTCAGGTGTGATCGGAGGTATCTTAGCTGATGAGACTACAGCTCACATCATCCGACACCTGCTGCCGCTAATAACTGTGAGAGCAGGCGCGGCGAATTGGAGTATTCATCAGCCGCTCCTCTGCTGTAAATAGATCATTTAAAAAAAAGCCGACATGGGTTCCCCTGTATTTTTGATAACCAGCCAGGCAAAACTCGCAGCTGGGGGCTGCAATCCTTAGCTGTCAGCTTCAGCAAGGTTGGTTATCATGAATAGAAGGGTCTCCATGTTGTATTTTTATTTATTTAAACAAAATTTAAAAAAGGCATGGGGTCTCCCCCATTTTTGTCAACCAGCCTTACTAAAGCTCTCACCTGGGGGCTGGAATTCTCAGGCTGGTAAGGGGCCATGGATTTAGGCCCCCCCCAGCCTAAAAATAGCAGCCTGCAGCTGTCCAGAATTCACATCTATTAGATGTGCCAAATCTGGCCCTTTGACCAGCTCTTCTCACTTGACCTGAAGCGGTGGCAAGTGGGGCTCATATTTGTGGGGTTGATGTCACCTTTGTATTGTCAGGTGACATCAAGTCCCGAGGTTAGTAATGGAAAGGCGTCAATAAGACGCCCCCCATTACTAACCCCAATGTCACATTGTATAAAAACACACACACACACACACCAAGAATAAAATCCTTTAACTGAAAAAATGACACAGACTCCTTTAATAATCTTAATTAAACCATACTTACAACCTTGTCTAATTCCACCGAAGCCCTCGTTCTCCTGTAATAAACCAAAAATAATAAAACAACAATATCCCCCACCTCTCCGTCGTTCTGTCCCATGCCATAATCCATGTCTGGGGGAGAAATAATTTTCAAACTGGACAGTGCCAAGATGCAAGGCGATCATCCAGGCTGAGAAAAACTGGTGAATGAGCTGCTGCGATGGCAGCCTCAGTGACTAGCGGTGATGTCACTGATGCAGCGTTCCCAGCTGGGATGAACTGCAGTGACCTTTGTGAGATCCCCGCTAGCACCGTGAGAAAGGCACTCGTTTACACCAGTTAGACTAGTCCATCTGGAGCCTATCAGACTGAGAGGTGGGTTTTTGGTATGACATTGACACATTGACCTTTCTGCACTCTCTCTGGTCTGGCTCGAAAATTGTCCCCATTCTGGCCTGAGGTTGTCTTCTTCATGCACACATGTTTTGAATTCCTTAGATTTCTCTGTCCCCAACTTTGTCTTCTCGGCATTATAGTGAAGATAGCACAAAGAACATGGAAGTGACCTGGCACATAACTGTAGTGGGTACAAGGATTGCAGTCACCCCTGACCCTAGAATTTAGGGGTCCCAAAATGTCGGTTTCGCACATGTGAGAAGGCTGATACTTTTAAAGGGAATCTGTCGCTTCGACAAATGCTAATTTCAGTCATAGTCACCGCTCACAGCAGCGCTCACTTTACTGTGAGCAGCGTCTGTAAGTAAAGCCCCAGCACTTTGATTAACAGCTTGGTCTGCAACATATAAGTGTAGGATGAGTGGTTAATCAAAGTGCTGGTGCATTCTTCAAGCCACAGGTAACAATGTGGTGTGCGTAACTGAAAGCCACCAATGACTGAAAGCCAGTGGCTCTCGGGAGGTAATAAGTTAGTTTTCTCCCAGTAGCCAAACTTTCAATATGGCATTAAGACTACTGTTATGAATACTTCTTTTCTATGCTTGAAAAGTCATAATTATTGCATGGAAAGCCACAATTACCACACCTATTTCACTTTGCATTGACCCGATCATTAAATGCATACCTTTCTACAAAATGTTCTACTTATCTAGGAAGTGCCCATATAAGCTTCACAAGGATTGGGTAGCATGGATTGAATCCTCAGCAGTAACTCTCATAGAGATCTCTCCTTTGACTGTTACATAACTTATGTTACCAGAATGCAAAGGATAGAGTAATGTCCGTGTGTCTTTATGTTCGTTGTGTGAATTGGTCAGCTTTGAAGAAGGGCATTTTTATTAATAATAATTTAATAATTAATATTTTTTTTATTTATATAGCACCAACATATTCCGCAGCATTTTACAATTAAGCGGGGACATGTACAGGCAATAAATTCAATACAAGGTAGGATAGTTAAAGAGTGACATTAGGAGTGAGGTCCCTGCTCGCAAGCTTACAATCTACAAGGAAATGGGGGGACACAATAGGTGAAAAGTGCTCGTTATTTCAGGTCTGGCAATTATAATAAATAGGGATTTTCATATAAAGCTGCATGATCCGGTCATCAGCCCATGTGTTTAAGTGCAATAGTCAAGTATCAAGTGCAGTTATCATGTGCATGGAGGGTGTGGAGAAGAGATGGGGTTTTTAAAGCGCTCTTGAATAGGTCGGGGCTAGGTATCAGTCTGATCGTCTGGGGAAGTGCATTCCAGAGAGCTGGCGCAGCACGAGAGAAGTCTTGGAGACGGAGGTGTGAGGTTCGGATTATGGGGGATGTTAGTCTTAGGTCATTTGTAGAACGGAGGGCACGTATAGGGCGATAGACGGAGATGAGAGAGGAGATATAAGGCAGTGCAGAACTTTGTGGGTGAGAGAGATGAGTTTATACTGCACCCTGTAGCGAATGGGTAGCCAGTGTAATGACTGGCACAAGATGGAGGCATCGGTGAAGCGGCTGGACAGAAAAATGACCCTGGCTGCCGCATTCAAGATGGATTGTAGAGGAGAAAGTTTCGTTAAAGGACGTAGATCAGAAGAGAGTTGCAATATTCCAGACGAGAATGAATAAGAGCAACAGTAAAAGTCTTAGGAGCTTCAAAGGTGAGAAAAGGTTGGATTCTGGAGATGTTTTTAAGATGCAGGTGACAAGAGCGAGTGAGAGATCAGATATAGGGAGTAAAGGAAAGTTCGGTGTCGAATATGACCCCAAGACAGCGGGCATGCTTCTTGGGAGTTATGGTTGAACCCTCCAGGGTAATTTCGATGTTGGGTAGAGTGAGGTTAGTAGAAGGGAGAAACACAAGAAGTTCAGTTTTGGAGAGATTTAGTTTCAGATAGAGGGAGGACATGATGGTAGAGACAGCAGACAGACAATCCTTGGTATTTTGAATTAGGGTAGGGATGATGTCGGGGGAAGAAGCGTATAATTGGGTGTCGTCAGCATAGAGATGATACTGGAACCCAAATCTGCTGATTGTTTGTCCAATAGGGGCCATGTATAGAGAGAAGAGGAGGGGGCCCAGGACTGAGCCCTGCGGAATCCCGATAGTAAGGGGACGAGGAGAGGAAGAAGAGCCGGCAAAAGAAACAGTGAAGGAGCGGTCAGAGAGGTAGGAGGAGAACCAGGAGAGGGCTGTATCCTTGAGGCCTATGGAGCGGAGCATGGTGAGAAGGAGCTGGTGAGCCACAGTATCAAATGCGGCAGATAGATCCAGGAGAATCAGCAGAGAGCAATGACCTTTGCATTTAGCTGTTATTAGATCATTAGAGACTTTAGTGAGGGCAGTTTCAGTGGAGTGTAAAGAGCGAAAACCAGATTGTAGATTTTACCCACTTACTGCCACTATTCTACCTCTTTAGGAACTTGAACTTGCAAAATACAATTAAGGAAAGAAAAAAATATGACTATTTTGTATAGTTAACGCAGCTTTTTTGGTGTAAAAAAAAATCACAATTTTGATCTCTAGAATGGGTTGGGACTATACTGAACTTACACTGATCTCTCCCATAACTTAGAGATGGGATTACTGGAAGTGTAGCATGCACACACATGCTACCCGGTAATACTATACTTTGTGACATTAATCATATGGGGTCTCTTTGCCACATCTGTCCCTACACGTGTTTTGCTTTTGTCCTTCATACGTATTTCACCACACCTATGATTTCCCTTCCGTTTCTACGGACCATTTGGGTCCCATCTGTTCATCAGCTCCCATCCTGGTCTCGAGCCCCGTATTCTGCCTGAGGACGATCCTATTGAGCCGATACCTGTTCCCACTGATCTCCAGTCTCGAGCAGCTGTATCCCCCACGACCAGGGGACTCTCTGTACTCACTGATGTACACAAAATTAACAAAATTAATAAAGGGGATAGGGGAACTACGATGCCCAGAGAGATTAGCAAAATTAGGATTAATTAGTCTAGAAAAAAACCGACTGAGGGGCGATCTAATAACCATGTATAAGTATATGAGGGGACAATACAAATATTTCTCCAAGGATCTGTTTATACCAAGGAATGTGATGGTCACAAGGGGGCATTCTTTGCGTCTGGAGGAGAGAAGGTTTTTCCACTAACATAGAAGAGGATTCTTTACTGTTAGGGCAGTGAGAATCTGGAATTGCTTGCCTGAGGAGGTGGTGATGGTGAACTCAGTCGAAGGGTTCAAGAGAGGCCTGGATGTCTTCCTAGAGCAGAACAATATTGTATCATACAATTATTAGGTTCTGTAGAAGGACGTAGATCTGGGGATTTATTCTGAAGGAAAATAGGCTGAACTGGATGGACAAATGTCTTTTTTCGGCTTTGCAAACTACGTTACTATGTCCTTCCCTGGACAAAACTGCCAGGGCTTCTTCTACCTATGCAGGAAATGCTTCCCTTATACCTCTGTGGCTCTGCACTGTCACACCCTTAACTGTTTTCCAAGCAGGGGTAAGACCTAACCTGCCTCTAAAAATCTCCACGAGCATCAAAGAAATGCTCAACAAACCAATTGTCCCGATCCGTCCTCTCAGTGTGGTGAGTGGCAGCTTAGCCATCCAGTCTAGGGCAGGAGCATGCTGAGCTGTCAGCATCGTGAAAGACAGCTCAGCCGTACAATCTGAGGCTTGGGAGTGCCGAGCTGTAAGTATGGTGAGTGGCAATCCAGTCGTCCATTCAGGGCGGAGGCATGCTGGGTTTACTACAGGTGTCTCCTGTTCGGAATGATTCCCAGGCTATTAAGTTGGCTTTCTGCCTCTAATCTCTGCCAGTTATAACTCTACTCAGTTCTGTGTATGTTTGCTCTTTGCTTTGAGTTTAGTATTTTGATCTTTGTTGACTGATTTTGGATTGGATTTGCCTTTGACCATCTGTTTGCCTAGCCCCTTTGTCTTGATCCACTACCTTCTTGGAATTCTGAATCCCAGACTGTGACCGGACTATGCCTTTGCCTCACCCTTCTGCTTATGACATACCCTTCTGACTTTTGACCTTGGACTCCCTGACTTTCCCTCGTCACACACCAATTGATTTTGGTGGGACCGGAAAATGTAATGTGAATTTGAGGGCATCATGACTTTACCACAGGATGATGGAGAAGGATAGAAGAATTGGGCGTGTACAGCCCTTTGATAGTCAGGGGAGGTAAGCCATCACCACAGGTGTCTGTCAGCTACTACACCCCTGTCATCATTTAGAGCACATACAAGCCTGTCTAAACTAAAGTATAGGGGGGTCAGTGGAGATAGCTGTTGACAGTTTTTAATAATAATAATAATAATAATAATTTTTATTTATATAGCGCCAACATATTCCGCAGCGCTTTACAAATTATAGAGGGGACTTGTACATACAATAGACATTACAGCATAACAGAAATACAGTTCAAAACAGATACCAAGAGGAGTGAGGGCCCTGCTCGTAAGCTTACAAACTATGAGGAAAAGGGGAGACACGAGAGGTGGATGGTAACAATTGCTATAGTTATTCGGACCAGCCATAGTGTAAGGCTTGGGTGTTCATGTAAAGCTGCATGAACCAGTTAATTAATTTTTTTTTTTTTTTTAATATAGGCCACACAGGGATCGTTAGGTTAATGCAAGTTAATGCAGTTTTTGAAGCTGTATGAGTATTACCACACCTTAGTTATCTTTTATACACTGAACCCTTCTTTTAAAGACCAATTAAACAGGTTGTTTGTCTAGCGCTCACCCACACCTTACACATTCCATAAATATGACAGGATATCCGCACAATTTTGTCACTTCTTGATTGCTTACACTCCAGGACTCATAACGAGGCAAGGAGGAAGTCTTTTACCAAGAGGATCATGATAACTAGAAGAAAAGCACTTAAAGCCAGAGAGAGTTTATTGTGATTAATTGTAAACACGTCAGTGTACGGTAGTGATATCCATTACTTCCCAGTACATGGTACTCCCAACTAGCAAACAATAATAATTACAGGTAATGGTATGGTATAAAAGTAATTACATACAGTACATGTATCTAACAAACTGTGTAAATATGTCAACCCGGGGTAGATGCTCATTAATTAAGAAAATTAGCAGGTGGAATTAGTTGCAGTCACAGTGCACGGAAAAGGTCTGATCATGTACGTTTGGAAAGAAGGCAAAGACAACAAAACTCCCGGATCTTTTGAACTGATGATTCATCTGGCAAGTTGGTCTCATTGTCTGATTCACAAGAAATTGTCGAGGGTCTTTTATAAAGAGTTGCAGAACTGTGGAAAGTCTTGAAAACATGTACCTAGGAGCATTTGAGGATAAATGGAAACCAACTTGGGTATGTATTCTAGCTGTAGCGACACAATTATTCCCTCTTGATGGACAACCAGAGGTGATGGAATATCGTAACCGTGAGGACAATGGACTCCCCATCCAACACGTCCAGATGACATCTTATCTAACGATTTATCACTGCCTTTTCTCCCACATAGTAAAACTGCCTATTTCAAGATGGACATGTCAAGAAAGGTATTTACAAGCACCATTCCGTAAATCTGGGGAGTAGTTGTGCTGCTGCACTCAACCTGGAAGAGAAGAGAAGGAAAAAAATCTAGAATCACGGCACTCCTTTTTAAAATTTTAAATATTTTTAAGTGATCCAAAGCATCAGTCTATTTTATTAACATTTCGGTCAAACAAGACCTTCATCGGAATAGTACTTTAAAGTACAAAACACATACCAAAATAAAAAAAATATATAATACCTGCTTTCGACTCATAGACCGTCACATAAGAGCAATCCTAACAGCAATAAAGACTAAGGGAATATACAGTATGTCCATAATAATGACCCGAGAATCATGAATAAGATATAAAAAGATGCCAAGCAGTCAAAAGAAGACCAGGTATAGGGAAACAATGAATGGAAGAGATCCAGTAAATAGGAATAAAGCAACACAACACCTCATAATTAGTGAAGTAAACTCAGGGACCCATATTAGATCGTTGACCCTTACCAGATTCCAGCACTCAACATGGACTCTTTAAAATTATCGATCTTTACTTCACACCCATCAATTTGTCAAAGACTTAAAGTAGGACATCCTGAAAACATAGTTTCCCACCTGTGTATTTGAACCTACATGTTAGTATCGTTAAAAACACACCCTAGTACAACTGTATCTCATCTGTCTCTCATGCACAGGAACGCTCATCTCAATTGAGTGCCCCTGCATTTTCTGAGAAAGCCCCTGTCAGACTCGTCAAGTAGTGGCTTATATCCCAGAGAACAAAAGGATCAGCGGCATGCTGAACCCTTTTCTCCTCGACATTCTATGTGGGTGGGGAGTTGGGAGACTTCCATATATATTAGATTGTCAGCAGATATCGAGGGGTTCAGATGGTTTTATTTTAATCTGTATAGGGACCTTTAGACTATACCATTTTTTGCCGAATATTCCAGCCCTCATGGACCCCCCAACAAATTGTTTTCAGGATTTCCAACCCAGAATAGAAGATGATGCGGTAACAGGTGGCATAATGGCTGACAGGGCTGTCTGACGCAGACTGAGAAGGGAAGATGCAGTTGAGGATAAAAGTGTAAGGGGTCGCAGTAGCCGTCCTAAGCCCTGTGCATGTCCCGGGTTGGAGTATGTGTAAATGTACATATCGTTACCCCGTACTGCTGTTAAGATGTATATTTAATGCTACTGTATATACATATATGGATATTGTACGTATTTTAATGTTCCTGTGACTGTACTATAGGTATTGTATGCAGGAGAGGGCAGTACATGCATTGGGCCACTAGATGGGGGCATTTTGGTACACCTAGGTTAGCATGGTTGTGAATCAGTGTAAATAGTTAAAGTGTAGGAAGGGAGCTTCCTGATTAGAGTCAGAAGGGCGAGGGCCCCCATAGAGCTCAGGTGGGCTTTAGGCCCACGCAGCTGTAAGACCCCGTAACGTTAATCTCAAGAAAGTGCCCAGTCATTTAATGTGGGGGGAACAGCACAGACACAGCTACAGGAGTTACAGAAGGTTGAGCTTCAAGTATGGAAGCTATAAAGGTGGACACGGTAGGACAGACAGGCGGGTCGCTCACCATGTGGCAGGTTCTAGCCTGGGTAGATGCCCTCAGATCCGGTGCTAAATGGCTGAAAGAACACCCAGTGGAAGTGAGCCTTATCAGGGAGGACGCCGAGAAAACGTACAGTACGGTACGACCTGATCTCGAGCTGTGTGACAGGGAGAAAGGTGAGGGGAATCTGTAATGACGTGTAATGTGAAATCTGCTGAGGATGCTGTGTTGAACCTGGATGTACTGCGAAGTTATTAAAGTAAAATTCTGCGTTAGGAGTTACTACTGGACTGTGTCTCTGTTATTACACAAATGGCCAAAGGTGACTCTGGAGAACCAAAGAAGAACCCTGACGGCGCAGTGTACGGAGAAACAAGTAAGCTGAAAGTGAAGCATGATTTGCATGTGGAGGGAGGTCAGAGCACGCAAAACATAAGCTCAACCATGACTTCGGCACTGGCTGACCTCTACACAAGACCAGGCTCATCGAAGACCTTTTGTAAGGCCTCCAAAAAGGCCTGTGGAAACTGATGGGCCAATAGTTCATAGTGCAAGGTGCATTGGATCCGAAATCCACGGCACTGCTTAGGGTCTCCATTAAATTGTGTTGGTACCAATAAACAAAGATTTACTTCAGGGGCATAGGTTGCAGGCAGGGAAGACTCGGCCGAAGTTGCTGCAACTTGGGTGTTATGATGCGGTGGCCTAGGAGCAACATGGAACGAGCTCTGAGGGAAGTGGTAACTGTACTGACCCTAAGCTCAACACAACACTAGAAGCAGCCGTGGAATGCTCCTAACTCTCCCTAGGCATCTCGTCACAGCCTAAGAGCTAACTACCCCTGAAGACAGAAGCAGGAAAACTATCTTGCCTCAGAGAAAATTCCCAAAGGATAGATAGCCCCCCACATGACTGTGAGTGGAGAGGAAAAAGACATACACAGAATGAAACCAGGAAGAGCACAGGAGGCCAGTCTAGCTTGATAGATAGGACAGGATGGAACACTGTGCGGTCAGTATAAAACACTACAAAAATCCACGCAGAGTAAACAAAAAATCTCCACACCTGACTAAAGGTGTGGAGGGTCATTCTGCTTCCCAGAGCTTCCAGCAAGACAGAAAATTATTCAAACTGATAATGCTGGACAAACAAAGAAAGCACAGAATGGATAAGTCCACAAACTATGGACAGAAAAAGTAAGCAAAAACTTAGCTTTGCTGAACTGGTCAGGATAACAGGGAACTCCCAAGAGATGTGAATCCAACCAGGAACCATTTACAAGTGGCACTAGCTGAAGGAACAGCCAGGCTAAAATAGGCGAGAGAGGAGACGATAAGTGGAGGCAGCTGACAACAGCTAACTCCAAGGAGCAGCCATACCACTTGAAACCACAAGAAGGAGCCCAAGAGCAGAACTCACAAAAGTGCCACTTAAAACCACCGGAGGGAGCCCATGAGCAGAATTCACAACAGTACCCCATCCTTGAGGAGGGGTCACCGAACCCTCACCAGAGCCCCCAGGCCGATCAGGACGAGCCAAATAAAAAGCACGAACCAAATCGGTGGCATGGACATCGGAGGCAACAACCCAAGAATTATCCTCCTGGCCATACCCCTTCCACTTGACAAGATACTGAAGCCTCCGCCTCGAAAAACGAGAATCCAAAATCTTCTCAACCTCATATTCCAACTCCCCCACAACCAACACCGGGGCAGGAGGGTCAACCGAGGGAACAACGGGCACCACATATCTCCGTAACAAAGATCTATGGAAAACATTATGAATGGCAAAAGAGGCTGGAAGAGCCAAACGAAAAGACACCGGATTAATAATTTCAGAAATTTTATAAGGACCAATAAACCGAGGCTTAAACTTAGGGGAGGAAACCTTCATAGGAACATGACGAGAAGACAACCAAACCAAATCCCCCACACGAAGCCGGGGACCAACACACCGACGGCGGTTAGCAAAACGTTGAGCCCTTTCCAACGTCAAATTGTCCACCACATGAGTCCAAATCTGCTGCAGCCTGTCCACCACAGAATCAACACCAGGACAATCAGAAGGCTCAACCTGCCCAGAAGAAAAACGAGGATGAAAACCAAAATTACAAAAGAAAGGTGAAACCAAAGTAGCCGAACTAGCCCGATTATTAAGGGCAAACTCGGCCAAAGGCAAGAAAGCCACCCAATCATCCTGATCAGCAGACACAAAGCATCTCAAATAGGTCTCCAAGGTCTGATTAGTTCGCTCAGTTTGGCCATTAGTCTGAGGATGAAACGCCGAAGAAAAAGACAAATCAATGCCCATCCTAGCACAAAAGGCACGCCAAAATCTAGAGACAAACTGAGAACCTCTGTCAGAGACAATATTCTCCGGAATGCCATGCTAACGAACCACATGCTGAAAAAATAATGGAACCAGATCCGAGGAGGAAGGCAACTTAGGCAAAGGTACCAGATGGACCATTTTAGAGAACCGGTCACAAACAACCCAGATAACAGACATCTTCTGGGAAACAGGAAGATCCGAAATAAAATCCATGGAAATATGCGTCCAGGGCCTCTCAGGGACTGGCAAAGGCAAAAGCAACCCACTAGCGCGGGAACAGCAAGGCTTGGCCCGGGCGCAAGTCCCACAGGACTGCACAAAAGCACGCACATCGCGCGACAAGGAAGGCCACCAAAAGGACCTAGCAACCAAATCTCTGGTACCAAAAATCCCAGGATGACCAGCCAACACTGAACAATGAACCTCAGAAATAACCTTACTTGTCCATCTATCAGGAACGAACAGCTTCCCCACTGGACAGCGGTCAGGCCTATCAGCCTGAAATTCCTGAAGCACCCGCCGCAAATCAGGGGAGATAGCAGAAAGAATCACCCCCTCCTTAAGAATGCCAACCGGCTCAAGGACTCCAGGAGAATCAGGCGAAAAACTCCTAGAGAGGGTATCAGCCTTAACATTCTTAGATCCCAGAAGATACGAGACCACAAAATCAAAATGGGAGAAAAACAGGGACCATCGAGCCTGTCTAGGATTCAGCCGCTTGGCCGACTCGAGGTAAATCAGATTCTTATGATCGGTCAGCACCACAACGTGGTGTTTAGCACCCTCAAGCCAGTGTCGCCACTCCTCAAACGCCCACTTCATAGCCAACAACTCCCGATTGCCGACATCATAATTGCGTTCCGCAGGCGAAAACTTTCTGGAATAAAAAGCACACGGTTTCATCAAAGAACCATCAGATTCCCTCTGAGACAAAACAGCCCCTGCCCCAATCTCAGAAGCGTCGACCTCAACCTGAAAAGGAAGAGAAACATCCGGCTGACGCAACACAGGGTCAGAAGTAAATCGGCGTTTAAGCTCCTGAAAGGCCTCAACAGCCTCTGAGGACCAATTCGTTACATCAGCGCCTTTCTTCGTCAAATCAGTAAGGGGCTTAACCACACTGGAAAAGTTGGCAATGAAACGTCGATAGAAATTAGCAAAGCCCAAAAATTTTTGAAGGCCCTTCACAGATGTGGGTTTGATCCAGTCATGAATAGCTTGGACCTTAACAGGATCCATTTCTATAGACGAGGGAGAAAAAATAAAACCCAAAAAAGAGACCTTCTGAACTCCGAATAGGCACTTAGACCCCTTCGCAAATAAAGCATTATCACGAAGGATCTGGAACATCATCCTGACCTGCTTCACATGAGACTCCCAATCATCGGAAAAAATCAAAATATCATCCAAATATACGACCATGAATTTGTCAAGATAATTGCGGAAAATATCATGCATGAAAGACTGGAACACAGATGGAGCATTAGAAAGCCCAAATGGCATCACAAGATATTCAAAATGGCCTTCGGGCATATTAATTGCAGTTTTCCATTCGTCACCCTGTTTAATACGAACAAGATTATATGCCCCTCGGAGGTCAATCTTAGTAAACCAACTAGCCCCCTTAATCTGAGCAAACAAATCCGTAAGCAAGGGCAAGGGGTATTGGAATTTGACCGTGATTTTATTAAGAAGAGGATAATCAATACAGGGTCTCAAGCAGCCATCCTTCTTGGCAACAAAAAAGAAACCCGCTCCCAAAGGTGACGAAGAGGGCCGAATATGCCCCTTCTCCAAAGACTCCTTAACATAACTCCGCATGGCGGCATGCTCCGGCACAGACAGATTGAAAAGTCAGCCCTTAGGGAACTTGCAACCAGGAATCAAGTTAATAGCACAATCACAGTCCCTGTGCGGAGGAAGGGAACTGGACTTGGGCTCATCAAATACATCCAGGAAATCTGACAAAAACTCAGGAACCTCAGGAGAGGGGGAAGAGGAAATTGACATCAAAGGAACGTCACTATGTACCCCTTGACAACCCCAACTAGTCACCGACATAGTTTTCCAATCCAGCACCGGATTATGTTCCTGTAACCATGGGAAACCTAGTACAACAACATCATGCAGGTTATGCAACACCAGAAAACGGCAATCTTCCTGATGTGCTGGAGCCATGTACATAGTCATCTGTGTCCAGTACTGAGGTTTATTCTTGGCCAGGGGTGTAGCATCAATACCCCTCAAAGGAATAGGGCTTTGCAAAGGCTGTAAGGAAAAACCACAGCGCCTGGCGAATTCTAAGTCCACTAAGTTCAGGGCAGCGCCTGAATCCACAAATGCCATGACAGAAAAGGACGACAATGAGCAAATCAGGGTTACAGATAAGAGAAATTTAGGCTGTAGAGTACTAATGGTAACAGACCTAGCGACTCTCTTAGTACGCTTAGGGCAATCAGAGATAACATGAGTAGAATCACCACAGTAGAAACACAGCCTATTCTGACGTCTGAATTCCTGCCGTTCTATTCTAGTCAAAATCCTATCACATTGCATAGGTTCAGGACTTTGCTCAGAGGACACTGCCATATGGTGCACAGCTTTGCGCTCACGCAGACGCCGATCGATCTGAATGGCTAGAGACATAGATTCGCTCAAACCGGCAGGCGTAGGAAAGCCCACCATAACATCTTTAAGGGCTTCAGAAAGACCCTTTCTGAAAATAGCAGCCAGAGCCTCTTCATTCCATTTAGTGAGCACAGACCATTTTCTAAATTTCTGGCAGTATAACTCTGCCTCTTCCTGACCTTGACACAGGGCTAACAGGGTTTTTTCTGCATGATCCACAGAATTAGGTTCGTCGTATAATAATCCGAGCGCTTGAAAAAATGCATCAACATTCAATAATGCCGGATCCCCTGCTTCAAGAGAAAAAGCCCAGTCTTGAGGATCACCACGCAGCAAGGATATGATGATTTTTACCTGTTGAATGGGATCACCAGAAGAACGGGGTTTCAAAGCAAAAAACAATCTGCAGTTATTTTTAAAGTTCAAAAACTTGGATCTGTCCCCAAAAAACAAATCAGGAGTAGGAATTCTAGGCTCTAAAGCCGGAGTCTGGACAACATAGTCCTGGATGCTCTGTACTCTTGCAGCAAGTTGATCCACACGAGAAAACAAACCTTGAACATCCATGCCAAAGCATATATCCTGAACCACCCAGATATCAAGAGGGAAAAAAAAAGACAAACTAGAGCACAGAAAAAAAAATGGTTCAGAACTTTCTTTTCCTTCTTTTGAGATGCAATTAATTCATTTTTGGCCACTTGTACTGTTATGATGCGGTGGTCTAGGAGCAACATGGAACGAGCTCTGAGGGAAGTGGTAACTGTACTGACCGCAGACCCTAAGCTCAACACAACACTAGAAGCAGCCGCGGAATGCTCCTAACTCTCCCTAGGCATCTCGTCACAGCCTAAGAGCTAGCTACCCCTGAAGACAGAAGCAGGAAAACTATCTTGCCTCAGAGAAAATTCCCAAAGGATAGATAGCCCCCAACAAATAATGACTGTGAGTGGAGAGGAAAAAGACATTCACAGAATGAAACCAGGAAGAGCACAGGAGGCCAGTCTAGCTTGATAGATAGGACAGGATGGAACACTGTGCGGTCAGTATAAAACACTACAAAAATCCACGCAGAGTAAACAAAAAATCTCCACACCTGACTAAAGGTGTGGAGGGTCACTCTGCTTCCCAGAGCTTCCAGCAAGACAGAAAATAATTCAAACTGATAATGCTGGACAAACAAAGAAAGCACAGAATGGATAAGTCCACAAACTATGGACAGAAAAAGTAAGCAAAAACTTAGCTTTGCTGAACTGGTCAGGATAACAGGGAACTCCAAAGAGATGTGAATCCAACCAGGAACCATTTACAAGTGGCACTAGCTGAAGGAACAGCCAGGCTAAAATAGGCGAGAGAGGAGACGATAAGTGGAGGCAGCTGACAACAGCTAACTCCAAGGAGCAGCCATACCACTTGAAACCACAAGAGGGAGCCCAAGAGCAGAACTCACAAAAGTGCCACTTACAACCACCGGAGGGAGCCCAAGAGCAGAATTCACAACCCTTGGGCTGGAGGAAGCAGCTGTGGTCGTGCATCCAACTGAGAATTCACACTACATAGATATGACACAATTTTTTTTTTGCTGATTCCACTGACTGAACAACTCTTGGTACAGCTCCAACATCTGAGGGATCTAGGGATCAGCGGGGTCCATGGGCTGAGGAAACTGTCATGCTCGCAGGTGGCGCACTGGGCAGGCCTTGCCTAGAAGTGGCGTACCTATGCGGCTGCCTGGTTTTCACTGGAGTTCCTGATAGTGGAGTCACGCTTCAACTGCAGGTAGCCGCTGAGTACCACTCCTAGGTAGTAGCCGATACTGCAGCTCCAGACCCAAAGGGGTAGGTACGCTGATGCAGACTGGATTTGGAGTCACAGCCAAGGCTGGATTTGGAGACTGCTCAGACAAGTGTGGCTTTCAAGTTCGGGTACTGCTGGAGTGTCTTTTGGTTCACGTACCGCCGGAGTGGCTTCAGAGTTCAGGTACCGATGGAGCAGTATACGGGAATACAAGGACAGGATAAGGAAATAATTCTAACTAGATGGGAAAAGGGACCTGGAAACATACAGATGCACACACTCACAATGTAGGGAAACTACAGGGGTTACTCAGGCATTTTCCTAATGGTGAGTGTGTCTTTTATCCTTAATGCCTGGAGGCATTTTTCAAAGTGTGCTCCTTTAAGAACGGGGGATCACGCGCACACTAGGCGCTCCACTGAAAGCCTGTGCACAGAAGACATGGAGGAGGAACCCGAGCACAAGGACGACACCGCGACCGGGGCAGTGAGCATGTTGGTGTCCCTTCTGGGAGGAGGGTGGGGGACCATGCTTTGATGCCAGCATAGTCCTACAGATGGAATTACCGTATATACTCGAGTATAAGCTGACCCGAGTATAAGCCGACCCCCCTAATTTTGCCACAAAAAACTGGGAAAACTTATTGACTCGAGTATAAGCCTAGGGTAGAAAATGCAGCAGCTACCGGTGAATTTCAAAAATAAAAATAGATGCTCCATACCGTTCATTATTGCCCCATAGATGTTCCATATACAACTGTGCTATATAGAATGCTCTGCACCGTTCATTATTGCCCCATAGATGCTCCTTATAAAGCTGTGCCACATATGCTCTGCACCTTTGATTATGGCCCCATAGATGCTCCTTATAAAGCTGTGCCATATATGCTCTGCACCTTTGATTATGGCCCCATAGATGCTCCTTATAAAGCTGTGCCATATATGCTCTGCACCTTTGATTATGGCTCCATAGGTGCTCCTTATAATGCTGTGCCATATATACTCTGCACCTTTGATTATGGCCCCATAGATGCTCCTTATAATGCTGTGCCATATATGCTCTGCACCTTTGATTATGGCCCCATAGATGCTCCTTATAAAGCTGTGCCATATATGCTCTGCACCTTTGATTATGGCCCCATAGATGCTCCTTATAAAGCTGTGCCATATAGAATGCTCTGCACCGTTGATTATGGCCCCATAGATGCCCCTTATAAAGCTGTGCCATATATGCTCTGCACCTTTGATTATGGCCCCATAGGTGCTCCTTATAATGCTGTGCCATATATGCTCTGCACCTTTGATTATGGCCCCATAGGTGCTCCTTATAATGCTGTGCCATATATGCTCTGCACCGTTGATTATGGCCTCATAGATGCTCCTTATAATGCTGTGCCATATATGCTCTGCACCTTTGATTATGGCCCCATAGGTGCTCCTTATAATGCTGTGCCATATATGCTCTGCACCTTTGATTATGGCCCCATAGGTGCTCCTTATAATGCTGTTCCATATATACTCTGCACCTTTGATTATGGCCCCATAGGTGCTCCTTATAATGCTGTTCCATATATACTCTGCACCTTTGATTATGGCCCCATAGATGCTCCTTATAATGCTGTGCCATATATACTCTGCACCTTTGATTATGGCCCCATAGATGCTCCTTATAAAGCTGTGCCATATAGAATGCTCTGCACCGTTGATTATGGCCCCATAGATGCTCCTTATAATGCTGTTCCATATATACTCTGCACCGTTGATTATGGCCCCATAGGTGCTCCTTATAATGCTGTTCCATATATACTCTGCACCTTTGATTATGGCCCCATAGGTGCTCCTTATAATGCTGTTCCATATATACTCTGCACCGTTGATTATGGCCCCATAGGTGCTCCTTATAATGCTGTGCCATATATACTCTGCACCTTTGATTATGGCCCCATAGATGCTCCTTATAATGCTGTGCCATATATACTCTGCACCTTTGATTATGGCCCCATAGATGCTCCTTATAAAGCTGTGCCATATAGAATGCTCTGCACCGTTGATTATGGCCCCATAGATGCCCCTTATAAAGCTGTGCCATATATGCTCTGCACCTTTGATTATGGCCTCATAGGTGCTCCTTATAATGCTGTGCCATCAGTGGCGTAGGAAGGGGGGTGCGGGGGGGGCGGTCCGCCCCGGGCGGCACAATGCTGGGGGCGGCCGGCGCTGCAGGAGAAGAAGATAAAAAAAAAAAAAAAGACGCCCCTTTAAATCTTCGGGCGGCGCCGTCCGCCGCCACGACCAGGGCCAGCTCCCCCCACCCCCGGACCCCGCCCCCCGCTCTAATACTCACCTCTCCTGGTTCCTGCGGCTTCAGCGTCCTCTGACTCTGCGACGTCTCAGAACAGAGGGCGCGATGACGTCACTACTGTGCGCGCCGCTCTGCCTCTCTGTCCTGAGCGTCGCAGAGCCGGAGAGACGCTGACTGCACCGGACCTACGCTGGGAACGGGAGAGGTGAGGATTTTACTTTTTTTTTTTTTTCTTTATTTCTGACTGTCTGGGGCTGGGGCAATGCTGGAGACCATGGGGCAGAATGCTGGACACACTGGGGCAATACAGGAGACCATGGGGCAGATTGCTGGACACACTGGGGCAATACAGGAGACTATGGGGCAGATTGCTGGACACACTGGGGCAATACAGGAGACCATGGGGCAGATTGCTGGACACACTGGGGCAATACAGGAGACTATGGGGCAGATTGCTGGACACACTGGGGCAATACTGGAGACCATGGGGCAGAATGCTGGACACACTGGGGCAATACTGGAGACTATGGGGCAGAATGCTGGACACACTGGGGCAATACTGGAGACCATGGGGCAGAATGCTGGACACACTGGGGCAGTACAGGAGACTATGGGGCAGAATGCTGGACACACTGAATACTGGAGACCATGGGGCAGATCTCAGGACACATTGAGGCAATGCTGGAGACCCTGGGGCAGACTTCTGGACATACTGGGGCAATACTGGAGACCATGGGGCAGATTGCTGGACACACCGGGGCAATACTGGAGACCATGGGGCAGAATGCTGGACACACTGGGGCAATACAGGAGACCATGGGGCAGATTGCTGGACACACTGGGGCAATACTGGAGACCATGGGGCAGAATGCTGGACACACTGGGGCAATACTGGAGACCATGGGGCAGAATGCTGGACACACTGGGGCAATACTGGAGACTATGGGGCAGAATGCTGGACACACTGGGGCAATACTGGAGACCATGGGGCAGAATGCTGGACACACTGGGGCAGTACAGGAGACTATGGGGCAGAATGCTGGACACACTGAATACTGGAGACCATGGGGCAGATCTCAGGACACATTGAGGCAATGCTGGAGACCCTGGGGCAGACTTCTGGACATACTGGGGCAATACTGGAGACCATGGGGCAGATTGCTGGACACACCGGGGCAATACTGGAGACCATGGGGCAGAATGCTGGACACACCGGGGCAATACTGGAGACCATGGGGCAGAATGCTGGACACACTGGGGCAATACAGGAGACCATGGGGCAGATTGCTGGACACACTGGGGCAATACTGGAGACCATGGGGCAGAATGCTGGACACACTGGGGCAATACTGGAGACCATGGGGCAGAATGCTGGACACACTGGGGCAGTACAGGAGACTATGGGGCAGAATGCTGGACACACTGGGGCAATACTGGAGACCCTGGGGCAGATTGCTGGACACACTGGGGCAATACTGGAGACCCTGGGGCAGATTTCTGGACACATTGAGGCAATGCTGGAGACCCTGGGGCAGACTTCTGGACACTGGGGCAGATTGCTGGACACACTGGGGGTAATATACTGGACACACTGGGGCAATGCTGGACACTGGGGGTAATATGCTGGACACACTGGGGCAGACTGCTGGACACACTGGGGAAAGGCTGGACACTGGGGCAGATTGCTGGACACACTGAGGGCAGATTGCTGGACACACTGGGGGTAATATGCTGGACATACTGGGGCAGATTGCTGGACACACTGGGGGTAATATGCTGGACACACTGGGGCAGATTGCTGGACAACATGGGGGTAATATGCTGGACACACTGGGGCAGATTGCTGGACAACATGGGGGTAATATGCTGGACACACTGGGGCAGATTGCTGGACAACATGGGGGTAATATGCTGGACACACTGGGGGCAGGACTTGAGGCATGGGCAGAATGTAGATACGGGGCATGATTGGAGACACGGGGCAGGATTGGATCATGGGGCAGGACGGATACGATGGAGGCTGGTGGGGCAGGATGGGGAGATCATATGGGGTAGAATGGATACTCATGAGGGCAGGATACGACAACATATGGCTGGAGCCAGGAATGAGATAAACGGGGCCAGGGTGGGGAATATTATTACCATAGGGGATAATTAAGGGATATTGTTACTGCAGTGATGTATTTATTTTATTTTTTGAGTATACTGTTTTAAATGGGGGGGCGGTCCTGTTACTGTGCAGAGTGACACTATATCACCTTTTTTTCTTCATGTGGTGTAATGTAGAAGTTGTGAAAAATTAAGTAATGTGTTCTGCAAGCGGAGCTCGAGATAACTGTGTTATTTCCTGCAGAAACGAGTCCTGGCTGGAAGGAATGATGGCGGTCTGTGCTGGATGAAAGATGAAGGACTTCACCTAGAGACGTCACTGGTGAGTCAGTGTTACCTATACACTGACACTATACACTGTATACTATATAGAGGTCCTGTGTATAATGTCACCAGTGATCTCTGTATTACCTCTACACAGACACTGCATACTAAGTACAGATCTCCTGTGAATACTGGCACTT
The DNA here is from genome assembly GCF_032444005.1 of Ranitomeya imitator. Classification (NCBI taxonomy): domain Eukaryota; kingdom Metazoa; phylum Chordata; class Amphibia; order Anura; family Dendrobatidae; genus Ranitomeya; species Ranitomeya imitator. Next base: position 635,506,800 of record NC_091285.1, read on the forward strand.
ATGGTGATAGTATTGTGGTTTTTTTTTTATTACTGATCAGTATTGTAGTATTCAGTCACTATGTGGTGGTAATATGTGGTCTGGAAATGGTGCGGTGGTATTTGTCCCTTGTATGTAGTATTATTCGGTCACTATGTGGCCTGGTCATGGTGTGGTGGTATTAAGTCACAGGTTTGGCATGTGGGGGTGACACCATTAGGCCCAGTTTAAGTTCTACAAAACAGGAAAACCATTTTTGGTAACCTTTGTGTGTATTGAGCTGGGGGGGGGGGGGCGCCAAACTCGGGAACAGCCCCGGGCGGCAAAAGCTCTAGCTACGCCTCTGTGTGCCATATATGCTCTGCACCTTTGATTATGGCCCCATAGATGCCCCTTATAATGCTGTGCCATATATGCTCTGCACCTTTGATTATGGCCCCATAGGTGCTCCTTATAATGCTGTGCCATATATGCTCTGCACCTTTGATTATGGCCCCATAGATGCTCCTTATAATGCTGTGCCATATATGCTCTGCACCTTTGATTATGGCCCCATAGATGCCCCTTATAATGCTGTGCCATATATGCTCTGCACCTTTGATTATGGCCCCATAGATGCTCCTTATAATGTTGTGCCATATATGCTCTGCACCTTTGATTATGGCCCCATAGGTGCTCCTTATAATGCTGTGCCATATATGCTCTGCACCTTTGATTATGGCTCCATAGGTGCTCCTTATAATGCTGTGCCATATATGCTCTGCACCTTTGATTATGGCCCCATAGGTGCTCCTTATAATGCTGTGCCATATATGCTCTGCACCTTTGATTATGGCCCCATAGATGCTCCTTATAATGCTGTGCCATATATGCTCTGCACCTTTCATTATGGCCCCATAGGTGCTCCTTATAATGCTGTGCCATATATACTCTGCACCTTTGATTATGGCCCCATAGATGCTCCTTATAATGCTGTGCCATATATACTCTGCACCTTTGATTATGGCCCCATAGATGCTCCTTATAATGCTGTGCCATATATGCTCTGCACCTTTCATTATGGCCCCATAAATGCCCCTTATAATGCTGTGCCATATATGCTCTGCACCTTTGATTATGGCCCCATAGGTGCTCCTTATAATGCTGTGCCATATATGCTCTGCACCTTTCATTATGGCCCCATAAATGCCCCTTATAATGCTGTGCCATATATGCTCTGCACCTTTGATTATGGCCCCATAGGTGCTCCTTATAATGCTGTGCCATATATGCTCTGCACCTTTGATTATGGCCCCATAGATGCCCCTTATAATGCTGTGCCATATATGCTCTGCACCTTTGATTATGGCCCCATAGATGCCCCTTATAATGCTGTGCCATATATGCTCTGCACCTTTGATTATGGCCCCATAGATGCTCCTTATAATGCTGTGCCATATATACTCTGCACCTTTGATTATGGCCCCATAGATGCTCCTTATAATGCTGTGCCATATATGCTCTGCACCTTTGATTATGGCTCCATAGATGCTCCTTATAATGCTGTGCCATATATGCTCTGCACCTTTGATTATGGCTCCATAGGTGCTCCTTATAATGCTGTGCCATATATGCTCTGCACCTTTGATTATGGCTCCATAGATGCTCCTTATAATGCTGTGCCATATATGCTCTGCACCTTTGATTATGGCCCCATAGATGCTCCTTATAATGCTGTGCCATATATGCTCTGCACCTTTGATTATGGCCCCATAGATGCTCCTTATAATGCTGTGCCATATATACTCTGCACCTTTGATTATGGCCCCATAGATGCTCCTTATAATGCTGTGCCATATATGCTCTGCACCTTTGATTATGGCTCCATAGATGCTCCTTATAATGCTGTGCCATATATGCTCTGCACCTTTGATTATGGCTCCATAGATGCTCCTTATAATGCTGTGCCATATATGCTCTGCACCTTTGATTATGGCCCCATAGATGCTCCTTATAATGCTGTGCCATATATGCTCTGCACCTTTGATTATGGCCCCATAGATGCTCCTTATAAAGCTGTGCCATATATGCTCTGCACCTTTGATTATGGCCCCATAGATGCTCCTTATAATGCTGTTCCATATATACTCTGCACCTTTGATTATGGCTCCATAGATGCTCCTTATAATGCTGTGCCATATATGCTCTGCACCTTTGATTATGGCCCCATAGATGCTCCTTATAATGCTGTTCCATATATACTCTGCACCTTTGATTATGGCCCCATAGATGCTCCTTATAATGCTGTGCCATATATACTCTGCACCTTTGATTATGGCCCCATAGATGCTCCTTATAATGCTGTGCCATATATGCTCTGCACCTTTGATTATGGCTCCATAGATGCTCCTTATAATGCTGTGCCATATATGCTCTGCACCTTTGATTATGGCCCCATAGATGCTCCTTATAATGCTGTGCCATATATACTCTGCACCTTTGATTATGGCCCCATAGATGCTCCTTATAATGCTGTGCCATATATGCTCTGCACCTTTGATTATGGCTCCATAGATGCTCCTTATAATGCTGTGCCATATATGCTCTGCACCTTTGATTATGGCCCCATAGATGCTCCTTATAATGCTGTTCCATATATGCTCTGCACCTTTGATTATGGCCCCATAGATGCTCCTTATAATGCTGTTCCATATATACTCTGCACCTTTGATTATGGCTCCATAGATGCTCCTTATAATGCTGTGCCATATATGCTCTGCACCTTTGATTATGGCCCCATAGATGCTCCTTATAATGCTGTTCCATATATACTCTGCACCTTTGATTATGGCTCCATAGATGCTCCTTATAATGCTGTGCCATATATACTCTGCACCTTTGATTATGGCCCCATAGATGCTCCTTATAATGCTGTGCCATATATGCTCTGCACCTTTGATTATGGCCCCATAGATGCTCCTTATAAAGCTGTGCCATATATGCTCTGCACCTTTGATTATGGCCCCATAGATGCTCCTTATAATGCTGTTCCATATATACTCTGCACCTTTGATTATGGCTCCATAGATGCTCCTTATAATGCTGTGCCATATATGCTCTGCACCTTTGATTATGGCCCCATAGATGCTCCTTATAATGCTGTTCCATATATACTCTGCACCTTTGATTATGGCCCCATAGATGCTCCTTATAATGCTGTTCCATATATGCTCTGCACCTTTGATTATGGCCCCATAGATGCTCCTTATAATGCTGTTCCATATATACTCTGCACCTTTGATTATGGCCCCATAGATGCTCCTTATAATGCTGTTCCATATATACTCTGCACCTTTGATTATGGCCCCATAGATGCTCCTTATAATGCTGTTCCATATATGCTCTGCACCTTTGATTATGGCCCCATAGATGCTCCTTATAATGCTGTTCCATATATACTCTGCACCTTTGATTATGGCCCCATAGGTGTTCCTTATAATGCTGTGCCATATATGCTCTGCACCTTTGATTATGGCCCCATAGATGCTCCTTATAATGTTGTGCCATATATGCTCTGCACCTTTGATTATGGCCCCATAGGTGTTCCTTATAATGCTGTGCCATATATGCTCTGCACCTTTGATTATGGCCCCATAGATGCTCCTTATAATGCTGTTCCATATATACTCTGCACCTTTGATTATTGCCCCATAGGTGCTCCTTATAATGCTGTGCCATATATGCTCTGCACCTTTGATTATGGCCCCATAGGTGCTCCTTATAATGCTGTGCCATATAGAATGCGGCTGCAATAAAAAAAAAAAATCACATACTCACCTCTCTTCTCAGGACGCCGGCGCTTTCAATAATTACCTGCTCCTCGTGCGGCTCCGTCTCCAGCACTGACGCTCAGCAGAGGGCGCGCACTGACTACGTCACCGCGCCCTCTAACCTGAGCGTCACTGCTAGAGGACGCTGGAGACGGAGCCGCACCGGAGCGAGGAGCAGGTAATTATAGCGCTGCGCTCCCCTTACCTGCTGCGGCGCGGTCCCTGCAGTCCCTGGCTTCTCCGGCGCTGCAGCTTCTTCCTGTAATTGAGCGGTCACATGGCACCGATCATTTACAGCAATGAATATGCGGCTCCTCCCCTATGGGGGTGGAGCCGCCTATTCATTTCTGTAATGAGCGGTGCCATGTGACCGCTCAGTACAGGAAGAATCTGCAGCGCCGGAGAAGCCAGGGACTGCAGGGACCGCGCCGCAGCAGGTAAGTATGATTACACAGCCCCCGCTCCCCCTCCCCTGCTGACACCCGGGTATATGACTCGAGTATAAGCCGAGAGGGGGACTTTCAGCCCAAAAAAATGGGCTGAAAATCTCGGCTTATACTCGAGTATATACGGTATTATAAAAGCTTCAGAAATGGCCACGGAGACATGGCCCGCATTAAAGCTGGGACATGTCAGCTGTTTTGAACAGTTGACATGTGCCCGCAATAGGCGCGGGTGGAATCGTGATCCGCCCGCACCTATTAACTAGTTAAATGCCGCTGTCAAACTCTGACAGCGGCATTTAACAAGCGCTTCTGGCCATCGGGCTGGAAATGCGTGCACCACTGACCCCCGTCATGTGATTGGGGTCAGCGATGCGTCGGCATGACAACCAGAGGTCTCCTGAAGACCTCTATGGTTGTTGATGCCAGATTGCTGTGAGCACCACCATGTGTCGGCGCTCATAGCAATGCTGTAATTCAGCTACATAGGAGCGATCTGAGCATTGCTGCTATGTAGCAGAGCCGATCGTGCTATGCCAGCTTCTATTCTCCCATGGAGGCTATTGAAGCATGGCAAAAGTAAAAAAAAAATGTTTTAAAAAATTTGAAAAAAAAAAAAAATATATAAAAGTTCAAATCACCCCCCTTTTGCCCTATTCATAATAAAACAATAAAAAAAATCAAACATACACATATTTGGTATCGCCGCGTTCAGAATTACCAATCTATCAAAAAAAGGATTAACCTGATCGCTAAACAGCGTAGCGAGAAAAAATTAAAAAACGCCAGAATTACGTTTTTTGGTCGCTGCAATATTGCATTAAAATGCAATAACAGACGATCAAAAGAACTTATTTGCATCAAAATGGTATCATTAAAAACGTCAGCTCGGCACGCAAAGAATAAGCCCTCACCCGACCCCAGATCACGAAAAATGGAAATGCTACGGGTCTCGGAAAATTGCGCAATTTTTTTAAAGCGAAGTTTGGAATTTTTTTGACAGCCCCTTTACCTTTAGATCGGAGACCCCGCAGCATGCCGTGGGGTCCCGATTGCTGCCATGGAGACCCGATGTTGTCATGACGACATCTGGGTCTCCCGAACTGACAGACTTCCTGTCATGTGCAGTGCATGTCAGGACGTTTCTCATTGTCAGTGTACAGAAGCTGCAGCGCTGACAGCTTCTGTAGCTTGCATAGATCTGCATGCTATAGAAGTGATCAGCCTGCAGAAAATGAGTGTCCGATAGTGGGACAAAGTGTAAAACTAAGAATTAATTAAAAAAATATTTTTTAAAATAATTGTAAAAATATTTTAAAAAATAATAATAAATAAATCAATATTCTATCATTAAATGAATATTAGAATAAAAAAAATCTAAGCAATAAAAGTACACATATTTGGTATTGCCACGTCCGCAGCAACCCAACCTATAAAACTCCCACTAGTTAACCCCTTCAGTGAACACCATTAAAAAAAAAAACAAGACAAAAAACAACGCTTTATCATCATACCGCCGAACAAAAAGTGGAATAACACGCGATCAAAAAAGCGGATATAAATAAACGTAGTAACCCTGAAAATGTCATCTTGTCCTGCAAAAAACAAGCTGCCATATAGCTCCATCACCGGAAAAATAAAAAAAGTTATAGCTCTTAGAATAAAGGGATGCAAAAATAATTATTTTTTATATAAAATAGTTTTGATTGTATAAAAGCGCCAAAACATAAAAAAAATATAAATGAGGTATTGCTGTAATCGTACTGACCCGAATAATAAAACTGCTTAATCGATTTTACTGCACGCAGAACGGTATAAATGCCCTCTCCAAAAGAAATTTATGAATTGCTGGTTTTTGTTCATTCTGCCTCCCAAAAATTGGAATAAAAAGCGATCAAAAAATGTCATGTGCCCGAAAATGGTACCAATAAAAACGCCAACTCGTCCGACAAAAAACAAGACCTCACATGACTCTGTGGACTCAAATATGGAAAAATTATAGCTTTCAGAATGTGGTGATGCAAAAACTATTTTTTGCAATAAAAAGCGTCTTTTAGTGTGTGACGGCTGCCAATCATAAAAACCCGCTATAAAAACGCACTATAAATCAAACCCCCTTTTATCACCCCCTTAGTTAGGGAAAAATAATAAAATAAAATAAAGTATTTATTTCCATTTTCCCATTAGGATTAGGGGTGGAGTTAGGGTTAAAATTAGAGTTAGAGTTGGGGCTAAAGTTAGGGTTAGGGTTACGATTGAGATTAGGGTTAGGGTTGGGATTAGGGTTAGGGGTGTGTTAGGGTTAGGTTTCTGGTTAGGGTTGGGATTAGGGTAAGGGGTGTATTGGGGTTAGGGTTGGATTTAGAATTGGGGGTTTTCCACTGTTGAGGCACATCAGGGGGTCTCCAGACGTGACATGGAATCTGATTTCAATTCCAGCCAATTTTGCATTGAAAATTCAAACAGCGCTCTGTCCCTTCCGAGCTCTGCCATGCATCCAAACAGTGGTTTGCCCCCACACATGGGATATCAGCATACTCAGGACAAATTGCACAACAACTTTTGTGGTCCAATTTCTCCTGTTACCCTTTGGAAAATAAAAAATTGGGAGCAAAAAGATCATTTTTGTGAAACAAATATTTTTTCTTTTTACAGCTCTACATTATAAACATCTGTGAAGCATTTGGAGGTTCAAAGTGCTCACTACACATTAGATAAGTTCCTTAGGGTGTCTAGTTTCCAAACTGGTGTCACTTGTGGGGGGTTTCCACTGTTTAGGCACATCAGGGGCTCTCCAAACGCAACATGGCGTCCAATCTCAATTCCAGCCAATTTTGCATTGAAAAGTCAAACGGCGCTCCTTCCCTGCCATGCACCCAAACAGTGGTTTACCTGCATATATGGGGTATCAGCATACTCAGGACACATTGCACAATTACTTTTGGGGTTCAATTTCTCCTGTTACCCTTGGTGAAATAAAACAAATTGGATCTGTAGTAAATTTTTTGTGAAAAAAAAGTTAAATGTTCATTTTTATTTAAACATTCCAAAAATTTCTGTGAAGCACCTGAAGGGTTAATAAACTTTTTGAATGGGGTTTTGAGCACCTTGAGGGTGCAGTTTTTAGAATGGTGTCACTTTTGGATATTTTCTATCATATAGACCCTCTCAAAGTGACTTCAAGTGTGATGTGGTCCTTTATAAAAAAATAAATGGTGCTGTAAAAATTAGAAATCGCTGGTCAACTTTTAACCCTTATAACGCCCTAACAAAAAAAAATTTGGTTCCAAAATTGTGCTGATGTAAAGTAGACATGTGGGAAATGTTACTTATTAAGTATTTTGCGTGATATATCTGTGTGACTTAAGGGCATGAAAATTCAAAGTTGGAAAATTGCGAAATTTTCAAAATTTTTGCCAAATTTCCAGTTTTTTTCGCACATAAACGCAATTCATATTAAAGATATTTTACCCCTATCATGAAGTACAGCATGTCATGAGAAAGCAATGTCAGAATCACCGGGATCCGTTGAAGTGTTCCAGAGTTATAACCTCATAAAATGACAGTGGTCAGAATTGTAAAAATTGGCCCGGTCATTAACGTGCAAACCACCCTTGGGGGTAAAGGGGTTAAAATTGTCCTGTTCTTAATCCTTGGCACTTTAATGAATGTTTTCATGAAATGAAGTAAAGATTTTACAGAGGGTTTGAGTTAAGTGCTGAGGCGCTACGACTATCTGGTTGTCATCCAAGGAATTAACTTCTTGCACAGGTGAACTGGAATCCAAATGGAAATGTATTGAGTGAATAACAAACAAGGAGCAGTGAGCTGAGACAATTATTTTTCATTTATTGGTGTTCTTTTACAAGCACTTTAGCATCATGGCATAAGTTATTTTTGAAAACTATGAGAATAGCTTTTCCATAAAAATTGGCAATAGTACTGAGACATAATTCAAAAATGTCCTAAAGGGTTCTTGAAAGTGAAAATTATCAATGGTAATTTCTTAAAATTACATAAAGATGATAAAGTAATATCATTTCTACTATATCATCAGTGGCCTAAAAAAGAGCTGGCATTGTCTGAGATGTTCCAACTTAATTTAAATGGTTAAAAGAAACCGTTCTGATAAGTGGATTGGGGTAGTGATGTATTTGGTTTGGGAATCACTTAGATAAGTTGTCAGCTTCTTCTTGGAGGAAATAGGAAATAGGAGTGTCCGGAGGAACCGAAATACAGGAATGGCAAAACTCTGTTCAAGTGTCCCGTCACTCAACCTTCAGAAGGATCAACTATCTGAAGACAACACTTGCACGCTTGATAATATATTATAAATAGTATCTGCTTCCTTCACCTAATCTAGATTATACAAATGGATGAGGTTTCTAAACCAAAAGTTTGGGATAACAACAAATGTAACCATTTACATGAAAATTAATAATAATGTCTCAAAAGTCAAGCTGACCCATTAACAGTTCAATTGGGCTGAGATCTGGTGATTATACAAACCCAGGCAGATAGAATCCTAATTGATTGCTTCTTTCCTATACTCGTGTTTGTATAATTTAGAGCAGTACTTCAAGGGATTGTCCACTACTGGTTAACACCTTTTCAATGTCCCTAATGTGCATACTAAAATGACAAAGCAGACTTACCTGTGAGTCTCCTGCTGTTCCAAGTGCTGTGTCCACTGGCAATCCCCATGGCTCACACCCTGCTTGCAGCATTTCCTAATTCTTGGCTCCTCCACACAGGTCCTCCTTCACTTGAAAAAGATCTTACAATTTACGCTATTGCTCTACTAGATTTTGCCTACCATGCCCATTTAGGGGGGTGGTGCTGTTATGGACAGTAAGGAACACGCTGCCACTTTAAGAGACAGCACCCCCTTGTCTGGTGTGATGGAATGTTCTGTTCCATCCCCCCCCCCGCAATAGACTGTGTGAATGAACTGGACTGTGCTGAGGGGAGGGGTGGAGCCTGGACAGTGTGTAGCTGAAGCTGCTGCAGAGAGAACTTTGTGCTTATAGCTGCAAAATAGGACCCACAGCCTGGGAAGGAGTGGACTCGTGAAATTAGACAGACTCTTCAGGCATAGCAAGGGTGGCTGTCCTGTGCTAGTTTGAGAAGCCACGAAGGTACTGAGAAAGGGATTTACAGTTTCCAGGAGCACCTCAAGGATAGAGAAGCAAGTAAAAGACCATGTTTCACGGAGCTGTCAGGGAGCCGTGCACACCACCGTACTGGACTGTTGGGGGCCCCCCGAGACTGGATCTGAGTCCCCAACATCACCATGAGTTTGTTCCTGTTTTGTGCACATGTCAGGGCCTAGTGTAGGCTTCAACAGACAGAACACGGCAGCCGCTGATTCTGTAATAGTTGGAGCACCGTGCTATTTGACGGTCCAGCTAAAGAATACAACGCTTGTAAATTATCTTTTGCCATTGCATACACCTGTTTGCATTTTCCTCATCCACTTCATTCCTTGCCCTCTAATAAATTTACCCTTTGTTGTTTGCACCTCATCTTCTATACGGTAGTCTCCCTGCACCGTGGTGGTTCCACGGCCATTGCTTCATGCACAAAACAGATGTCCTTCACAAAGACCGTTCCCTGTCAAAACATTGGACCACATCTGTTGTTGACTCCTTGCCAGATCAAAATAAATTTACACTGCAGCAAGACCTACAGTCTCATTTCCTTTTGGGGTTCTGAGGTTCCTACCTCTATTGTTCTGGACCACAAGTCCCTTACTCGAGCACACAATTTTTTTAAAAGGACAATGTGCCAGTCCTTCTTCATCCCTACTGAAAATCTTGTCACATTATGTCTTGTGGCATAAACAATGTCACGAGATCGGTAGGGTAAATCCTGTGTTTTCTGTGAGAGACCTATCCTGTCGGATGGTACTGTGAAGGCTGCAGCCCATCAACTGCCACTGATAGGCTGCAGCATTAATGTGACGTAAACGTTGTCACTGGTGGAAATGGCGCTCCAAGCGGAAGAGCGGCATTGATCTTGAAGGTAAGTATGCTTGTTTTATTTTTTTAGTGCACAGTAAGTACCGTATATTGAAAAAGGGTCATAGACAACCTCTTCTGCATCGTCCTGTAGAGTGAAATTGGCTTCAATGAAGCTCCATGCAGACGGTATGACATATCTGTACGTAATAGAGCCATGGGGCCGATTAATTACAACTTGCATTATATACGCTAGTCTTAACGAAGAAGCCTGATGAGTAAGGTACAACAAATTAATTAACAGGTGCACGCCACTTAACGAATTTGGCGGATATTCTCAGTGGCGTGTGCCTTGCCATAAATGCTACTCCTGTCAAGAAATGGAGTAAAATTTTTGGCATAAGTTAGACCACTAAAGTGGAGTATCTTATGATGAATGCGGCTGGTGGGCGCTTTGGCGGAGCTGCCTTTGACTAGTGTTAAAATGCCAACATTTGCTAAATTCTTAAAGGGAAGGTACCGCGTTTGTAGGTCATTAATAAATCACTGTAATGTAGCATAACATGCTGCTATAAGCAAGTTTGAAATGCATGTGAAACAGATTTCATGTGTTATATGAGTTTAAAGAATGCACTGGGGGCTGACATCTTGGTTTTGCAGCAGTAGCAGGGCACTATCAGTGTCAGATTACGGCACCCCATGGACATAGGAGATAACAGACCGGCGCTGACCCTATCTGTAACATTGCAGCAGCATTAGCAGTGAGCTGGGCACGCCTCTGTGGGCTGCACAACTCACTGCTGTAGGTGTGACTAGCTGCCATTTTATTATAGCCCTGTGCTCTCTATCGCAGGACAGAAGAAGCCCTCACTGCTCCTCTGTACTCCAGGCAGGCAGACATCCTCTGCTCCTCACACGCTGCCCTGTGTGCTTCTCCTGCTGTGTCTCTGCCTCCCCCTCACAGAGGGAGCAGGGCAGCTGACAGGACAGGGATTAAGGTGGGGGAAGGGGGATGGCAAGAATGTTATTCACAAAAAATGCTGCTGAACCCACTGTGTTCTGCTCTTATGTAAACAAGCTGTGCCTCTGGTGCAGTAACTGCTGGTGATAGCAGGTCACAGGGCAGTCACACACAAACTGGTGCTGCCCTGTGATGCTGCAGTGCTCTTCATTCTTACTGTTAGGCTACGTTCACATTAGCGTTGCGCGCCGGTGCGTCGGCGACGCAACGGCGACGCAACGCTCGACGCACAAAAAACGCGCGCAAAAACGCTGCGTTTTGCGACGCGTGCGTCGTTTTTTGACGAAAATCGGACGCACGAAAAATGCAACTTGTTGCATTTTCTTGCGTCCGATGCTAGCGTCGGAAACGACGCACGTGTCGAAAAACGCAACCAAAAAAACGCACGCGTCCCCTATGTTAAACATAGGGGCGCGTCGCCGCTGCGTCGCCGACGCAACAGCGACGCACATTAGCGGAACGCTAATGTGAACGTAGCCTTAGAAGCAAAATTGGGGCAGTAACTGCTGACATCACCATTTCCCTCCCCTTTTGGGTGGTCTAATATCCCTGGGGCAGAGCTGCTAAATCTCACTATAGCTGTTTGAGGTCTAAAACGGAAAATGCTCCCCCTAGTGGTAAATATGTATATTTGTAGAAAAATATATAATACTAGCTGAAGAGCCCTGCGTTGCCTGGGTATAGTAAATATCTGTGGTTAGTTATGGCACCTCACTTCTCTTATTTTCCCATCACGCCTCTCATTTTCCCAATCACATATTTCATTTTCCCCCTCACATCTCTCATTTTCTCCCTCACACCTCTCATTTTCTCCCTCCTCTCATTCCCCCCTAACACTTGTCATTTCGACCTCACATCTGTCATTTTCCGATCACTCCACTATTTTCCCTCACTCCTCTCATTTTGCACTCACACCTTTTCATTTTCACCTCTCACCTCTCATTTTCACCTCAGTATATACATGTTTGTCATCTCCCTTATATATAGTATACACCTTTATGTCATCTCCTGTATATAGTATATACCTGTATGTCATCTCCCCTGTATATAGTATATACCTGCTGTGTGTCATCTCCCCTGTATATAGTATATACCTGTATGTCATCTCCTCCTATATATAGTATATACCTGTATATCATCACCTTCTATATATAGTATATACCTGTATATCATCTCCTCCTGTATATAGTATATACCTCTGTGTCATCTCCCCTGTATATAGTATATATCTGTGTGTCATCTCCTCCTGTATATAGTATATACCTGTATGTCATCTTCTATATATAGCATATACCTGTATGTCAACCCCTCCTGTATATAGTATATACCTGTGGGTCATCTGCTCCTGTATATAGTATATACCTGTGTGTCATCTCCTCCTGTATATAGTATATACCTGTATGTCATCTCCTCCTGTATATAGTATGTACCTGTATGTCATCTCCTCTATATAGTATATACCTGTGTGTCATCTCTCCTGTATATAGTATATATCCGTGTGTCATCTCCCCTGTATATAGTATATACCTGTGTGTCATCTCCTCCTGTATTAGACCTCGTTCACACGTTATTTGCTCAGTATTTTTACCTCAGTATTTGTAAGCTAAATTGGCAGCCTGATAAATCCCCAGCCAACAGGAAGCCCTCCCCCTGGCAGTATATATTAGCTCACACATACACATAATAGACAGGTCATGTGACTGACAGCTGCCGTATTTCCTATATGGTACATTTGTTGCTCTTGTATTAATCAGATTTTTATTTTTGAAGGATAATACCAGACTTGTGTGTGTTTTAGGGCGAGATTCGTTTGTCAAGTTGTGTGTGTTGAGTTGCGTGTGGCGACATGTATGTAGCGACTTTTGTGAGATGAGTTTTGTGTGGCAACATGCGTGTAGCAACTTTTTGTGTGTCGAGTTGCATGTGACAGGTTAGTGTAGCAAGTTGTGTGCAGCAAGTTTTGTGCATGGCGAGTTTTGCGCGTGGCGAGTTTTATGTGTGGTGCCTTTTGAGTATGTGCAAGTTTTGTGTGAGGCAACTTTTGCATGTCTTGCAACTTTTGTGCATGTGGCAATTTTTCCGCGTGTGCAAGTTTTGCGTGTGGCGAGTTTTCCATGAGGTGAGTTTTGCATTTGTGGCGAGTTTTGCGTGAGCCTAGTTTTTGCATGTGGCAAGTTTAGCGCGTGGCGAGTATTGAGCGGCGACTTTTCTGTTTCGACTTTTATGTGGCGAGGTTGGTGTATGTGTGGTGAAATGTGTGCTGAGGGTAATATGTGTTCAAGCACGTGGTAGTGTGTGGCGCATTTTGTGTGTGTGTTCATATTCCCGTGTGTGGTGAGTATCCCATATCGGGGCCCCACCTTAGCAACTGTACGGTATATACTCTTTGGCGCCATCGCTCTCACTCTTTAAGTCCCCCTTGTTCACATCTGGCAGCTGTCAATTTGCCTCCAACACTTTTCCTTTCACTTTTCCCCATTATGTAGATAGGGGCAAAATTGTTTGGTGAATTGGAACGCGCGGGGTTAAAATTTCACCTCACAACATAGCCTATGATGCTCTCAGGGTCCAGACTGTGACTGTGCAAAATTTTGTGGCTGTAGCTGCGACGGTGCAGATGCCAATCCCGGACATACACACATACATACACACACACACACACACACACAGCTTTATATAGTAGATTTTTCATATAGAAATGTTTGCAAACAGTGCAAACATTGCATTAATACATTTTAATTACTATTTTAAGCTTAATTTCACAAAAAAACAAAATACAAGAAAACTGGTGGCACCTTCCCTTTAAAGGGACACTGTCACCTGAATTTGGAGGGAACAATCTTCAGCCATGGAGGCGGGGTTTTGGGGTGTTTGATTCACCCTTTCCTTACCCGCTGGCTGCATGCTGGCTGCATTATTGGATTGAAGTTCATTCTCTGTCCTTCATAGTACACGCCTGGGCATAGTAAGATTGCACCTTGTGCAGGCATGTACTACAGAGGACAGAGAATGAACTTCAATCCAATATTGCAGCCAGCATGCAGCCAGCGGGAAAGGAAAGGGTGAATCAAAAACCCCAAAACCCCGCCTCCATGGCTGAAGATTGTTCCCTCCAAATTCAGGTGACAGTGTCCCTTTAAGCAACTTCGAGATGTGCAAAAATTTTGTGACTTTTCAATGTGCTTTATACCGGAAAACTTACTTACTTGAATGAATCTGCCAATGTTTGAGTCCTTTTACCATTTACAAACATCTCGATTCACAAGCATCATGGTACCATCAGACCACCACATTTTCTCTACCATGATTGACAGATGGTATAACGCTGTGGCAAATGGGCATTTTGACCTCTCTTGGCCACCATTTCAGGGTGTGACTGCTACCTCTTCATCCCTTATAGCTACACCCATGCGCTGTGCCTAATGTTTTTCTCCTAATTTTGATTTTCCCAAGTCATCTTCTCTTCAGTCCAATGCCTGAGGGGTTTTTCTACTTATTTCAGTATTTTGCTTAATGTGTCAGTCTTAGAAATGACTTTCTTATCAAAGCTCTACCTCGGAGTAACATCTTTCTTCAGTGAGACTGATATGTTCCAGGTAGATTTCAGTAGAGCTTCTGAGAACCTGCAAGAGTTCGGTTCCTGAAATTAAGGTCTGTTTCAGATGTCAATTTTTCACATACGTGTTATAGCCTTATTTTTTGAGAATAAAGTACATACTTAAAATAGTCTTTGCCCTTGTTTGTCAGTGGACCAAGTGTCAGCAAAAGAAAAATGGATATACGTCTGTTTTTCTTGGGAGTCACGGATCAAATATTACCCAATCAAATCAATGGGTCAGTGAAAAAAAATGAACCTCACAAGGATGCCATCCCAGTGTCATCTGACTGCTGTCTGCTTTTTACTGTAAGGGGTAGGAAAAGCTTGGGAAAAATAATTTGGGATGTCAGAAAGATGCCACGCTGATGGTAACAATTAACTAACAGGCCAAAATGGATGAAAATAAGATCCAACAAAAATTAGAACCAATTTTAGTCTATGGGGCCGTACACATGTCTTATGTTTTCCTCAGACAGAGACTGTCCATGCCAGAGTGTGACCCGATATTCGGATTGCATTCGGTCATGCAAGTCAATAAGTGTGTGGAAAACATTGGGCTGCACTGGGATTACACCTGAGTGCAGCCCCATTTGCGCTTACTGGCATAATGGATAAGATGGGTAAAAAAAAATTCCATCTTCTCATCCAAGAGAATCAGAGCACACTATTCTGACATTTATTTCATGGACTATATTACAGTTACAATACTTGTGTAGGAGACACGACCGCTCTTCTTGGTCTCATGACAAAGTCAGAGTAACATGGGAAAATAAAATAAATGGAAGAAGACGTTGACGGGCTCAGGAATACACTGCGCTCACATTTTTATGGGACACAAAATCAATAGACCTTCTTTTAAACAATTAGCTGTGTGAATTATTCATGCACATACCGGAGATCACTCTTATCACCCGAGGTCTTGTTCTTGGTCGGACAATATGTCTGAATATAATGTAGTTGTACATATTAGTTACCACATTACTCCCTGTAAACATATTCAGGATGTGGGGCAACGTGAGTAGGTGCTGAGTAGTATTGAGCGAGCATGCTCGGAGAAGGCATTATACGAGCATGCTCGTATCCTACTTGGGTATTTTTCTAAATAAAATGCTTGCATCCCCGCTGATGCACGTCTCATGGCTATTCGACAGCCGCAACACATGCAGGGATTGTCTGATTGTTAGGACTCTAAGCAGTGGTAGAACTAGTGTTCTATGGGCACAGTGCAATTTTTGGACCTGTGCCCCCTGACTTTAGCACATTGCTCATCTACATAAGCCCCAGTGGCATTGCTACAATATATAAAGACATGTGTTTACCCGCTATACAAAATAATACAGATAATATATATATAAATCTCCCAGAAAATGCAACAATAAGATTATTTTCTAAGTAATACTTAATAATACAGTCTGAGTGACGGCCTCTGAAAATGATGCACGGCAGAGTGAACCATTACAGTCTACGACCCTGTCGGCGTAAGCAGGGCCGGCTCCAGGTTTTTGTGGGCCCCGGGCAAAAGAGTCTCAGTGGGCCCCCCCTTTAACACATACCACGATTCATGATCGCATGTAAACACAGCCATGTAGTATATAACACAGCCCACGTAGTATATAGCACAGCCACGTAGCATATAACACAGCCATGTAGTATATAACAGCTCACGTAGCATATAACACAGCCACGTAGATCTGGACTATCCTGCGTTACAATCTTTCATCAATTTTTCTCTGCCATCCACATCCAGGGAGATTAGCTGTAGTGCCAAGGGTTGAAAACTTCTTTATTATGTTGTGAACATTGGAAAAAGGAATATCAAGATCTCTGGGGATGGACTTGTAACCTTGAGATTGTTGATATTTTTCAACAATTTTGGATTTCAAGTCCTCAGACAGTTCTCTTCTCCTTTTTTTGTTCCCTGTTCTTAGTGTGGCACACACAGACACGCAGTGCTAAGATTGAGTCTTCTCTTTTTAGTTAGTTTCAGGTGCGATTTTCATATTATCCACACCGGTTACTTGCCACAGGTGAGTTTGAAGCAGCATCTCATGCTTAAATGAAAGTTGTTTACCCACATTTTTTAGAAAGGTGCCAACAATTTTGTCCAGCCCATTTTATGTGAAATTACTGTATGTACAATTTGCCTTTTTATCTCTGTTTTTTTGTGTGTGTCAAAATACACAAAGGAAATAATCATGTGTACAACAAAACATATGTAATTTTCTGGGAGAAATAGTTTATTTCCTGTAACAATTTCATGGGTGTCAACACTTTCGGCCATGACTATATGTACTTTTAATCTTAAAAATTATGAAACTAATAAAAACCAGTTGACTAAGACCAATATTACCACGATACAGTGATCTTCTGGAGTTAAAATGCAGTTATATGCAGGAGCTCTGTAGACCGTATTAATGTATATTGTACAGGTAAATCCAGGTACTCACCAGTGACATCTCTAGTGTAAGTCATTAATTTTCTCTTTTCTTCTTCATCCAGTGCAGACCACTATTACTTCTTCAGCCACGAATTATCGCTGTAGAAAATAACACACTGACATCTATGGTTGATCACTTTCACAGCACCCTTCCCACAATTTTCCTCGCTTTTACAAAAGCTTCATTGTGCCATCATGGTATCCTGCACAATAACAGTATCTCCTTTTACCCTACTCTTCCGCCCCCCACCACAATAAATGTTAAAATACATTACAGGTGTGGCGTTCCCCATTGTGATCTCCTCACAGTAGAAATGTCACTATCTGTGGCCTCCCACATAGTACTAATGCTTAAGTCCCCTTTTGTGGCCCCTGGACCATAAGAAATATTCATCTTTGTGGACCTTCACAGTAATAAGAGCCGCTAATGCCATTAGGTAGGAGCCAGTTCTCAGGGCTCCCATCAAACAGCAACAGATTACTGGGGTGGCCGATAGACCAGGTCCTGCATTCAATTGGCACCAACTCTTTTCAGATCCTTGCTATTTTTTCTTGCTTCCAATCCAGGTGTTGTAATTTTGATTCCATGTTAGAATCGTAGAATCAAGTCATGTAGAATGTTCAAGCCTTGTAGAATATATTAATCCGAGGTTCACTTTGGGTCACTTGGTTTTGTTTACAACGATCTGCTTCTGTTAATAACCCCTTGGGTGGCAACAATCTACCCCAGGGGTTGTCCCTGACTCTCGTCTGGTGTTCACTGTGCTAAACATGGCAACAAGCCCTAAATTATGATCTATATATGAAGCACATTCCTCACTGTCTATCCATCCATGAGCTTATAGGACTATGCCGCATTGTGGGCCTCCATCCACATAGACATAGAGTACGGCATGCCTCACATACCATATGTTGTATATATAGCAGGCTGACCACCGTAACAGCCTTATTTATAAAGAGATGGACACTTCTAGTGAATGTATGGTGACGGACAACTCCAATGATCTAATAGAGGTCTCCTGGTTGGCGAGTTAAAGGCCATCAAACAAAAAAGTTTCTTGGGTTTGTAGGAAATTGCTACCTCACTGTCATGAAAAAAAAGAATCCATAAATAAATAAGAAGTACTAATTGTACTATATTTGTACTGAACTGTAAATCAATGAGAAGACTGAGCAGCCCATCAATATGGAGGGATAGGTACGGGAGGAAGATGTAACCCGAGAGACGGCAGCAGATGGGATGAAGCTGGAAACGTCTGTCACTGACGGACTGTTGAGAGTGAGAAGATCTATGGAAGGAGATCACAGCTGTGGTTGGTGTCTAGAAAGGAACGGAAGAATAGTGAAGACAACTATCGTTTAATGCACTCTTACTTCCAGCTGGCTTTCATAGATGTACATCAACTATGAAGAATCTTAAAGGGAACCTATCACCTTGGAAAACGGTATTTACCTGCAGATATAAGTCTAACTTGCATGTAAATAGTGCTGCAAACCTGAAACTGAAAGTGTGACTACTGGGAGAAAATTAAGCCGCCGGCTTTCAGTCATGGGTGTGTGCAGAGAGCGCCTATAGTCACTGTTCACTATACTGTGAGAGGCAACTGTAAGCATTCCCAGGACTGAGATTGACAGCTGTGCACACTGAGCTGTCAATCAAAGTAATGGGGGGTCTTCACACCCACAACTCACAGCATGAGTGGTGCTGTGAGCGGTAACTGTAGCCACTCAGTCCAACATGACTGAAAGCCGGCGGCTCCATGTAAAAAATTAGTTCAGTTTCTTCCAGTAATTGCAATTTCAGCAAGGTGGCAGGGCAGAACCGGAAAGCTATTAACTCCATAGCTACAGGTTTATAGCGTTTTCCGAGGTGACAGGTTCCCTTCATGTACAGTATATAGAGAGTTGGGAGGTTTAGAAGTTGTTCAGAAGAGTGATTGAGTTGACAGTAGTGATGAGCGAACATGCACGGATAACGTGTTATCTGAGCAGGCATGGGTGCTAACCGAGTTTTTTCGGTGTGCTCAAAAAATATGTTCGAGTTACCGCGGCTGCATGCCTTGCCACAGTTCGACAGCTGCAACACATGCAGGGATTCCCTGTTTGTTAGGCAATCCTTGCATGTGCTGTCAAACAACCGCGAGACATGCAGTCGCGGGGACTCGAACATATTTTTCGAGCACACCATAGACACTCTGTTAGCACCTGAGCATGCTGAGGTAACACCTTATCCGAGCACGCTCACTCATCACTAGTTGACGGCAATCTAAAGTGTATGCGCATCTTTATGGCTCATGTACATGGGGACATATGGAGACACCATTGTCCTGCATTATCAAACTGACACAAAGGTGTCTCCATACAGGACATATTAAAGATAAATGTTCTTTATAAACTATGTCCAGGATGGATGATAAATGTATGAGAGTCCACCTGCTGGAACCCCCACCAACTACTAGAACTACAGCACCAGCAAAGCCTATGAGATTTCAGAAATCTCATGCACACACATTGGTTTTATTTTCCTGACTGATTTGGAAAACTGCATCGTGTATTTGCAGTGTTTTTTTTTCACCCATAGGAAACAATAGTTAAGTGGAAAAACGCAGCAAAAATGCAGGTATCAGGTTTTGCTGCATTTTTGGTGCAAAATCCTTAAGGAAGTTGCGTCATTTTTTTGAGGGGGCCGCTAATCTTTATCGGCATGCAAAAGAGACAACAAATACACTGCAAACCCTGCTTTTTGTCGTAGCAACTTTAAGCAGGTTTTGACTGCAGAAAAAAAACCACAGCAAAAACACAACGTGTGAACATAGCCTTATATCGCGAGCTAATTACAGTGAGAGCAGGAGCGGCGGATGGGAGTTTTCATCTGCCGCTCATGCGCTATAAATAAATAATTTAAAAAAACAGCAGGGGTGTTAGGAGTCGAGTTTCCTCTGCTGCATAGGGGGAATCTCGATCCGTCTCCGCTGCGGTCTCCCATTCTCCTCCAGCCGCAGTGGAGTCTGCTCAGCAGGGACGTCGATCCCAGCGTCTCGCTCAGTCTGACTCTGTGCGAAGAGTTACTGCTGCTTTTCCTGCTTCTGCCATTAAAGCCAGTGCTGGGCAGCGGCGAGTGGACGTTTCTGGATCTAAGTCCTTATTTGCACACACTGAGCATGCCCAGGGCAAGATCTCCTGTTGGAGATCGAGGGTCACATGCTCAGGTACTGCAGCACATCCCATTGGTCCTTTTGGCAGGTCCTGAAAGGGCAAAACTTCTGTAGCTGTTTCCTGTGCTGCAGCTATATAAACTGCGCATGACCGCACGGCCATGCGCTAGTATTTTCTTGTAAATATGTGTGTGTGTTGTGAGTGAAAGTCGCTCTTTAAATAACCCTCCCTATTGAATGACTGTTCGCGGAAGGTGTATGTTTGCTATCTAGCGCCCGACTTATCCAACAGCACGTAACACACATTACAGCTACCAGTTGCTGTGTCCGCCTATACGGCGCCGTGCGCTTGCTCTGCGCTTTCCTGACCCAAGCCTGGGTGGTTAGTGGCATCCGTCTGTGCGGCACCGCACGCACTCTTGTGCTTTTATATTATTATTTAGTTTCCTTACACACCCAGTTGCGGTGTTGTGCCAGCAAGTGTCTAATCGGACTTCAATCCTAGTTGGGGTTGAGTTCGCTGACTTCTTGCTCGCGCTCTATATGCGGTACCGCGGTCCTGTGACGCAACAGGATTGCTTCCTTCACGCAGGGTGAAGTTAACCCGTGCGTGTATACTTATAGTACCACCATATAGTCCGTCTTACTAGCAGCAGGGTTTTTACCTGCACGGTGGACCTCGGACTGCGAACGCACCTAGTTCCATTTCATCTTGTACTTGGTGCATTCCGCCAGTCCTTAACATAATACTAGCGCCAAGGTCTGGCTAGTAAATGATGGACGATCAGCATTCACAGCGGTACATCCAGCAGCTGGAGGGAAGGTTGGCGGCTCTTGAGCGTTCAACCTCAGCTGTGGATGTCACTGCTGTCGCTGTTCAGGCTGCTAGTGTTGCTGCAGCCACCTTGTCCACTGCCGCTCCTGTCCCGACTCTAACTCGCCTCCCGCTTCCAGAGAAATTCTCTGGTGACAGTAAGTCTTGTAGGGGTTTCGTGAGTCAGTGCTCTATCCATCTCGAGCTTCTGGCCTCTCGTTTCCCTACAGAGCGGGCTAAGGTGGGATTTATAGTGTCTCTTCTATCGGACAGGGCGTTGCAGTGGGCTACGCCGCTATGGGAGTGTAGCGATCATGTGGTGCAGAGTGCTCCGTTGTTTCTGAGCACTCTGAAACAGGTCTTTTTAGGACCTCGTGTCACCCATGATACGGCGCTCCAATTGTTGGCATTGACTCAGGGCTCGTCCTTGGTCAGTCATTTTGCCGTCCGCTTCCGCACCTTAGCATCTGAGCTGGAGTGGTCGGATAAAGCCCTCATTCCAATATTTTGGAGGGGGCTGGCTGACCACGTTAAGGACGCCCTGGCCACTAGGGAGATTCCCGCCACACTGGAGGAATTAATAACTCTATCCACTCGTATTGATCTCCGTTTTCACGAGCGGAGGTTAGAGCGAGCCCAGTGTAGGCAGAGGTTTCGGCTGGCTCCCACCTTCGCCAAACCTTTGGAATCTCCAGACCAGGCTCCTGAGCCCCATGAGCCTGTGGTAGAGTCACGAGTGGGATCTAAGTCCCGGACGGCTCGTGCACTCCAGATTTGTCATCTTTGCCAACAGTCAGGACATCTTGCCTCCAGATGTCTCCAGCGGTCGAGGAAACGTCAGCGTCTAGTGGTAGTTGGTGGAGGTGCACTAGACACGGCGACGTTTGCCTCCAAATTGTCCTTTAAGGGGACAATAACATTGGGCTCATCCTCTCACTCAGTAGAACTCTGCGTGGATTCTGGGGCGGAGGGCAATTTTATGTCTTCAGCCTTCGCCCAACGTCACGCAATTCCTCTGGTCATGCTATCTCAACCAGTAACGGTACGAGTGGTGAATGGGTCGACACTGCCCGCACAGATTACACATCAAACTATCCCTTTTACTCTGTCCATGTCACCATCTCATCAGGAAATTATATCTCTACTCGTCATTCCTGAGGGAATTGATGAGGTTCTCTTGGGGATACCTTGGTTACGGTACCACTCTCCTCACATCGAGTGGTCCTCAGGCAGAATTCTGGGATGGGGTGAATCTTGTGGGAACAGGTATCGAGAGTGCGTTCAGGTTGCTACTACAGAGGTACCCGCAGATCTTTCCTCTCTCCCCAAGCAATATTGGTCTTATGCAGACGTGTTCTCCAAAAAGGCAGCGGAGACCCTTCCGCCCCATCGCCCCTATGACTGTCCTATTGATCTCTTGCCTGGTGCTGAGCCTCCCCGGGGTCGAGTCTATCCATTATCTCTCCCGGAAACGGAGGCAGTGTCTCAGTACATTCAAGAGAATCTGGCAAGAGGGTTCATCAGGAAGTCAGTGTCACCTGCTGGGGCAGGGTTCTTTTTCGTGCAGAAGAAGAATGGAGAACTACGTCCATGCATAGACTACAGGGGTCTTAATGCTATCACAGTTAAGAACAAGTACCCTTTGCCTTTGATATCTGAGCTTTTCGATAGGCTTCGGGGAGCTAGAGTGTTTACTAAGCTAGATCTGCGGGGTGCTCATAACCTGATTCGCATCCGTGAGGGGGACGAGTGGAAAACGGCATTTAACACCAGAGATGGGCACTATGAGTATCTGGTGATGCCCTTCGGGCTCTGTAATGCACCTGCCGTTTTCCAAGACTTTGTCAACGACATCTTCCGGGATATGCTTTCCACCTCGGTTGTAGTCTATCTAGATGATATTCTCATCTTTTCTCCAGATATTGACTCCCACCGGAGAGATGTTGGCAAAGTCTTCGACCTCCTACGGGCAAACTCTCTTTATGCGAAGTTGGAGAAGTGTGTGTTTGAGCAGGAGTCCTTACCTTTCCTGGGCTATATCATCTCCGCCCAGGGATTGGCTATGGATCCTGCCAAACTACAGGCTGTGATGGACTGGCAAGAGCCCCATTCTCTTAAAGCGGTGCAGCGCTTTATGGGGTTCATAAACTATTACCGCCAGTTCATTCCCCACTTCTCAACTCTGGTAGCTCCCTTGGTAGCCCTCACCAAGAAGGGAGAAAATCCCAAAGTGTGGTCTGAAGAGGTCTCCAGGGCCTTTTCTTCTAAGTCTGATTTTGCTAGCGCTCCCATCCTACATCGTCCCGATGTCGATAAGCCGTTTATAATGGAGGTGGATGCCTCTTCCGTTGGTGCTGGAGCAGTCCTCTTCCAAAAGGATGCTCAAGGTCGGAAGCATCCGTGCTTCTTCTTCTCCAAGACCTTCACACCAGCGGAGAGGAATTATTCCATCGGGGACAGGGAGTTGCTAGCGATGAAATTGGCTTTCTCAGAGTGGAGACATCTCTTGGAGGGGGCTCGTTTTCCCTTTCAAGTTTTTACAGACCACAAAAATTTGCTATATTTGCAAACAGCCCAGCGGCTAAATTCTCGCCAGGCCAGATGGTCTTTATTCTTCTCCCGATTCCACTTCACCCTCCATTATCTCGCTGGGGAGAAGAACATTCGAGCTGATGCTCTTTCTCGCTCTGTTGTGTCATCTGAGGAGGAGGAAGGAGAGCCTCGGCTTATTGTTCCTTCTGAGAGCTTGAGAACACGTGGCTCCGGTGTCGCTTGAGTCTGTGCCTCCGGGCAAGACTTTTGTGCCCATAAATTTGCGACCCGAGGTTCTCTCTTGGGCTCATTCCTCCAGGGTGGGTGGACACTTTGGGACAAAAAGGACGTCTGAGCTGTTGGCAAGGACGTACTGGTGGCCGCATATGCTCCGAGATGTCAGAGATTACGTTCTGGCGTGTGTCTCATGCGCCAAAAATAAGTCTCCTCGACAACGGCCGTCTGGGTTACTCTATCCCTTGCCGGTCGCAGACAGGCCCTGGGAGATGGTCGGGATGGACTTTGTGGTGGGTTTGCCCAAGTCTCGCGGCTGTACCGTCATTTGGTCTGTTACCGATCATTTCTCGAAAATGGTGCATTTGGTGCCGCTCCCACGGTTACCTTCTGCACGGGCCTTGGCAGCGTTGTTCATAAGACACCTCTTCCGCCTACACGGCATGCCAGACAAAATTGTCAGTGACCGGGGTCCCCAGTTTGCGTCTCGGTTTTGGAGAGAGCTTTGTCGTCTTCTCAGCATTGAGTTAAATCTCTCTTCCGCATATCATCCCGAGACGAATGGGTTGGTGGAGAGGGCCAATCAGACTCTGGTCACATATCTGCGACATTTTGTTTCTGCCAGGCAGGATGACTGGGCATCTTTATTACCATGGGCAGAGTTCGCCCTTAATAACGCTGTAGCTGACTCCACCGGTCAGACTCCTTTCCTCCTTAATTACGGCCAGCATCCGCGGGTTCCTGTGCCTATGCCCGTGTCCTCTGCTGACTCCAGGGTGGCAGACTGGGCAGTGGAGGCACGGGACATTTCGGACCGCACTCAGGATGCCATTTGGGCCTCGAAGGAGAGAATGAGGTCCTCCGCCGATGCACATCGGCGCCCTGCCCCGACCTTTGCTCCTGGCGATTTAGTGTGGCTCTCCGCCCGTAACATCAGGCTGCGTGTAGAGTCCACTAAGTTTGCACCTCGCTACTTGGGTCCCTTCAAGGTCCTCGAACAGGTTAATCCTGTGGTCTATCGTTTGGCCCTTCCGCCACGCCTGGGTATCACCGACACCTTTCATGTGTCCCTCTTGAAACCCGTGTATATGTCCCGGTTCTCCGAGCCATCTGCTGGGACATCGGGTTCGTCTACGGACGATTATGAGGTGAACGCTATTTTGGGGTGCAAGGTGGTTCGTGGCAAAAAATGTTATTTGGTAGACTGGAAGGGTTATGGCCCCGAGGACAGGTCCTGGGAGCCTGTTGAGCACATTCGGGCCCCGCAGCTCATTGCTGCCTTCGAACGTAGTGAGGCCCAAGGAGGGGGGGGGTAATGTTAGGAGTCGAGTTTCCTCTGCTGCACAGGGGGAATCTCGATCCGTCTCCGCTGCGGTCTCCCATTCTCCTCCAGCCGCAGTGGAGTCTGCTCAGCAGGGAAGTCGATCCCAGCGTCTCGCTCAGTCTGACTCTGTGCGAAGAGTTACTGCTGCTTTTCCTGCTTCTGCCATTGAAGCCAGTGCTGGGCAGCAGCGAGTGGACGTTTCTGGATCTAAGTCCTTATTTGCACACACTGAGCATGCCCAGGGCAAGATCTCCTGTTGGAGATCGAGGGTCACATGCTCAGGTACTGCAGCACATCCCATTGGTCCTTTTGGCAGGTCCTGAAAGGGCAAAACTTCTGTAGCTGTTTCCTGTGCTGCAGCTATATAAACTGCACATGACCGCACGGCCATGCGCTAGTATTGTCTTGTAAATATGTGTGTGTGTTGTGAGTGAAAGTCGCTCTTTAAATAACCCTCCCTATTGAATGACTGTTCGCGGAAGGTGTATGTTTGCTATCTAGCGCCCGACTTATCCAACAGCACGTAACACACATTACAGCTACCAGTTGCTGTGTCCGCCTGTACGGCGCCGTGCGCTTGCTCTGCGCTTTCCTGACCCAAGCCTGGGTGGTTAGTGGCGTCAGTCTGTGTGGCACCGCACGCACTCTTGTGCCTTTATATTATTATTTAGTTTCCTTACACACCCAGTTGCGGTGTTGTGCCAGCAAGTGTCTAATCGGACTTCAATCCTAGTTGGGGTTGAGTTAGCTGACTTCTTGCTCGCGCTCTATGTGCGGTACCGCGGTCCTGTGACGCAACAGGATCGCTTCATTCACGCAGGGTGAAGTTAACCCGTGCGTGTATACTTATAGTACCGCCATATAGTCTGTCTTACTAGCAGCAGGGTTTTTACCTGCACGGTGGACCTCGGACTGCGAACGCACCTAGTTCCATTTCATCTTGTACTTGGTACGTTCCGCCAGTCCTTAACAGGGGGTTTCCCCCTAATTTTGATAACCAGCCAGACAAAACTCACAGCTGGGGGCTAAAACCCCCTGCTGTCAGCTTCAGCGAGGCTGGTTATCAAGAATAGAGGGATGCTCACACTTTTTTCTAAAATTACTTAAATAAATAATTTTAAAAAGCGGCGTGGGGTTCCCCCCCATTTTTGACAACCAGCCTTGCTAAAGCTCACAGCTGGAGGCTGGTATTCTCAGGCTGGTAAGGGGCCATTGATATAGGTCCCCCCCCAGCCTAAAACTAGCAGCCCGCAGCTGCCAAGAAAAGGCGCATCTATTAGATCTATTCCAGCGCTTTGCCCGGCTCTTCCCACTTTCCGTGTAGCGGTGGCAAGCGGGGTAATAAGGGGTTAATGTCACCTTGCTATTGTAAGGTGACATTAAGCCGGCTTAGTAATGGAGAGGCGTCAATAAGACACCTATCCATTACTAATCCTATATTAATTAAAGGGTTAAATAAAAACACACACAGTAAGAAAAAAGTCTTTTAATGAAATAAAACACCACACAGTTTTGACCATCTTTTTATTTTTCTGCTATTCCAAAGCGAAGCCCTCGATCTTCTGTAAGAAAAATAAAATAGCATAAGCATACTCCCTGATCCGTCGTAGTCCGATATAACGAGTGTCCCACGCAGTATCTGGGGAGATAACGCTTACAACCGGGAGCGCTGCTAATGTGACGGCTCCCGGCTGTAAACTACTGGGGAATGAATGAGGCGGAGCAGGCGCAGGCTCAGTAACTAGCGGTGACGTCGCCGAGCCTGCGCTCCCTCACAGCCTGACCTGAGGTAACCTCTGCACTGTGGGAAAATGCCGGGGAAGAGGATGCCCCAGATAATGTATCTATTCTATTCTATCTATTCATTCTCTCTATTCTATCAATCTATCTATTCTATCCATTCTATCTATCTACAGAAAGTTGTTTTCTTTTCTCTGTGTGCACTCAAGTTTATTGGCACGCACAAAGAGAAAAAAAACGCATGAAAAAAATGCACCAAAAACGCACCTAAACCTGCGTTTTTGGCGCAGCTTCTTTCCTACCAAGATGATCAGGTTTTGCTGCAGAAAAAAAAAACGCAACGCATACACCCTGTGTGAAGTTACCCTTAAAGCAAATGTTCGGCCCAAATAAAACAAACAAACCTATATTTACCTCTCGTGCCGGCACCGTTCCAGCGGTGTTGGCACTCGCGGTCTCGAGGCTATGATGAGGTAGCATGACATGTGATGCTCGGTGCCCAATTAGCGCTGGCGTCACTGTCCCCACCTTCGAACGATGTCCGGCTATATCTCCTCCTGGACCTCCTCTTCATGTTTGTTTCAACAGGAGGCGGGGACAATGTCGCCAGCGCTGATTGGGCGTAGGGCATCATGTGTCACAACACTGCATCACAGCCCCGGGACCGCGAGTGCCGACACCGCTGGAACGGAGGTGGCATGGGAGGGGAGTATAGCTTTGTTTATTTTAAAGGGGCCGAACATTTAGTTTAAGAAGCGGTTGTCCTAGTGGTGGACAACCGCTTTAAAGATCTATTCTACAGCTATCATGCTACGGGCATACCAAAGTCATATAGGATGCCCATAGGTAATGTAGTCTCATGCCACCATTCAGAAAATGACTTAAAACTACAGAAGTTACATAACCATATGTAATACTGGGTTATATCTCATGGAGGCTTGTATATAAATGCCGATTTTATAGAGCAGCACTCATCCATCATTATAAAAATATAACTAATGGACACATAAAGGCCTAAACTATAAAATCATAACTATAAAACATAACTAATGGAGACATAAAGCTACAAGATGCATTAGTGGCGTACACCCAAACCAAGATGACCAAGTCTTACATCTCCGTAATTATGCAGAATGATAAACCTGTACTGGCGTAGCCTTATGAAGGCGAATGTAGTATGGAAAGGCAGGACAGACAGATACTGTAGGGATTTACTGTCTCTGGTAGTCGGTAGCCTTCACACAGGCACTGAGATTTTAATCCATAAACAGAATAACGTTTATTTCCACCAGTTGAACAGCACCAAAATCATAAACATAAATCCCTAGCCTTGTCCAGGCGCTGACTAAACAGTATAGACCCTGACTACTTCAGACATCACTGAGCTAATCAAACTGTTTTTTTTCTATCCTTATCTATGTATTCCAGTATATTGTGCCTGTCCTGATAAATATGCACAGGCACCTGTTATACCATACAGTACCACTGGTATGCCCCAAAAGGGTTTTTCAAGGGACAAGGACTTCAAGGACCTTTCATCATATGTGGAGGTGGAGCCCACCAGGAAATCCACCTACTTCCTGGTGGGCCAGTCCAAGCCTGATAGTACTCATTAATCTATAGTTGGTTTTCACGTACAATTTCAACCAAAATGATCATTTATCGGGTGTAAATAGAAAACAAAGAATCATTATGGCAAACCAGTGACAGACTGCTATCTTCCGAAAAGAAGTCAGCCATTATAAATTAATAGCTCAAGATATACCCTAGATTGCCAAAACGGAGGACCGTGAAAATCAGGACAACCTACAAAGAAAGTCCTCCAAAGAAATCATATA
Organism: Ranitomeya imitator; assembly: GCF_032444005.1. Taxonomy (NCBI): domain Eukaryota; kingdom Metazoa; phylum Chordata; class Amphibia; order Anura; family Dendrobatidae; genus Ranitomeya; species Ranitomeya imitator. Next base: position 635,535,684 of record NC_091285.1, read on the forward strand.
AAAATAATTTTTATTGAACCATATTTAAAACATAATTAAGAAGGGATGACATCATACAAAAAGGACAAGCAAACACTGGGCAGAGATATGCATCAGTTCCAAAAATGATACTTGTATGCAAAGCATTAATAATAACCCACCATGAGTAAATCAATAAGAAGCACAATGGGCCAAGAGCATACCAAAGGACTGGGTATAAATATTTCAATAAAAAGGTGCAATGTATAATAGGCACAGTTGCTTAGATATTCCCGTGCACATCATAGTCATACATAGAATGGGATGAAAGAAAGTTCATAATGCATGTTAGACTAATGAAAACACATAATTACCCAAGGTCCAGGCTGCCACAACGTAGCCCCTGACGTGCGTTTCGAGAATCTCTTCTTCAGAAGGGGTGCATGAGGAACCAGCTACAAGGTCCATCTATTTATACCACCCTTATGATCCAGAAATCAGATCGCCTGTGACATACCGCCGTCCGAATCAGACCAGAAGTGCAAACCGCCATAATGAGATCGCAGTGACAGACCGCAGTGCGCATGTTCCCAAACGGCGCCGCCTGGAGATCACGTGATCATGCGCGTCACCAATTCACACCCCCTACTCTGATTCGTTTGCCATTTACAGGTAATTAATTTATCTGATAATTTGTTATCTCCTGCACAAATTCAAGTTTTGAGTCTTGGGCTCACTTTTTCCCCATCTCAAGGATTTGATTTATTTACAGCACTAACTGATCTGAATTTATTTGCACGGAAATTGGTTCTCAAGAAAATCTATGATAAACCCACAACCACAGAAGCAACTTGGACAGAACAGGAGTTACAGGCAATCAGAATCCTCGAAGATTGGGAAAATGAGAGGAGAATGAGAATGAAGAACCTCAGACATCGGGTAAGCTGAATAGACCATTTAAACCGAAATCCAAGAAATTTCCTCCACTGAGCCTATGTTCCAACATTGAGCTCTTTGTCAAACTAGTGTCAGAGGAATTTACTAGAATACCGGGTAGATTTCGGAATGACAATTTAACTACTGACCAGAGAAAAGCATTGAGGGATCTTAAACAACTTAAAGGGGTAGTAATAAAACCTGCGGATAAAGGGGGAAATGTGGTGATTTGGCCTGTAGTGATGTATGAGAAGGAGGCACTCAGGCAAATACGAAATACAGAATGTTACAAGAGATTAACCTTCAACCCTACTAACTCATATCGCATTATATTACAGAATTTATTAGATGATGCACTTGCGAATGATGTCATCAGCAAACAAGAGAAGGAATTTCTGACTGTTGAAAACCCACAAACCCCTTGTCTATATCTACTACCCAAGATCCATAAAGATGAATTAAATCCACCTGGACACCCAATAGTGGAGAGATTCATCTCGAGATATAATGAGCATTGGTTTGATATGAAACAGGCCCTATCTAAATACTGGTCATTACTAACTACAGATACAGTACTCAATGGATATATTGCCAATCAACCATCTATCACCTATCGAAGAGCAAGGAATTTGAAAGATCACTTGGTAAAGAGTAATTATGTGGGAACTACACCCCAGAGTGTGCTTGGATCAAGGGGACCCAAGTGGGGGTTTTTCCCTTGCGGCACTTGCATTGCATGTCCAAACATGAAGAGGGATTTTGAATTCTACTCCAGTGAGGGTAAAAAGTTCCAAATAACACATCACATTACATGTAATACTGAAGGTGTGATTTATTATGCAACGTGTTCTTGCAATCTTATTTATGTGGGTTTGACCACCAGGAAATTGCGCCTGAGAATTCGCCAACACGTTTTGGACATTGTTAGTGCCGAGAAGATTGAAGATGTGCTATCTTTGAAACCCATCCCAAGGCATTTCAAAACTACTCATGACTGTAATCCTAAATATCTGAAAGTATTAGGAATTGATTGTGTAAAGATGGACCATCGAGGAGGTGATATTAAGAAGATACTGTCATAATTGGAATCCAAGTGGATATGGAGACTACAAACGGTACGCCCTAAGGGTCTTAATGAAATCCTGAGTTATGCCCCTTTTTTGTAATATTATGTTAATATTTTTTCTTTTAATATATGTTTTTCTGGTTTTATTGTTTTTAAAAGTGGACCATTTAACGGATCATCTATCACTAACTTTAGAACCTGTATACTCACCTGTGATGGTTTGACCGATGAACTTGCCGTGTGGATCTGAAGACAAAAATCGCTGACTGGAGCAATTATTTTGGGATGGATCTTCACACTGCAATCTACGGCTGTTTGAAACCCTTGGAACAGGTCATTCCTATCACATCTGGACCTTCGGACTTGAGTTACGTTTGACTTCCAGAGACTGTTGAGAGAGAAGGATCTCTTTGGAACTTATCCACCTCACAATGAACAGCGACTTCCAATATCTTCTGGGGACTTTTTTTTTTAGCCGTTTTTTGTTAATCTCTCATAAGGAGCGGTCTATTTATTTCTCTGCACATCTATAGTCATGGTTCTAATTAACGATATTGGGCCTGTTTTAGTTTTTATTGGTTGGTGCTTTATTTTTTATATATACCTACTGTATGTCTTTGCTAAATTTTGTATGCACAATTTTGCACATTCACCAGCATCATTCATGTCTCGTACACTTTCTTGACCAATTCATGTACTCTCTGCTTCACTTTTTACATATGGTCACTTTATGTGACATCACCACTGCACACAAAGGTTCTGCAACCTTTTATGCACCATCATATGCACTTTATCACTAACAATAAGCACGTTGTTTGTTGTATTTTTTTTCACTCATTTTAGTATTTTTGGCCGTCTATATGGGGCGGTCTTAACTGTGTTCATTCCGTCTTTGTTACATTTTATATGAGTAATTTTTGCACACTAGCATCACTTATGTCTTATACACTATTTCACTTTTTACATATGGTCACCTTATGTGACATCACCATTTTTACATAAAGTCTCTATAACCCTTTATGCACCATTATATGCACTTTATCAATAACAACAAGCATATACAGTAGTTGGTTGTATCTTTTCACTTATTTTGGCAGCCTACATGGGGGGCCTTAACTACGTTCATGCTGTTACATTATATATGTGCAATTTTTGCACATTAGCATCCTTTATATCTTGTACACTCTTTTGACAAATTCATATAATCTCCGTTTCACTTTTTTTTATATATGGTCACCTTATGTGACATCACCATTACACAAAAAGGATTTATAACCTTTTAGGCACTATTATATGCACTTTTTCCAATAACAACAAACATATTATTTTTTTTTTTGGCTGTCTACATGGGGCAGTTTTAACTGCGCTTATGTTGTGCACTCTTGCTATTTTATTATTTGTAGTCACATATGATCATTTTATTTTGCTCATGTGGTGTATTATTTGTAATCTCATAGAATATATTATATATGATCATTGCACTCTTGTATTTTCTATATTTTAATATTACTTTCAGATTTTTATTTTTCATCATTTTTTACTATTTTTTATTTTTATATCTTAATTTTCTATTTATTTTTATTTTTGTTTTTTTATTTTCATTTTTTTATTTTCCAATTTTTCAAAATAATTTATTTTTTGTACATTATATTTTATTTTTCATTTTTTTCAGCTGCACTTTCTTTACATCCATGTTGCTAAACCATTCATGCGCCTTTAATATCAGTTGATCTATGTGCTTTATTCTGTGGGTGGTGCATGTGGCCCGGCATGCACCATTCTATGGTTTTTATTTGTTTGACACTCAGTCTTTATAAAAGTAATATAAAACATGTGCAAACCAAGTAACATGTGGTGTGGTTCAGCCTAGATCGCACACCACTGCGTGTGTTTTGTGATTTGCGGCACTCGTGGAGCTGGAGACTAATGGAAGTTTCCACCTTCTCTAATCTGCCACTGACAAACACTGTTCTTACCACTCTGCATCCTGTCCTGGCTGACGTGAGGCGGGGGCGTGCACGGAGGAGGTATCCTTTCCATCCTAAAAATGTGCATGGTCACATGACACCCGGCCAACGAATCAGAGTAGGGGGTGTGAATTGGTGACGCGCATGATCACGTGATCTCCGTACGTGAACATGCGCACTGCGGTCTGTCACTGCGATCTCATTATGGCGGTTTGCACTTCCGGTCTGATTCGGACGGCGGTATGTCACAGGTGATCTGATTTCTGGATCATAAGGGTGGTATAAATAGATGGACGTTGTAGCTGGTTCCTCATGCACCCCTTCTGAGGAAGAGATTCTCGAAACGCGCGTCAGGGGCTACGTTGTGGCAGCCTGGACCTTGGGTAATTATGTGTTTTCATTAGTCTAACATGCATTATGAACTTTCTTTCATCCCATTCTATGTATGACTATGATGTGCACGGGAATATCTAAGCAACTGTGCCTATCATGCATTGCACCTTTTTATTGAAATATTTACACCCAGTCCTTTGGTATGCTCTTGGCCCATATGCACTTTTTCACTTGATCCATTTTAAACATTGTGCTTCTTATTGATTTCCTCATGGTGGGTTATTATTAATGCTTTGCATACAAGTGTCATTTTTGGACCTGATGCATATCTCTGCCCAGTGTTTGCTTGTCCTTTTTGTATGATGTCATCCCTTTTTAATTATATTTTAAATATGGTTCAATAAAAATTATTTGTATATGATTTTTTTGTAGGTTCTCCATTATAAATTAATATACTGACAATTTGTGTATCAGTTATTCATCAGACAGTAGTTCATTCATCTGTTGTTCAACAGTCAATCTAATGTGTCTGGTCACCTTAAATGTCCTCAAGAACTTGGAGAACTATTATCATCAGAGAAGGTGCGAGTTAAATTCTCAGTGTGGTCCTTATTTAAACTTCACCACAAAGCAATAAACCATACAGTAACCACATAACAATAATGCCATATATAGTGTAGTCATATCCATACAGATATGCAGTCCATAAAATCTTAGGAAACTATAAAGGAGGACTGATGAAGCAGAACTGGAACAGTGAAGACTGATGAAGCAGAACTGGAACAGTGAAGACTGATGAAGCAGAACCATTAATAAGTAGAACAGTTGGTACCGTATACATTTTTTCTGTTAATACAACACTGTGCCAGAAAAAGTGCCATGGTGCCACCCTGATGCCTTGCACAGTAATGGTACCTCCATTTTGTTCCCCTCACAGTAACAGTATACCCAAAAATAAAATATGTTGCAGTAGTGATGTCCCCTTTGTGACTCCCTTGTCAAAAAGTCTGTTTTCGCATTCGTGACCCGGCCAACTTTTTCAATTCTGACCAGTATTACTTTATGAGGTAATAACTCTGGAACGATTCAACTTATCCCAGTATTTCTGAGGCTGTATTTTCGTGACATATTGTACTTCATGATAGTGGTAAAATTAGTACAATATAACTTGCGCTTATTTCTGTAAAATATCTGAAATTCAGTGAAAATTTCACAGTTTTCAGAGTTTTAAGTTTTATGCCCTTAAACGATAGAGTCATATCACACAAAATAGTTTAATAAATAACATTTACCACATGCCTACTTTACATCAGCACATTTTTTGAAACACATTTATTTTTGATATGAAGTTAAAATGGTTAAAATTTGACCAGCGATTTCTCATTTTTCTATAAAATTAAAAAAGCCATTTTTTTTTACGGACCATATCAGGTTTGAAGTGACTTTGAGGGGCCTATCTGACAGAAAATACTCAAAAATGACACCATTGTAAACACTGCACCTCTCAAGGTGTTCTAAACCACATTCAATAAGTTTATTAACCCTTCGGGTGCTTCACATGAATTCATGGAATTTGGAGGGAAAAAATAAACATTTAACTTTTCCCTAAAACATTTTTACTTTAACCCCAATTTTTTTCATTTTCACAAGGGTAACAGGAGAAAATGCACGATAAAATTTGTTGTGCGATTTCTCCTGAGTAAGATAATACCCCATATGTTGTGGAAAACTACTGTTTGGACGCACGGCAGGGTTCAGAAGGAAAGGAGCATTTGGAATATGAAATTAGCTGGAATCGATACTTCCGTCTCTTGGAACGCAGTGTCTCAACAACATCCGGACTTATCAGGTCATGTGCATGCTCAGACTCGCCTTGGGTGTATACACCCGAGTCATAGGCTAGGTTCACACTTGCGTTGTGCAGTCCATTCAACAAATCTGTTAAACGGACTACACTAACGCAAGTGCCAACTTTGGCACTGCGCTAGCGCAGATGGAGCATCTGCTAGCTCCATCTGCGCTAGCAGTGCACTACTAGTGACGGACCCGGAAACGCTGCAGCCCGTGTCTCGGGTCCGTCACTCAATGACGGCACATCGCTAGCGCACGCCCATTGTGGTCGTGCGCTAGCGATGCGTTCGCCATTGCCAGTAATGGCGGCGTTAACGGACTACGTTACACCACGTTATGCCGCGGTGTAATGTAGTCCGTTAAGCGGGTTCACACAACGCAGTGTGAACCCAGCCTTACACATCACTTCCGCCATTATGGAACGCAAACACTGCGCAGTTGAACCACACAGTTTCCTCTATTATACTCACTCGCCTGTGGTGTGTACAGCTGAGTCTTATGCATCACTTACGCCATTTGAAACACAAGTACTGCGCAATTGAACCACACAATTTCCTCTGTTATATCCAAAATTTCTTTTGGCGGAACTATTTTTAACTATTAGCCATATACCACTTATGTGAAGCTGTGGGTCTCCAATATACGTTTTTGTGAGAAATTTTCTGTAACTCAATGATTCTTACTTGAGCAGAAAAGATAACAGGGTCTGTGAGACCTCTGAGTGTTTGTGATAATATCTGGCTAAGGAAGTGGTACATAATTTCTCACTATACCTCATCTCAATCACGTGCAATCTGCAGGTGAAGGACATTAATACAGATCCCTTCCCCTGATTGTCATGTAGTGGTAACTAGTCTGGTGACTGGACCAAGGGCTTTATGTTATACTAGATGGAGGCCTGATGCTACCGCATCGGGAGGGTGGTGACTGTGCTGCTCCCATCCTGCGCCCCATCCTGTCATGTGCTGCTCCCATCCAGCGCCCCCATTCTGTCATATGCTGCTGTCATCCTGCACCCCCATGCTGTCATGTGCTGCTCCTATCCTGCGGCCCCATCTTGTCATGTGCTGCTCCCATCCTGTGGCCCCATCCTGTCATGTACTGCTCCCATCCTGCGCCCCCATTCTGTAATGTGCTGCTGCCATCCTGCACCCCATTCTGTAATGTGCTGCTCCCATCCTGAACCCCCATTCTGTCATGTGCTGCTCCCATCCATATGCTCTGTATGCTGCTCCATAAAGGTTGATGGCCCCCATAAGATGCTCCATAGCATAATATGCCCCGTATGCTGTTGCTGCGATTAATAAAAATACATATTTACCTCTCGTCTCTGGGCGCCGAATGCCGGGGGCCTGAGCAGGCGGTGAGACCTTCGCGCTATGGGGGTCAGGTGCCGGAGTCGCCGCTGGCTCAGGTCCCCGGCACTTGCAATATTCACCTGTCCCCGTTCCACTGCTGCGCCGTTCTGTCTTCTGCACCAACCATGTCATCGCGCTCTCTGACCTGAAAGTCACAGCCAGAGGACGCAGAAGACAGAGCAGCGCGCAACGTTGGAACGGGGACAGATTAATGTAGCCTGGCTCACCCTCCCCAGTCATACTCACCCCATCTTCGCACGGTCCCTGCTTCTCCGTTGGACATCGCGGTATGCGTTCAGTGCTTACGCATACCGCGATCTCCGGCGGCCTGGATCCCAGCGGTGGAGAGGGGTCCTTGCGGCGTGGGGTTCTTGCGGCGTGGGAGTCCCAGCAGTGGGGGGTCCAGCGATGACCCACTGGTGGTACTGCGCAAGGGCCTGGTACCACAAGTGGGTGCCATATTGGAACACTCATCTCTTGGGTATTGCAATATGGCGGTCGGTGTACTTCCGGTGTGGCGCAGTGGATTGTGGGATTCGAGGACGTCCAGACGGAAGTCGATGACAGACAATTTAAGGTAATTATATAAGTATATGTTATGTGTGTCTTTTTAATCTTTTAATCCAGCATAATTAAAGTTATGTTTTAAAGATTCCCCCTTTTTTTGCTATAGCTACTACAATATTGGCTGGAATCGATAGCCAACGCCATGTCGCATTTGAAAAGCCCCTGAGGTGTCTAAACAGTGGAAACCCCCTACAAATGACCACATTTTGGAAACTAGACCCCTCAAGGAATATATCTAGATGTGAGTTGAGCACCTTGAACCCTCATAGGCTTCACAGAATTTTATAATTTTGAACCATAAAAATAAAAAAATCAAATTTTTTACACAAAAATGTTGTTTTAGCCAAAGGGTAACAGGAGAAAATGGATGCCAAAATTTGTTGTGTAATTTTTTATGAGTGCGCCGACACCTCATATTTGTTGAAAAACAACTGTTTGGGCGCACGGCAGGGTTGGAAAAGGAATATTTTGGCTGGAATAGGTATGTCACATTTCAAGAGACCCTGACATGCGAAAACAGCAGAACCCCCCACAAGTGATCCCATTTTGTAAACTACCCCTATCAAGGAATTAATCTAGGGGAGTAGAGAGTATTTTTAACCTCCAGGCTCTTCACAAACGTCTATTACATAAATGAATTATTACTATTTTTTCCACTAAAATCCTGCTTTGACACCAAGTTTGCAATTTTCAAAGTGGGTAATAGGAGAAAATGAAAAGAAAAATTTGTTACGCAATTTCTCCTGAGTACACCGATATCCATTATGTGGTTGAAAACTACTTTTGAGGCACAATGCAAAGCTCAAAAGGGAAGAAGCGCCATTTAACAGTGCAGATTTTGCTGCAGTGGTTTTAGGGTGCGATGTCACCTTGGCAGGGCCTCTGGGGTTCCAGAACAGCATAAACCCCCATAAGTGACCCCATTTAACAAACTAAACTGCTCCATGAATTCATCTGCGGGTGAAGTGATCATCCCCTCTCAGCTGTGAGCTCTTAAATTTTTAATTACTATGAATTAGACTAGAATTCCATGAAGCACTTACCCATTCATCACCGCTGTACTTTCATCATCCTCATCACCACCTGAATCATCTAATCCAGTTGTTTTGTCTACCCACAGGTATGCTGCTCATCTACTCAGCTCTTCCTGCTATGTCTGTCTATATGAAGTGCATATAATTCCCACCTGGTGTGCTTTGCTTACCCATTATTTTCTATCCATATGTACTTCACTCCTCTTGCTTCTCCCTTGCATAGCTGAGTGGCCATTCTACCCCTCCCCCTCTTTATGACCTGGCTTAACTGTGAACATGTGCTCTGGACACACACGCCCACATCCCCTCTCAGCTGTGAGCCCTTAGGTGCACATAAATTCAAAGCCCTGAGTCTGACCAGATGTGTCTGACCATCTTTGAAATCCCATCTTTTAAATTACAGATTTTTAATTACTATGAATTAGACTAGAATTGGACTGGAATTGACTGGAAGGTAAAGGAATAGAAAACTACTATAATGTTTCGGTTTCTTTTAACATTCACCCCCATACTACTTTATTTCTTCCTATCTTCTGCAATCCCTCCACCCAGTAAGGAACTAGTCGTTTCTCCCTCCATCCTCCCCAGCCACCTCACCTTCTCCACAGAACCGTTCCTCCGCATACAATCCTTTTTTTCCAGACACACACGGCCACATCATCTCCTATCCTGCTCCCACCTTCTAACATTCTGTCCGCTGCTCCTCGTTGCTGGCGACATATCCCCAAATCCTGGCCCTCCTCAACTCATTCCCACACTCATTTCTCATCCCCTGCCACGATCCTCTACACGTCTTTGCAACCACAGTAACCTCATACCCATTCATCCAGCCCCCAATCCCCCAATTTCCCTACCTGGAGCACTATGGAATGCACACTCTGTCTGCAATAAACTGTCATTTATCCACAACCTCTTTATCAATAACAAACTCTCCTTCCTTGGCATCACTGAAACCTGGCTCACCCCCTCTGACTCAGCCTCTCCAGCCACGCTTTCCTATGGATTCCACCTCTCTCACACCCCTCGCCCCAGCAACAAACGTGATGGAGGAGTTGGCTTGCTCCTGTCCGATACCTGCTCCTTTACCCCAATTCCACTACCACCCTCTGCTACTCTTCCCTCGTTCGAGGTGCACTCCGTCCGCATCTACTTCCCCTCCAATCTCCAGCTGGCTGTCATCTACTGCCCCCCAGAACTAGCCATCTCCACCTTTCTTGACCACTTCACCACCTGGTTACTTCATTTCCTCTCAGCCGACATCCCCACTATCATCATGGGTGACTTCAATATCCCAATTGACACTTCCACCTCAGCCGCCTCTAAACTTCCATCGCTCACTGCCTCCTTCGGCCTTGCTCAATGGTCATCCGCAGCCACCCATAAAGATGGCCACACATTGGACCTCATCTTCACCCGCCTCTGTTCCCTTACTAATCTCACTAACTCACCCCTCCCCGTCTGACCACAACCTACTGACATTTTCTTCCCTCTCCCCTCCTAGTACGCAACCTCCACTCCACAAACTCATTCACCCTTGCAGAAATCTCAAACACCTCAATCTACACTCACTCTCTGAGTCCCTTCTCCCTCTTACAGACATAGCTTCCTTCCATGACACAGATGCTGCTGCCACTTTTTATAACACCACAATAACAGCAACACTCAATTCGGCCGCCCCACTTATGCATAGCAAAACTCATAGAATCAACAGGCAGCCCTGGCTAACCACTAGTGTATTCTCTTTCGGTCTACTCTAAAATGGCCGACTAACGCGATGTGCGCATGCGTGGACACTGTATGACACTCTAGCGTTCCGGAAGCCGTGTTTCTGCCCTGCCATCATGGCGCCATCGCTGCGGAAGTACATGGGGCCCCATGTGGCTGCTGCGGTGTGGCGTCCAGGTGCTCTGGGAGCAGACTCATTAGGCATCACGCTGTCATCAGGTATTTTCTGCCGCTATTGGTCTGATAGTTAGATTTTATCCTATCACCGTGTGCCCCCTCCTTTTTATATCCCACCCAGCCTGTCACTAGCATACCCCTTGAGAAAGGCAGAAGCCGAAACGCGCGTCGGGGGGGACAGGAGTGTGGTGTCTACCTATACATAAGATCTGGTATGTACAGTTAGGGCCAGAACTATTTGGACAGTGACACAAGTTTTGTTATTTTAGCTGTTTTCAAAAACATGTTCAGAAATACAATTATATATATAATATGGGCTGAAAGTGCACACTCCCAGCTGCAATATGATAGTTTCCACATCCAAATCGGAGAAAGGGTTTAGGAATCATAGCTCTGTAATGCATAGCGTCCTCTTTTTCAAGGGACCAAAAGTAATTGGACAATGGACTCTAAGGGCTGCAATTAACTCTGAAGGCGTCTCCCTCGTTAACCTGTAATCAATGAAGTAGTTAAAAGGTCAGGGGTGGATTCCAGGTGTGTGGTTTTGCATTTGGAAGCTGTTGCTGTGAGCAGACAACATGCGGTCAAAGGAACTCTCAATTGAGGTGAAGCAGAACATCCTGAGGCTGAAAAAAAAGAAAAAATCCATCAGAGAGATAGCAGACATGCTTGGAGTAGCAAAATCAACAGTTGGGTACATTCTGAGAAAAAAGGAATTGACTGGTGAGCTTGGGAACTCAAAAAGGCCTGGGCGTCCACGGATGACAACAGTGGTGGATGATCGCCGCATACTTAATTTGGTGAAGAAGAACCCGTTCACAACATCAACTGAAGTCCAGAACACTCTCAGTGAAGTAGGTGTATCTGTCTCTAAGTCAACAGTAAAGAGAAGACTCCATGACAGTAAATACAAAGGGTTTGCAACCTTCAATCCTCTCACTTCATGACCTCCTTCTCTACTCCTCTCTCATCTCTTCCTCCCACAACCGCATCCTAGACTTCTCCCGTGCTTCCCCTATACTCTGGAACTCTCTACCCCAACACATCAGACTCTCGCCTACCACGGAAACCTTCAAAAGGAACCTGAAGACCCACCTCTTCCGACAAGCCTACAACCTGCAGTGATCCTCAGTCTACTGAACCGCCGCATGACCAGCTCTACCCTCTCGTAGTGTATTCTCACCCATCCCCTGTAGACTGTGAGCCCTCGCGGGCAGGGCTTCCGACCACATCTCCTCATATACTTGTGTGTGCCTTGTTTTACTCATGTTTATTGTACTTGTCTATATTTGCCCCGTTCACATGTAAAGCTCCATGGAATAAATGGCGCTATAAAAATGAATAATAATAATAATTTACATCACAGGCGTGTCACAGAATTTTATACCATTGGGCAGTGAAGAAATGGGGAAATTCACATGGGGAAATGGGTAAAAATGGTGCCAAAATGTGTCACAATTTCTGCTGAACGTGGCAATACCCTTTATGTGGCTGTACAGTACTGCTTAGTGACACGGCGACACTCTAGAGGTACGGAGCGCTATTTGACTCTTAGAGAACAAATCATTCTAGAATAGTTTGCAGACTCCATATACAGCTTGTGCCTAAGTTCCAGAAGAGCAGAATCCCCACTCAAGTGACCTCATTTTGGAAATTACACCTTTCTGGGAATTTACTGGTGCAGTGCCGATTTTGACTCTATCTATGGGTGTTTTACAGAAAAAAGCAGAAGTGGATGTTGCTGAGTGAAAATTGCAAACTGCCATTGTAGTGACCAGTACATTGTAGTGACCAGTACGTTGTAGTGACCAGTACATTACGCCCAGTTCGTGCTTCTGGAGAGACGCACCTGTAAATTAGGCGGGCTCTCATCACTACAGAAATGCCAAACAAGTGAACGCTAAATGTGGTTTGGGCACACTGGAGTTCAGAAAGGAGGGGGCATTTGGATTTGGGAGTGCAGAATTAGTTGAATTTCTTTTGGGGAGCGAGGAGCCATAGCGCTTTTAGGGTATGTGTCCACGTTCAGGATTTGGTCAGGATTTGGTCAGGATTTTATGCAGGTAAAATCCTGACCAAATCTGCACCTGAGGTCACTGGCAGGTCACCTGCGTTGTCCTTGCGTTGTTTCTGCAATGTAAGGACATGCTGCGTTCTTAAAAGAAGCGCCGCATGTTCGTTTTTGCGGGTATGCCGCATGCGTCTTGTAATGCATAGTGGAGACGGGATTTCATGAAATCCCCTCCACTATGCTGTAACATCTGGACGCTGCGTTTTTGACGCTGCGGCTCAACGCAGCGTCAAAAACGCAGCATTTCCTGAATGTGGAAACATACCCTTACAGAGCCTTTGTACTACTAGTAACGAGGAAGCCCCATATATTTCCATTAACAGGTAACGGAGCTGAGTGGGGTCTTTTTTGTGGATTAAGTTGAAGTTTTAGGCTATGTGCACACGTTGCGGATTAGGTTTAGGAATTTCTGGTGCGGATTCTGCCTCTCCTGGCAGAAAATGCACCTGCGGATTTGTCGCGGTTTTTGTGCGGTTCCGCAGCGTTTTTTGTGCGTTTTTTGTGCGTTTTCTTGAGGATTTGCTGCGTTTTTTACCCCTGCGGTTTTCTATAATGGAATGGGTACAAAAACGCTGCTGATTCACAAAAAAGAAGAGACATGCTACTTCTTTTAAACCGCAGCGTTTCCGCAGCGGATTTTCCGCAAAGTGTGCACAGCATTTTTTTTTTCTCATTGATTTACATTGTACTGTAAATCAATTGCGGATCTGCAGCGTTTCTGCACCTCAAAAAAACGCTGCGGATCCGCAGAGAATCCGCAACGTGTGCACATACCCTAATTGGGAATATTTTACAGAACATTTGGGATCACATTTATCTGGCGCTCTACGCTGAGCACTTACTTTGGGGTTTCCATCAAAATCTCCAAGTGATGTGATTCAGATGAAACCCCCGAGGGATCCACTCACTATAATGAGAAGAAGCAGCGGGGAGGAGAAAAACCGACCAAAATAGTCCCCGAACACAAAGTAATGGCAACAAAGACATACTGATAGGGAATTTAGACTGTGAGCGCTATATGTTATAATATGTTAGCGCTATATAAAAAAAAGATTATTATTATTATGTTAGGAACAGGTAGTAAAATGGGTAACAAAAACAATGTTGGGAGTTATCCGCTAAAAATACACATACAAAAAATAATTAAAAACACGGACGCTACACCCGATACAATTACTAACTACTCAGAGCGATCGGACTGACGTGAAAGACAGCCGAAACAATGAAGAGATCCAGAGGATAATTACGGTAAATCAAGGCTTTATTAGTAAAAAACACGTCTAGTGCCATAGTGCACAAGCACCTAAACAGGAAGTGGGGTGCCAAGTAATACAGATTGCTATAAGCATATATAGCCACACAATATGGAGCAGATGCCGCACATACACTTAATATATGACACTGGAGTTGCCTAAGCATACTAACAGTGTAACCATAATAAGCATAATAAGCATGTATAATTATAGGAGACAAATGCCATATCTACCTGTGGCTGACCCGGCGTCCCACCTCACCCCAACGCGCGTTTCGCATCCAGCTTCTTCCGGGGGCGTGTCTGGGGCGGGTAAGTGCAGAGTTTTTATCGTGCATAAACACCAATGAGCTACGAGGCTGGAGTCATGTGATCGCCGAAGGTTGCCAGGTAACACCAGACCATCAGTGGCGCGTGTGTCGCTCTATCCCCATATCCTAGATGAAAACGTCACTTCCGGACCGGCGCTCAGTGGAACGCTTGTGAGACGCAAGCGGTCCAGTGCAGAGCGCTCCCGGAAATGAATAGGATGGGAGGGCGACGCATGCGCACAGCCTGGGAATTGCTGCCCGCAAAGAAAAAGTGCATAAGTGTCTACGGGTTAGGGAGGCGCCGTTTAGGAGTAACCACCGTATGGCTCATACCCGGCCCAAATAGGACCCAGCAGAGCCACACCGCGGCCACCCCAACTGTCCCTCAGTGTGTGACATACCGGAGGGGGGTCATAAGGAAACCAATAAAAGCTGAAAGGATCAACAACAAGCTACTGATCTAACTCGGAGGTTCAAGGCGAGAGGATACAGCTCTCGATGTATAAGGAGGGGATATGTGAAGGCCAAAAGATCCAATCGGGATGAATTGCTCTACAAACAGAAAAAAGAATCAAAGAGTGAGGATAATCAGGTGAGATTCATCTCTACTTACAACTGCCAGTGGTTGGGCCTAACGGATATCATTCGAAAACACTGGGAAGTCTTAATGGTGGATCCCACCCTAAAAAAGGTATTGCCCCCTGCCCCATCTTTTGTGGCTAGACAGTCACCGAACCTCAAAGATGCTCTGGTTAGGAGCCATTACGAAGCCCCAGGTTCTGGACCTTCGAGAATGCTAGGGGGAGAATGAAAAGGTTTTTTCCCCTGTGGGCTATGTAAGGGATGCCTTAACCTTGTCAGGGCCACTGATTTTTGTAATTTTCATGGCTCAAAAATATATGAGATTAGGAAAAATCTTAATTGTAGCTCTCGGGGAGTCATTTACCATGCCCAATGTCCCTGTGGTAAAATATACATCGGGCTAACTACTAGAGAGCTTAAGGTGAGGACATGGGAGCATATCAGGGACATTAATAAAGCAAGAATGGTGGAGGATGAGACAACCTTGAAGACGCTGCCTAGGCATTTCAAGAGGTATCACGATGGACAAGCCAGGGGCCTGAAAATAAAGGGCATTGACAGATCAACATAAATATACGAGGAGGGGACATGGGTAGGAGTTTATCTCAGTTAGAGAGCAAATGGATCTACAGATTAGGGACTATCACACCACAGGGCCTTAATGAGAGCCTTGGATTTGCCTCTTTTTTATAATATTCCGATTGAACTTTATGTAGGGTATGACTATCCTTCATGTGATCTTTTATGGTGCCCATGAGACATTCATTTATGGGATGGGTTAGGGTTTTTTCTGATTGTGCTTGATGTATATGTTTTTATTTTTATTTTTAATAATAAAAAATGTTGTATGTTATGATTCTAACGTCTTTTTTATTGGTCTATAGGAACATGTGATCTCTGATTACTGCCTTCCTTATTATTCTATTATGATGTACCGCATTGGGAATATGCCCCCCTTATCTTAGTAGACGTCTGCGAAAGGAAGACAGCGGAGGAAGTGAGATCGGATACTGGCCCTCTAAGAATTAAATAGCTGCAAGATATTATAATATGGACATTTTCCTTTATAACGATTTATCTTTCTGTGGTGTGGGTTTTTAAATCATTGTGTCTATATAGAGGGTTTCTAACTTGGATGTGTATCTCTCCTTACTGGTTTATCCAGGGCCGTTTTGGGTATATGGATGGAGGGAGATTAGAGGGGATACATTTTGGAGGGAATATAGGGTGTTTTTTACATATATATATATTTTTTTTATTATAATTATACTGCCTTTTTTAAGGCGGAGGAGACTTTTTATAAAGATAGTAATATTGGCACTTTATTAAAAATTACAATTATACTATGCACTTGTCACTTTGTACTTTTCTATTAGCACTAATATTCTCTTATATATTTAAAATACATCACCTTGGTTAATTATATATAATCTTGAATAGAATTTAAATGCGCACTGGAGCACTTTATTTATTCACTTTGGATCCTTTCAGCTTTTATTGGTTTCCTTATGACCCCCCTCCGGTATGTCACACACTGAGGGACAGTTGGGGTGGCCGCGGTTCCCAGGCTGTGCGCATGCGTCGCCCTCCCATCCTATTCATTTCCGGGAGCGCTCTGCACTGGACCGCTTGCGTCTCACAAGCGTTCCACTGAGCGCCGGTCCGGAAGTGACGTTTTCATCTAGGATATGGGGATAGAGCGACGCACGCGCCACTGATGGTCTGGCGTTACCTGGCAACCTTCGGCGATCACATGACTCCAGCCTCGTAGCTCATTGGTGTTTATACACGATAAAAACTCTGCACTTACCCACCCCAGACACGCCCCCGGAAGAAGCTGGATGCGAAACGCGCGTTGAGGTGAGGTGGGACGCCGGGTCAGCCACAGGTAGATATGGCATTTGTCTCCTATAATTATACATGCTTATTGTGGTTACACTGTTAGTATGCTTAGGCAACTCCAGTGTCATATATTAAGTGTATGTGCGGCATCTGCTCCATATTGTGTGGCTATATATGCTTATAGCAATCTGTATTACTTGGCACCCCACTTCCTGTTTAGGTGCTTGTGCACTATGGCACTAGACGTGTTTTTTACTAATAAAGCCTTGATTTACCGTAATTATCCTCTGGATCTCTTCATTGTTTCGGCTGTCTTTCACGTCAGTCCGATCGCTCTGAGTAGCTAGTATGAGTTGGGAAGTGCCAGTTACATTATAAGGACAGTGTTTGTTGGAACCCGGTACAATTACCCTTATAGGAGGACCATTGTAAGTAATTTCTATATGGTAAGTATTATCATAGACGTATAGGAAAAGTGCATAGGTATTAAAAAGAATCGTTATATTATCTATGAAAACAAGTAAAGTGCAAATGCCATAAGTCAATTCCTTATTTTGGTAAAGCGAAAAGTGATATATCACAACATCAGTACGCAGTCTTTTAAGATAGCGCTCAGGTCTTAACATGTACATGTTTGTAAGCCATAATGCAACAACAAAAAAAGGAGGCAGCAGACTTATTCAATGGCTGACATCCTTCCATTTCCTACTCCACACTGATGAGGGGCAAATACCCCGAAACAGCTGTCTGTGGATGGATACCATGTTTTGGCATAGGTGGTTTTCCTTTTTGGATGCTGCCCTTCCCGTGGTTGTTCCTTCCCGGTGAAAGACCTGGCTATTTATTGCTTGCTTTGAGAAACACGTGATGGTGTCTCCGCAGCTTTTCTACATGCATCCTTCCATTTATGACTGCATAATGAAATAGCTGTTGATGACCTACTGGACTCCCAATCATAGAAAGAACATGGATTTAAAAGAATGTTATATTAAATCATTTTCTTCAAAATTATATCTGCTTAGCTCTATTCCACGCCGCCCGTGGATAGGACCGCATATAAGAGGTGACAGGTTCTCTTTAAAGAGGTTGTCTTATAAAGACTATCTCTGCCCTTAAGTCCCCCTAGGGGCCCTAAAGCCACAACGAAGTATGAGTATGTACCATGTTTTTCTCCTGGTGTCCCCTTTCTCTCTTCATCAAGAAGCATAATCTTCAAGTCCAACCAAGGACATCATCTGCAAGGAGTTTGTATGTTCTCCCCGTGTTTGCACGGGTTTCCTCCGGGTTCTCCGGTTTCCTCCCACACTCCAAAAACATACTGATACGGTAATTAGATTGTGAGCCCCAATGGGGACAGTGAGGATAATGCCTGTGGAATTAATGGCACTATATAAGTGAGCAAAATAAATTAAATTTGTATGGAAAGAAGCTGAGCATGTGCACAGCATCTGTATATCAATTTATAGCAGATATGGAAACAGGCAATGGATGAAAAATATTATTTTGAGGGGGAACTCTGGACCCTTTCAACTTGGCCCTGAACCTTTTTACCTGGCTGGTGTAACACAGAAGAAATATATTCCCATCGTGTGCGCAGATAGCATTTTTTCCATGATTTTTAAGAAAAGGCAGAATATACATTATAAATGCACGGTCTGAATATACCAAAAGGTAAAATACAGGTGATCTCCCTGCAGACTGTGAGCCCTCGCGGGCAGGGTCCTCCCTCCTTATGTACTCGTGTGCCTTGTTATCTGCTCATGTTTAATGTATTTGTCTATATTTGCCCCGTATTCACATGTAAAGCGCCATGGAATAAATGGCGCTATAAAAATGTATAATAATAATAATAATAATCTCGGGCACAAGGAAGATATAGATCAAGGAAAGGAACTTTTTGTGGCCAGCTTAGAATGCGGCATCCAGACCTCAAGAACAGGCGCCCATCTGTGCCATTATCCATTGTCCCCGGCCTCCTCCCACACCTTCCCACACATAAACCTCGGCTTCACACCCATGTTCGGAATTTTTTCATGTCTGCATCTAGACGGCCTCTAAGTTTCGTATAGAAAATATATACACTACATAGGTACCGCTAGCAAAATGGGGGTACCTTCCATATAATAATCTGATGAATGAATAGAAGAATCTTTTCGCGGTCAGGAGACCACCCCTTACGTCACAGTTTCTCATACCCCTAGGTGGAAATGCCACCAAAAAAATAGACCTTTATGCATCGCCCTGTCCTGACCTTCCACAAATTTCAATTTTTCAATGGATCCCTTAGATTTCGAGATCAGTCCATTAATTCAACAAACTGTATTATTAGGAAATGATCAAATATGTTGGTGTCTAACAGCAAATTGACCCTTTCTCCAATGGCGGGGGTTAGGAGAATCCAAAGGGGCTTCGCTGCAGCTTCTTTTCGGAGCAGATTAAAGGCACTGACTTTTTATATTGCTTTTATCTTTTTTTGTGTCTAATGCATTTTAATCTAACAAATGTTATATTTTTATAGGTGATCCTTGCCATTTCCATACTTTCTTCTAGTTTTCATGTTTATTCTTATTGTGTGCTGAGAAGATGATCCCTTTTTATTAGTGGTGCCCACCTCTTTGATGTTTCATCCGCAGAGGTTCCTACGGAGATTTGCCGCGGTCCAAAGGAGTTTGTCATCAGCTGCTGTGCTATGCATAGGCAGAAACCAAGATAACAAAGCGCTCTGTGTGATAAAGTGAGTCTTTTGGTCATTGCCTATGCAGCGCACAGCAGTTGATAGGTAGGTGATATAGTAGGTATTACCAGGGTTACGGCGTAAACTTCCCTGTGTGTGCTATCATATGCATTATAACAGGCTAACAACAGACACCTGACCAAATTTCAAAGCGTATCAGCTCCTGACAATATATGGTAAATACCCTCTCTGGCCAGTACCCAACCACCCCTGGATGAAGCATTTCCAAGCGAAACGCGCGTCGGGTCTGGTGGGTCCCTGGGTTCTATCCTTAGGTAACTATACCTTTTCATGTTCTTGGTCTACTATACAGGCACTTCCATTATGCTAAATTCACAGCTCAGAAAAATTAGTTGGGAGCAGGCAATAATCAACAGATGCACAGAAAAAAAAAATGTCTACACTATATTAAAAGATAACTTTTATAAAAACAAAACAAAACACAATACCATCACCAATTGGAAATAGAAGGCCGAAGAGGGTGCCAAACCCTAGTCTATGGCTATGTTCACGCTACCTAACAGCGGAGGTTGGCACACTGCTCCTGCGCAAATGGCGCCCCCACTCAATGTTGACTTTCCCTTCTAACCTTACAAACCCTGTAAAGGAGGGGAAGAAAGAAAAATTATATAAGAAGAAATATCCGGTAATAGGATGCACTAGTGTTTGCGCTAATCCAAAACACTTCCATTATGCTATTATATTGGGCATTTATACTTTATGTTACCATTACTGTGCCATATTTACTAGACACCGACGCATAATTTATGCTGATCTGTGCAACTTTGCTATTTGCATATGTGTGCTATGGTGTGTGATGCTGTGGCACGTCCTTATTATTACTGTCTTTTAATATATTAAGGGCTTTCCATCTTTATTACGAAATAGCATTTAGCACATAAATTATGCATAATTAAAAATTATTCTATGTTACGGATTGTACTTACCTGCTTGTGCAGTATTATCCTGTGATGACTACTAACATTCCCGCGCTCTCCCACCTAAAGCCCTTCTGTACCTGGGGTATTTTATTCTACCTTTTGAATCTTTTTATGAAGTTTTTCAATAAAAATTTACTATTTTAATTGATACGCGGCTGTGGATACGTGGTGTTGTATTGTATTATTTGTTTTATGGCTGACTCCATGTCTATTAGTATAGTTAGTATAGTTTAGTTAGTATAGCTAGTCAGTATAGCTAGTAGTACAGTTAGTTTAGTATAGTATAATTATAGTATAGTAGTATAGTTATTCTGATTGGCTGTCGATTACTCCACGTGTAGGGCATAAAAGTAGCTTATGTAGCCATTGTTACGACCACTCATATAGTGACAGGCCATGGTCACACGATCAGTATTCGGTCAGTATTTTGCATCAGTATCTGTCGGCCAAAACCAGGAGTGGGTGAAAAGCGGAGACGTGTTTCTATTACACTTTTCCTCTGATTGTTCCACTCTTCAATGTGGCTTACAAACACTGATGTAAAATACTGACCAAATACTGAACGGGTGAACATATTATTAGTGGTCATAACCATGGATATCTAAGCTACTGCAATGCCCTGCACATGGCATAAGTGACATAGCTAATCAGAAGAACTATAATACTAATTGAAAGTATATGCTAATATTATTATTATTTCACCTACGACATAATGGGATAGGATCTTGGAGATGGGAATACCAGTTTAAGGTCCAAACGGAAAACTATAATTACATCAATATTTTCTGAAAATACAATATAATGTGCTTGGGGGATAAGGGGTTCAATACTGAACTGGTAGAAGGGCTGCTTGGTGTGGTAAACGTTCACATGTTAGGGGGTGCAAAAATAATGTCCATATATCAAGCTACGCCGCTAACCTACCCCCCAACCCCCCCGCAAATGGGGGAAATGCATGCACAGGAGTGATGAGCAAACATGTTCAATTAAGGCGTTATCTCAGCATGCTCGGGTGCTAACCGAGTGACTTTGACGTTCTCGAAAAATATGTTCGAGTCCCCCCAGCTGCATGTCTTTCTTCTGTAGGGATTATCTAACAAATAGGGAATCCCTTCATGTGTTGTGGCTGTCAAACAGTCGCAGAGACTCGAACATGGTATTCGAGCACGCCAAAGACACTCGGTTAGCACCTGAGCATGCTGAGATAGCACTTTATCCGAGCACGTTCACTGATCACTAGTGCCTAGCCATTATGGGTTGTCACCCAGTATTTATTCCCAGTACAGCAGGTAGTTGTTTTTATATTTAACTGGAGAAGGATTTCCATGATGAACTCTCCGATTTCTTCCCACAGTCTGAAGACACAGAGAAAGGTAATACGAGCTCTTGAGGGACATTGTCCAGTGCGACTAAATTCTCTGTCATGGAACAAAGAAGGCATAATTAGGGAGCCATATTTCATTCATCATTGTTTTTCTCTCATTCAGACCCCTGGAGATGCCAAGATTTTAAAGGGGTCCTCCCGTACTAGACAGAAATCAGGTACGTGCATGAGGCATGTATCCACACACTGTCATATACCGCGGGGGCCAACTTGGCTTGGAAGCTTTGATTTTGGGCTACAGAGATTGCACTTTTGCATTTAAATGGATGATGCTTAGGGAAGAAGCATGAGATTTCTTCAATAAATTTTATTATACGACCCTCATCGAAAAGACCAAAATGAAAGCTTTGGTAATAAATATTAGTACGGTATATGAAATAAGATGGTGATGGCGTCCATGGATAAGGCACACATGACCCGCCCAGCAGAAGTACGTCACTGGTAATAAGCTATAAACTGGCAGAACTGGTGCTCATTTATTTTTATACTGCCGGAAAACCACAGTCTTATGGAAAGAATGTGTAAAACAACATGGAGCTCCGTACAGTCTGTCCTCAAGAAGTGGAATAGGCCATTTATATCAATGCGTGGAAACTGCCTCAGAGAAACTGGAACCTTATTGTGTCAGCAACCAATCAGAGTGCAGGGTTTATTTTCTAAATAGTCCTGGAAAAATGAGAATTGGATTCTGATTGGTTCCTGTAGACAATGCCATGTTTTCTGTAAGGCAGTTTCCACATATGTTCCAGTAACACAAACACATAAATATACCGATCAGCCATTATATTAAAACTATAACTGTGTCTTAAGTCATGGATTATGCTAAATTTCTGAAGGCGTCAGGTGTGAGTGGCGCCAATACATTACCACAGACCTTAAAGGGGTTGTCTGGCCTCAGGCTACAAGTCTGCAGTCAATCCGTGTGACTGCATACTTGTGAATCCTCACATCACGCATGCCGGCGGGAGCGGGTGGTCATGTGACCGCAAGTATGTGATCTGCATACTTCCGGCCACGTTCCAATTAGACATGTCTGGCCTCGCTCAATATGCTTTCATTGAGTGAGGCCACGCACGTCTAGTCTGCCTGTGTCCGCCTGTATACAGATCACATGCTTTGGGCCATGGGACCACCGCTATCTTTTCATGGGTAGCACTCGTACCTGTGATAGTTTATGGGGCCATTCACATGTCCATATTTTCCAGAAAATCCGAGGGTCGGATCAATATCGGCAATGTTAGTCTATGGGGCCGTGAAAAAAAAATTGGACTGCGTTCTGATGACATCTGATTGCAGTCCGATTTTCACGGACTGACAGGAAGGCGGTGGAGAAACTTTTTTTTTTCTATTTCTGCACGTACGAGAAAACCAGATGACATTTGGACCGAACACTTATCAAAGTCTGATTAGAATCATTGGTCCATTTTTATTGTACGTGGAAAAATCGGATGTGTAAGCGAGCCCTTGTATGAACCACATAGGGAGGAGGCGGACACAGTCGGTGTGTGGTGTTCCATGTGCCGGTACGCATCACGTGTTGTCACCTGGCACAATTTTATTTATCAGACTTTCTTCTGTGTTCTGGTACATGCTAAGATTTTTTTTTCAAGGACTGCGTGAAAAATTGCTCATGTGGCTTCTGATATTGACTATTATAGGACCCGAGTGTTGTGCCCATGTGCATCACGCAGACCGAAAAATCGGTTATGTGAATAAGGCTCTTCTCACATTGGCATTAGAAGCTCCGTTTTTTAACCCCCATAAATTCATAGCGCGGTATCTTAGGCTTCTGTAATAGTGATGAGAGCACGTGCTCTGAGAAGGTGTTATCTCAGCATGCTCGGGTGCTAACCGAGTGCCTTTGGCACGCTCCAATAATATGTTTGCGTTCTCGCAGCTGCAGGTCTGTTCGACAGACGCAACACATGAAGGGATTGCCTGTTTGTTAGCGCAAGCAGCACAGCGCTGAGCACACTTATAGCTGACTCTGATACCCGTCTCTAGAGCAGGCAGCACAGCACTGAGCACACCTGTAGATGGCTCTGGTGACTCCCTGCCCCCTATAGCAGGTTACTGCAGGCAGTACAGCACTGAGCACACCTGTAGCTGGCTCTGGTGACTCCCTGCCCCCTATAGCAGGTTACTGCAGGCAGCACAGCACTGAGCACACCTGTAGCTGGCTCTGGT
Organism: Ranitomeya imitator; assembly: GCF_032444005.1. NCBI lineage: Eukaryota > Metazoa > Chordata > Amphibia > Anura > Dendrobatidae > Ranitomeya > Ranitomeya imitator. The sequence goes on from NC_091285.1 coordinate 635,559,960, forward strand.
GACTCCCTGCCCCCTATAGCAGGTTACTGCAGGCAGCACAGCACTGAGCACACCTGTAGCTGGCTCTGGTGACTCCCTGCCCCCTATAGCAGGTTACTGCAGGCAGCACAGCACTGAGCACACCTGTAGATGGCTCTGGTGACTCCCTGCCCCCTATAGCAGGTTACTGCAGGCAGCACAGCACTGAGCACACCTGTAGATGGCTCTGGTGACTCCCTGCCCCCTATAGCAGGTTACTGCAGGCAGCACAGCACTGAGCACACCTGTAGCTGGCTCTGGTGACTCCCTGCCCCCTATAGCAGGTTACTGCAGGCAGCACAGCACTGAGCACACCTGTAGATGGCTCTGGTGACTCCCTGCCCCCTATAGCAGGTTACTGCAGGCAGTACAGCACTGAGCACACCTGTAGATGCCTCTGGTGACTCCCTGCCCCCTATAGCAGGTTACTGCAGGCAGCACAGCACTGAGCACACCTGTAGCTGGCTCTGGTGACTCCCTGCCCCCTATAGCAGGTTACTGCAGGCAGCACAGCACTGAGCACACCTGTAGATGGCTCTGGTGACTCCCTGCCCCCTATAGCAGGTTACTGCAGGCAGCACAGCACTGAGCACACCTGTAGCTGGCTCTGGTGACTCCCTGCCCCCTATAGCAGGTTACTGCAGGCAGCACAGCACTGAGCACACCTGTAGATGGCTCTGGTGACTCCCTGCCCCCTATAGCAGGTTACTGCAGGCAGTACAGCACTGAGCACACCTGTAGATGCCTCTGGTGACTCCCTGCCCCCTATAGCAGGTTACTGCAGGCAGCACAGCACTGAGCACAACTGTAGCTGGCTCTGGTGACTCCCTGCCCCCTATAGCAGGTTACTGCAGGCAGTACAGCACTGAGCACACCTGTAGCTGGCTCTGGTGACTCCCTGCCCCCTATAGCAGGTTACTGCAGGCAGCACAGCACTGAGCACACCTGTAGCTGGCTCTGGTGACTCCCTGCCCCCTATAGCAGGTTACTGCAGGCAGCACAGCACTGAGCACACCTGTAGATGGCTCTGGTGACTCCCTGCCCCCTATAGCAGGTTACTGCAGGCAGCACAGCACTGAGCACACCTGTAGATGGCTCTGGTGACTCCCTGCCCCCTATAGCAGGTTACTGCAGGCAGCACAGCACTGAGCACACCTGTAGCTGGCTCTGGTGACTCCCTGCCCCCTATAGCAGGTTACTGCAGGCAGCACAGCACTGAGCACACCTGTAGATGGCTCTGGTGACTCCCTGCCCCCTATAGCAGGTTACTGCAGGCAGCACAGCACTGAGCACACCTGTAGCTGGCTCTGGTGACTCCCTGCCCCCTATAGCAGGTTACTGCAGGCAGCACAGCACTGAGCACACCTGTAGATGGCTCTGGTGACTCCCTGCCCCCTATAGCAGGTTACTGCAGGCAGTACAGCACTGAGCACACCTGTAGATGCCTCTGGTGACTCCCTGCCCCCTATAGCAGGTTACTGCAGGCAGCACAGCACTGAGCACAACTGTAGATGGCTCTGGTGACTCCCTGCCCCCTATAGCAGGTTACTGCAGGCAGTACAGCACTGAGCACACCTGTAGCTGGCTCTGGTAACTCCCTGCCCCCTATAGCAGGTTACTGCAGGCAGCACAGCACTGAGCACACCTGTAGCTGGCTCTGGTGACTCCCTGCCCCCTATAGCAGGTTACTGCAGGCAGCACAGCACTGAGCACACCTGTAGCTGGCTCTGGTGACTCCCTGCCCCCTATAGCAGGTTACTGCAGGCAGCACAGCACTGAGCACACCTGTAGATGGCTCTGGTGACTCCCTGCCCCCTATAGCAGGTTACTGCAGGCAGCACAGCACTGAGCACACCTGTAGATGGCTCTGGTGACTCCCTGCCCCCTATAGCAGGTTACTGCAGGCAGCACAGCACTGAGCACACCTGTAGCTGGCTCTGGTGACTCCCTGCCCCCTATAGCAGGTTACTGCAGGCAGCACAGCACTGAGCACACCTGTAGATGGCTCTGGTGACTCCCTGCCCCCTATAGCAGGTTACTGCAGGCAGCACAGCACTGAGCACACCTGTAGCTGGCTCTGGTGACTCCCTGCCCCCTATAGCAGGTTACTGCAGGCAGCACAGCACTGAGCACACCTGTAGATGGCTCTGGTGACTCCCTGCCCCCTATAGCAGGTTACTGCAGGCAGCACAGCACTGAGCACACCTGTAGATGGCTCTGGTGACTCCCTGCCCCCTATAGCAGGTTACTGCAGGCAGTACAGCACTGAGCACACCTGTAGCTGGCTCTGGTGACTCCCTGCCCCCTATAGCAGGTTACTGCAGGCAGCACAGCACTGAGCACACCTGTAGATGGCTCTGGTGACTCCCTGCCCCCTATAGCAGGTTACTGCAGGCAGCACAGCACTGAGCACACCTGTAGATGGCTCTGGTGACTCCCTGCCCCCTATAGCAGGTTACTGCAGGCAGCACAGCACTGAGCACACCTGTAGATGGCTCTGGTGACTCCCTGCCCCCTATAGCAGGTTACTGCAGGCAGTACAGCACTGAGCACACCTGTAGCTGGCTCTGGTGACTCCCTGCCCCCTATAGCAGGTTACTGCAGGCAGCACAGCACTGAGCACACCTGTAGATGGCTCTGGTGACTCCCTGCCCCCTATAGCAGGTTACTGCAGGCAGCACAGCACTGAGCACACCTGTAGCTGGCTCTGGTGACTCCCTGCCCCCTATAGCAGGTTACTGCAGGCAGCACAGCACTGAGCACACCTGTAGATGGCTCTGGTGACTCCCTGCCCCCTATAGCAGGTTACTGCAGGCAGCACAGCACTGAGCACACCTGTAGCTGGCTCTGGTGACTCCCTGCCCCCTATAGCAGGTTACTGCAGGCAGCACAGCACTGAGCACACCTGTAGATGGCTCTGGTGACTCCCTGCCCCCTATAGCAGGTTACTGCAGGCAGCACAGCACTGAGCACACCTGTAGATGGCTCTGGTGACTCCCTGCCCCCTATAGCAGGTTACTGCAGGCAGTACAGCACTGAGCACACCTGTAGCTGGCTCTGGTGACTCCCTGCCCCCTATAGCAGGTTACTGCAGGCAGCACAGCACTGAGCACACCTGTAGATGGCTCTGGTGACTCCCTGCCCCCTATAGCAGGTTACTGCAGGCAGCACAGCACTGAGCACACCTGTAGATGGCTCTGGTGACTCCCTGCCCCCTATAGCAGGTTACTGCAGGCAGCACAGCACTGAGCACACCTGTAGATGGCTCTGGTGACTCCCTGCCCCCTATAGCAGGTTACTGCAGGCAGCACAGCACTGAGCACACCTGTAGCTGGCTCTGGTGACTCCCTGCCCCCTATAGCAGGTTACTGCAGGCAGCACAGCACTGAGCACACCTGTAGCTCTGCTGATCCCCCTGCCCCCTATAGAGCCGGCAGTACAGCACTCAGCACACCTGTAGATGCTCTGATGATCCCCTGCCCCCTATAGAGCCGGCAGTACAGCACTGAGCACACCTGTAACTGGCTCTGATGATCCCCTGCCCCCTATAGAGCCGGCAGTACAGCACTGAGCACACCTGTAACTGGCTCTGATGATCCCCTGCCCCCTATAGAGCCGGCAGTACAGCACTGAGCACACCTGTAACTGGCTCTGATGATCCCCTGCCCCCTATAGAGCCGGCAGTACAGCACTCAGCACACGTGCCGCTCGCCCTGGGGGAGGTGTGGTGTGTTGTTGTGTGGCCGCTGTGGCGTCTGCTCCTCCCTGTCTCACTCCCCCTCACTGAGCGCTCAGCCAGGAGATCCCGGAGCGGCCGGTCGGTCGCTGCCCCCTCCTGTAGCTGCAGCGTGGTGCGGTCCGGCAGGAGATGAGGCTCTGTCCTGCCTGTGTGTCCTGAGCTGGGCTCGGTCCTGGTAAGTTCTATCTGTGGAGGGGGAGGGGGGGATCGCTGTTATTATTCGTGCACTTCTCAGCGCCTTGTGTGTGATCACCGCCGACCTCCATGATGTCATCTGCTGATGTGAGTGTTCAGAGAACTACAACTCCCAGCAGTAATGTGCAGTTATGAGTACATCACTGCCATCCCAGCAGGATGAGTAGTGGCAGATGGGGCTCCATTGCAGGACAGTACTTGTAGTGCAGTGGGGCACTGACCCTATACTGATGATACAGCCTGCAGTGCCTGGGTTCTGGGTGGGATGGGGGTAGTAGTCCTGTCCTGTATACCCCTTGTACATGCTGCTGGTATACGGCCGCCTCATATTCGACTTCATGGTGTCAGAAAATCCAAAGTGGGGTCTGTCCGCCGGGTTTATCAACTGGATCCGTCCGCCAGTCATCAGGGTCCGAGCACAAATCCCAATATCCGGACTGGGAATGGGGGTCTCCTGACCTGAGCCCACACAGGTGAGATTGGGGGGCCGCGGCCGGTCCGTACCTGGCCCATGATTATACCTGTGACACCGTCCAGAGATCCAGTCACAATCTTATGGGCTTCACCGCTGAAATCACGAAGCCTTTCTTGCTTGCTCAGAGCTTTCCCTGGTTTTTGTCTTTACCCCGGGCACCGAGAAGGAAACATGGTGCATAATAGGCGCTCCGCTAAGTCTCTGTTCACAATAGCGCACCATGTTGGGGTTTCTACTAGTATCCTCCCCAAAAACTGAACCCCCAACGTAGCCGTTACCCTGATTGAGGATGGCGGTGTCCCTGTGGACGTCGTCTGATCCCTATCCTGGTAGCATTCGTATCCTCGGCAGACCAAGTTTTTGTTTTTTTTTTTGTCCATGCGTGAAAAAGACGAATTCTGCCAGGATGGAGCGCAGACGGCGTCCACACTGACTCCGCCGGGGGTTCCGAAACCCCGACATAGTACTCAGCGGAAGAACACTGTACCCGTGACTTCATCTGTTCAGGTGGGTATCTGACAACCACTTTGTTGACCTTTTTCCCCAAAATCAATGAGCAGAATTGTGATTGCGGCTCTGGAGCATTTTACAAGTTCCAAATTTCTAACTTAATTGCTTCCAAAATTTTCCCAATTAATTATAATATAGATAATAGTACCCGAGAGTATTAAAAAAACAAACTTAGAGCGTGTACTAAGATTAGAAGTCACCACCTATCCATAGGATGGGGGAGAACGTCCTGAACGTTGCGGGACCACCCGCCGGGACTCTTGAAGAGACCGTTCTGGGGGTCTCAGCAATCAGTAGGTTATCCTCTCTTTATAGGGGTTGTCCACTACTATAGGTGTCCTCATTCTATAAGGGGTTGTCTGAGTAGTGGACACATTTAACCAAAACCCCAAAATGCCGCAGGTCCAGGACATATAGGGGCCGATTCATCATTTGCTATTTATCGAAGTCACTTTTTATTTTGTCTTGTGGTTTTCACTGACATTTTCTGGGCAAAATTCTACAAAAAAATGGTGCAAAATCAAAATTGCCTTTTCTGAAAAAAATGTATTTTTCTCTGCGTTCTTACATGTCGCCTATGTCAATATCTTACCTCAGAGACTCCGCAATCTGCCGACTTCCTGTAGACACATAAACAAAATGACAAATAAGGGCTAGACGGCAAATCTTACAGCGCTGCCTCTGTCCTGGGTCCAGTCGGGCTCCATATGTGTCCACAGTCACCGAAGTCTACAGCCGACACATGTCCGACAGCTGTAACACATGCAGGGACACCTTGTATGGACAGCCTAACAAACATGTTGCTGCTGTCGAACAGCCGCAGGAGCTCAAACATAGTAATCGAGCGCTGTGAAGCCGCTGTTGGCAGCGGAGCATGCTGAGATAACACCTAATCCCAGCACGTTCGCTCATCACTAGTGTGCACATCTTGGCAGGTACGTGCGCTTCTTATTTGAATTAATTGGACTATTTCAGCACCAATCACTTTCTCCATCAGGAGGTGAGCAGCCCTAGTTGTCCTCCGGACGCAGAAGTGATGTGTTGGACAACCCTTCCACAGGGCCTTAAATATAGGGGTTCTTCTATTGATAACCAAGATGGAGACACAACTCAAATTGGTTGCCCAAAACGCTTGCTTCAGGCATTACATGAGTGCAAATGGTCATGGCGTCTAGACTTTGGTTGGTCATTGAAGAGGCGTTATGATCCCCCTAAAATGGGGGTCAAACACTTGACTACAGCTGTGTGACCTCCTGGTTTCCACATATGGAGAAATAGAGAATGTGTCTTTAAAAAGCCACTGTCAGCGAAGAACAGCAGCTGTTGGATTCCAGAACCAGAAAGGTCCTTTTTTTTTTTTTTTTTTTAAAGCAAGGGAAGGGTTAATGGGTAGGCAAGAAAGGACGAGCCCCTATAGCGCTTCACTACACCGCAGACACAACGTGCTGCGACAGGCCGTGCCTTTAATTTGTCCGCTCTTGCGTGCATATAGAAGTGCACTTCCTACATAAAGGGATGAAAAGTTCTGCAACTTTCTAATATAATATAAAACTAAAAGCCCTGCCCAGAAGTTATTTCTCACAGCTGAGGGTTTGCGACAGCTGCGTGTATTCTGGGATCGTCTGTGAGACACCCATGGTGGCAAAATATCAGGACAGGATAGAGTTTTGTGCTAGATCTTGGGTTGGAGACGATTGTAACAAAACCTCAGCTGTGAGAAGTTTTTGTCTGAATGCAATATCTCCATGTGACCACAGGGAGTGCTGTTTCACCAAATGACTGTTTGCACTTCTAATATACTCATTGCTCACAGTAGTAATTCAACACGAGCAATGTGATCCTTTATGACAAGAGGGCAATTCTGAATTTAGGGAAGCATGCAAAATTTTACCAATGTACAGTACATGTGTGTATGCACCCATAGTCCTGCATTGGTGTCATAACTCCACCTTGTCTACTTCAGATTAGACCTGTTTTACAGCCGCAATGGCTACCCCCCTCACATAATTCAAATGAGCTGCAATATGAAGAAACACAGCTCCTGAGATACATGTCTCAACTGACAGAGGAACTTTATTGTAAGCACATGTACCAGAGCTGCTGGAGAAAGGCTCTGACGGGAGAAAACTAAATCTTTACTGGGAATGGAGGACTGAAACTGGAGAAAGCAAACTTTTGTGCTCAATCAGCTGATGAAAAGAAAACTGACATAAGAAAAAATCCCGCAAATGATGAATCAGGCCTCATGTCTTGATTTCATCAGGTCTGAGTTGTATGACTCAAGGGGGAGTAAAATCAAATTGTTGGAATTTCAGTTCCAATCCTTTTGTTTTCCCGGGACATAAACCGCTGACATATCTCTCTCCTCTCTCCCTTGTTGAAAATGCATGGTTAATGTATGGAGGGGGTTGTACAGCGCCAAACCTAATGGTGATTTCCATGTGCATCTCTGTAGGCCTTTCTAATGGACAACTGAACATTTATCTATTGTCTCTGATAGAGCTGATAACAGAGAACAATACCTCAGTCTGTGGTCAATAATCTCTAGTTGGGGGAGGGGTAGCTTTCACATAGATGGTTTATCAGTCACTTTCTCTAAGATCCAGGGCACACTTTGGTCCTGTCCGTAATCGGGTTCTGTAGTTCATTGTGGGAAAACGGAATTCCAAGAAGGAATGTGCGCCGGTCAATATTTGACTAGAGATCTCCCCACAGGTACTGTGGATATGTTATCTGCACGATAAGATTATAAGAACCTCATTACTACAGTTTATAACCGGTAGCCTCCACGGCGCACCCATTCATACACATGCTTAGATCCTGCAACCGGCATGTGATCCCCATTGACGCTAAAGAGGTACTCGGAAGGTAGTAACCTCTCAGAAATGGCATCAGTGGCGTTTACAGGACCCGTGACCAGGTTACAAGTGACCAGTTTTTGGCCTTATTTTGATCCCATTGCTTTCCTGAGTAATCTATTTTTTGGGTGTTTTTTGTTTGGTTTGTTTTTTTAATTTGGTGCTAAATTTTTCTGGTCTTGACCCTGAGGTCCTCCCCAGCTTTGACCATTTTGACAAAGCCGATTCAAAATGGTGTGAAAACTATAAGAATGTCCCCAAATTTTTGCGCTACTTTTTTTTGCAAATTTTCAAAACTTTCCTGCCACTTTTCCAGCGTAAAAGCTTTGATGAATCAACCGATGGGTGTTAACCTAACGTGGCCTAAAAGTGAGTCCACCTTCATTTTAAGTTTCCGATAAGATTCATTGCATTCTTATGGGTTTTTGGGAGACATCAGGAAGAGCCAGGATTTGCAGTTGTAATACAGGTGCAAAAAAAAAAAAAAAGAATTGTACTCATCTGAAACTGTCTTAGTCGGGGGTCACACGGCCGTTGATACGGTGGGGTCAGGCATATACCAAAGTTGCACACATGAATGGGTCCAGATTCACCACGGAAGGGTGCAGGAGCTGCCTGTCATTACACGCGGTGGCTGATGGTGACGTAACCGACCGTCATTGTTTAAATATCCATTAAAGGAAGGGAAAAAACAGTCATAAAGTAAACACGCGTCTAAACCACGCCTGCCAATAAGGCATAGCAAAGCACCAGGAACAAATACTACTACTTGGGAAAACAAGACCGGTCCTTGTTCTTCTCATCACTTCTGGGGTTGACTGGACTGACCGAGGTGCGGTGCTTCCGTTACCTAATGGCCCGTTTTTGACCAAGTATTGAGTTTAACCAAGTTTACCACCGAGTTTCTGTGACAACCGTGCGGTAACCAATAAAATTAGATTGTGACGCTATTCAGGACACTCTAGCACAGAGGTATTATATCTATGCAATTAGGGTTTCTCTTTCTATTGGTCCTTGTTTGTATATATACCTTATCTGGCCAGTACCCAACCACCCCTGGACGAAGCATTTCGGTGCGAAACGCGCGTCGGGTGTGGTGGGTCCCCCAGGAGTACTCCGCAGGTAACTATATCTATTGCTGGTACATACACTGGTATGGAGTGGCGCTTACATGTGCCTTGGGTGCATAGTTACACAGTACCTTTTTGATCTTTTTGTGTGCACATATTAATATTATTTATTTGATTGTATTTACCTTATGTGCACACTTTGTTGTTGGCTTACTCCTTGGGCTACCCACCCTTTTTGTGCTTGTGGTTTTGCCCATTTTTAATACCTATAATATTTTTCTAATAAAAATCATGTTCATTTGAATTGGCCCAGTGTAAAGTTTTGTTTGTAGGTGTCATTTATATATGATCACTTCATGGCGTTGTTTGAGGGATTTGTTTAGGTGTATTTACAAGTATTGAGGCCGGTTGCTGCTGCAGAGATGTCCTATCCGATGTCCAAGGGTATGTGTCCACGTTCAGGATTGCATCAGGATTTGGTCAGGATTTTATGCAGGTAAAATCCTGACCAAATCTGCACCTGAGGTCACTGGCAGGTCACCTGCGTTGTCCTTGCGTTTTTTCTGCAATGTAAGGACATGCTGCGTTCTTAAAAGACGCGCTGCATGTGCGTTTTTGCGGGTATGCCGCATGCGTCTTTTAATGCATAGTGGAGACTGGATTTCATGAAATCCCCTCCACTATGCTGTAACATCTGGACGCTGCGTTTTTGACGCTGCGGCTCAACGCTCCGTCAAAAACGCAGCGTTTCCTGAACATGGAAACATACCCTTAGGCTACGGTCACACGGTCAGTATTTTACCTCAGTATTTGTAAGCCAAAATCAGGAGTGGAACAATCAGAGGAAAAGTATAATAGAAACACGTCAACACTTCTGTATTTATCACCCACTCCTGGTTTTCGCTTACAAATTCTGAGGTAAAATACTGACCAAATACTGAATATGGCCTAAAAATAAATGTGTAGAAGCCATCATAAATTAGTAACGTAGACCGAACCCACTGATATCGAAGGGTTCAGCCAGCAGTGTGTGTATGGTAGCCTGGACAATTGATGCTCAGGTACTTAAGGATCTAGCATGCCCGATTTCTGACTGTCCATATTTTCGTTCTGGACATAAGCCACCAGAGATGTCTGACATCGGCTCTGTCACATAGGACATAGGAAAGCTTGGCTGAACGAGAGCTCCTGTGTATGGGAGAGATGGCCGACATAGCTGTACGGCTAGAGGAAGAAATCTAATTATAATTAGGAATGTGAGGATTAATAGCGTTCAGGCTTGGGTTGCTTCTTCATGTAAATGTATTTGCATGCCACTTGTCCCCTTAGAGGACATAATTATATTTAATTACTTTTCTATGTTCTAACGAAGGGTGAGGCGCAGAGATGTGGTGATGAGACATCAGTGATGCTATACATGAGCTTTATGAAAATATATATTATTATAATTACGACAATCTCCTGTGTGAATCTCTGCGGCCATGACTAGAAGTTATTGGGGGAATTTTACAGGTGAGATTAGTCTGGGTTGACTTCTGAGAGACTCACTGCTGCCAAAAAATGTGGGTCCTCATACCTCAAGAGCTTTGTTGTTCAGCTCTTCAACTGGATTGAGGACATTTTTTGCAACGTGGGGGGTTCCTGTCTTACTTAATTTTTAGAACCTTCTAAAAAAAATGGGATATCATGGAGCAATTTGCTTTTTTGGGATAGTATTTAATTGATTTTGACTTTACGTTACCTGGACCCTTCATAGTTGGCAAACAGAACTTTTCGGACCCTCACAAATCTACGCAATAAGGATTCCTCTTATCCTCCCTCATAGAGAGGAGAACTCACATGTCCATGGTCCATACTTGCTTACATTGCTATTGGCTAATAACAACATTTATGGTAAGGCCCCCAACTGGAACATGAATGCCCACTTTGGGGGTTTACGTAAATTCTGCCAGTTTTGACCCAGGACTGACTGATTATTTCCAGGAAATCCAGTTATTCCTGGCAAATTCAAGATTGTTGGCAAAATATGTCTATGGTTTGTAACATTAAACATATGTTCCCACACCAGAAATGTCAACTACATGTTAAAGGGAGCCTGACAGCTGATTTGTGCTGCACGCACCATGGGAGGCAGCATGAATCAGACTCCCGGCTCCATTATTTCAGCCGGGTATGTTTTATGCGGAGCGGAACATTTTCTGAAAAAATATAGATTTAAAAGCCAGATGGGGATCATGGCGCTCATGTGACTAGTCTCCCGGCGACTTCACTACTCCACTTTTCATGACTGACAGGTCTTTCCCCATACACACACTAATAGCCACTGAAGGGGAGTGGAGCAGGGAGAAGCCTTCGGTGACTTGCCTCTTGGACTAGTCATCTGAACGTCATGGTCCCCAGTGGAGTTTCGACACCTTCCTCCCTGTCAGTGAGAGTCCTCTCCCTATACACACACACACAGGGTAAGCAGGGCAGACAAACCGTCATAGACAGGCCTTTTGGACTACTCATCTGAACGTCATAGTCCCCAGTGGAGTTTCGACACCTTCTTCCCCGTCAGTGAGAGGCCTCTGCCTATACACACACATAGGGTAAGCAGGGCAGAGAAACCGCCATAGACAGGCCTTTTGGACTACTCACCTGAACCCTCATGGTCCCCAGTGGCGTTTCGACACCTTCTTCCTCGTCAGTGAGAGGCCTCTGCCTATACACACACATAGGGTAAGCAGGGCAGAGAAACTGCCATAGACAGGCCTTTTGGACTACGCATCTGAACATCATGGTCCCCAGTGGCGTTTCGATACCTTCTTCCCCGTCAGTGAGAGGCCTCTCCCTATACACACACACATAGGGTAAGCAAGGCAGAAAAACCGTCGGAGGCAGGCCTTTTGGACTACTTATCTGAACGTCGTGATCCCCGGCAGCTTCTCTCCACCCCGCTCCCCTTGAGGGACAGGTCTCTCCCTATACACACACACACGTAGGGGAAGCAGGGCAGAGAAATTGCCGGAGACCGTCCTTTTCTTTTGGACTAGTCCTCTGAAACGCATAGTTCCCTTTCCAGCTTTTTCAGAATCACTTTAATTCTTGAAAAAATGTTGTTAAAAAAAACCATGCATGATGTGACCCAACTAAGGCTACTTTCACACTAGCGTTAACTGCAATCCGTCACAATGCGTCGTTTTGCAGAAAAAACGCATCCTGCAAAAGTGCTTGCAGGATGCGTTTTTTCCCCATAGACTTGTATTGAATGACGGATTGCCACACGTCGCATCAGTCGTGCGATGGATGCGTCGTGCTTTGGCGGACCGTCGGGAGCAAAAAACGCTACATGTAATGTTTTTTGCTCCTGTCGGTCCGCTTTTTCCGACCGCGCATGCGCGGCCGGAACTCCGCCCCCACCTCCCCGCACCTTACAATGGGGCAGCGGATGCGCCGGAGAAATGCATCCGCTGCCTCCGTTGTGCAGTGCGATAAACGCTAGCGTCGGAATCTCTCCCCGACGCATTACGACGGGGAGATTCCGACGCTAGTGTGAAAGTTGCCTAAAACAATAGGGAATAGGCAAAAAACGATTTATAGATTTCCGGTCTACAGTTTTCCAGTTGGATTAACTACTTGAGGGGATTTATAGATATACGTCCATCTAGTGACTGGTGTTTCTAAAGAGAATGTGTCATCATACTTGCAATTTTCACACTGGCCACTTTAGCAAAATTCTAGTTATGCTATCCTGTACAGAAGACTTTTCAGAAGTCTCATTATCCTTACAGACAGGATTACTGCTCTATATACAGTAGATAATACGGGATCCACCATTCACAATTGATTTCTGATTTTTTTTTTTTAAATATATTGCATATGAAAATTGAACCCAAAATATTTAAACAAACACTTGATTTAGACAAGTAATTTTTTGATGACAAATTCCCGATAAGTTGCCTAAATGGGGAAAATTAGCGGCTAGAATATCCTGTATTGTTTTTCGTTACTTGCGTTGGTGAAATTTGTGCCTCTTGCAGGCTTATGGTAGGCGCGATAACACTACGTGCATAGAGAATGTAGATTGTGGGGAGAGAGGTTTCCTCCATAAAACGTCTCGTAAAACGGCGCCAGATGTGCTTGTTGGCTTGAACGTTACTGAGCGATGTTGTGTTCCCGTCATTAATACGCTGAAAGCAGGCATTGTCCCTTTAAATACCAGACCTATTAAAGCTCTCAAGTTACACGCAAGCCTTCCAGCAAAACAGCCCAACCTACATGCAGTGCAGGAGGAGAATGGTATAGGAAAACTATAGAAGACTAGAACAAGTCCTACTAGGTCCAGGGACAAGACCAGACTTCCAGCATGTGTCCTGAAAACCCGCCTGCTGTTTTATAATGACCAGGAAATGCATTACTGACCAGAAGTAACTTATCGCTCAGCAAAATTGTATGATGTGGTAAGTTTAATGTTCTGGGTTGGTCTTGTTGGGGGTTGTAGTGTTCTATGTATAGAGGATATAAGAATTGTATCATTATGTCTGATGGTTGGTCGACATGGAAAAGCTTCACCTTGCAACGTATAAGCTTAATATCTTACCTTATCTATCATATATAAATGCTATGGTGAAGACCTCCGTCTCATGCCAATATCCACCCTTACCTTCATGAGATGATCTACTAATTACGCAAGCCATCACTTGTCCATAAGCTTGGGTTATTGCTCTTCATCCTTGGAAAGCTCTCCTTGGTCCGTGCCTGGCAGGGCAGCCCTATAACTGTACAAGGATGTCGTGAGATGCAGAATCCAGTACAAATGGCACATTCAGTCAGAGGAACAGCTGAGTAATAAGTGGAAACGTATCCCTTCTTGGAATGTTTCGTCACTTTTGATGGTTAAGTATACCGTAATTGTCCTTGGCAGAGAGTTAGTGAGTGGAATTTTCAGAGAAATCTGGTGTGCAAATCAATACATGTAATTGGTAAAATGCTCTCCTGAGTGGAAGCTCTTCTCCATATATACAGTCATGCATCTCAACGGGAGCCTGCGACAGCTGGGTGATGACATCCGCAGGAGCTGTAGGTAATATGGATATGTTGGATATATTGCTTGTTAAAATAAAGTATATCAGATCACTGAATCTCCTTCTACTGGGATCCCAAACAATCAGTTATGATCTGAGGAAGAACCAGATCAGTGAGTAGATAATTGCCCTATAGCACCACCATAGGACGAATTAAGCATTTCTCCCTCCTAATTGAGTTAATTGCTCTATATAAGGTGTTGGAATGGGTTCACCTGGGTCCTCCTGAGTGAGATGCTCTTTGTGCGCCTGGGTCCTCCTGACCGACATGCTCTTTGTGCGCCTGGGTCCTCCCTGACCGACATTCTCTTTGTGCGCCTGGGTCCTCCCTGCCCGACATGCTCTTTGTGCGCCTGGGTCCTCCTGACCGACATGCTCTTTGTGCGCCTGGGTCCTCCTGACCGACATGCTCTTTGTGCGCCTGGGTCCTCCTGACCGACATGCTCTTTCTGCGCCTGGGTCCTCCTGAGTGAGATGCTCTTTGTGTGCCTGGGTCCTCCTGACCGACATGCTCTTTCTGCGCCTGGGTCCTCCTGAGTGAGATGCTCTTTGTGCGCCTGGGTCCTCCTGACCGACATGCTCTTTGTGCGCCTGGGTCCTCCTGACCGACTTGCTCTTTGTGCGCCTGGGTTCTCCTGACCGACATGCTCTTTCTGCGCCTGGGTCTTCCTGAGTGAGATGCTCTTTGTGCACCTGGGTCCTCCTGACCGACTTGCTCTTTGTGCACCTGGGTCCTCCTGACCGACTTGCTCTTTGTGCACCTGGGTCCTCCTGACCGACATGCTCTTTGTGCGCCTGGGTCCTCCTGAGTGAGATGCTCTTTGTGCGCCTGGGTCCTCCTGACCGACATGCTCTTTGTGCGCCTGGGTCCTCCTGACCGACATGCTCTTTGTGCGCCTGGGTCCTCCTGACCGACATGCTCTTTGTGCTCCTGGGTCCTCCTGACCGACATGCTCTTTGTGCGCCTGGGTCCTCCTGACCGACATGCTCTTTGTGCGCCTGGGTCCTCCTGACCGACATGCTCTTTCTGCGCCTGGGTCCTCCTGAGTGAGATGCTCTTTGTGCGCCTGGGTCCTCCTGACCGACATGCTCTTTGTGCGCCTGGGTCCTCCCTGACCGACATGCTCTTTGTGCGCCTGGGTCCTCCTGACCGACATGCTCTTTGTGCGCCTGGGTCCTCCTGACCGACATGCTCTTTGTGCGCCTGGGTCCTCCTGACCGACATGCTCTTTGTGCGCCTGGGTCCTCCTGACCGACATGCTCTTTGTGCGCCTGGGTCCTCCTGACCGACATGCTCTTTGTGCGCCTGGGTCCTCCTGACCGACATGCTCTTTGTGCGCCTGGGTCCTCCTGACCGACATGCTCTTTCTGCGCCTGGGTCCTCCTGAGTGAGATGCTCTTTGTGTGCCTGGGTCCTCCTGACCGACATGCTCTTTCTGCGCCTGGGTCCTCCTGAGTGAGATGCTCTTTGTGCGCCTGGGTCCTCCTGACCGATATGCTCTTTGTGCGCCTGGGTCCTCCTGACCGACATGCTCTTTGTGCGCCTGGGTCCTCCTGACCGACATGCTCTTTGTGCGCCTGGGTCCTCCTGACCGACATGCTCTTTGTGCGCCTGGGTCCTCCTGACCGACATGCTCTTTGTGCGCCTGGGTCCTCCTGACCGACATGCTCTTTGTGCGCCTGGGTCCTCCTGACCGACATGCTCTTTGTGCGACTGGGTCCTCCTGACCGACATGCTCTTTGTGCGACTGGGTCCTCCTGACCGACATGCTCTTTGTGCGACTGGGTCCTCCTGACCGACATGCTCTTTGTGCGCCTGGGTCCTCCTGAGTGAGATGCTCTTTGTGCGCCTGGGTCCTCCTGACCGACATGCTCTTTGTGCGCCTGGGTCCTTCTGACTGTAAACAAAAACCTGGCACTCAACTTTATATGTCTGAGGAGATTTTATTGTTCAGCAACAAAAACGTTTCGGTCCTTTACAATCCAGATGCTGTAGTCGGAGTAGACGCGGTGTCCACCGCTGGTCCTAACGCTCGTGCTGGGAAGGGCGTCTTCCCAGCACGAGCGTTAGGACCAGCGGTGGACACCGCGTCTACTCCGACTACAGCATCTGGATTGAGCCTTTGCACTTATATTGTCAGCGTTCTGACAGCCATCCCTATTAATGCGCACTCATAGAAGTACACTGCCCACAACTACATGCTCAATAGCACGTAACTGATGAAGGTCCAACTTGTAAAGGACCGAAACGTTTTTGTTGCTGAACAATAAAATCTCCTCAGACATATAAAGTTGAGTGCCAGGTTTTTGTTTACATTTGGTATGGTGTTGGAACCTACCTGAGCACCTCTTGTTCTTTGGCTGTGCACCAGGTTTTATTTCTATATTGGGTCCTTCTGACTGACATGCTCATTGTGCGCCTGGGTCCTCCTGACCGACATGCTCTTGACTGTGCAGGAGTCCATGAGGATGCATCGGGGTTGCAGTGGGATATGAGCCTTCCCTCCTGTGCCCAATAGCTGTCTCAAAAAGACTACCCTCTGCCACATGCTGCCCAACTTGGGTTTCATGCAGAGTTGCACATGTTTAGGGTTGGGGAGGAGGTAGAGGGGGAAAAAAGAGTGGTTCATATAAAGGGGTAGTATCGCCTAGATAACACACCCCCTTCTTATTTATAATCATTTATGCTGATATTGAATACTATTTATTAATGGCTAGGAACTAAGAAGTTTGGCAAATTGGCAGTAAAGCAATCATCTGTGTGAAATAGTTTCATGGATCTGTTAACAAATCACAGATCCGAGTGTGACCTCCATGAGACTCTGAGCAGTTCGTATGTTGATCCAGTTTTAAGGATCAGACTTGGACATACACAATAGATCTGTGTGCTATCCGATTTTTATATATCAGATAGCACATCGACACTTCGCAGGGATGATGTATTACTGTACTTTACAGATGATTTCCTTGCTTCTGTAGTCATCATGATGTGATTGCCCTCTGGCTATGGACTAGTTAATGGGAAGCCCTGTGAGATGTCATCAGGGCATGCCCTGGTCACATATTCTCTTCCCATCAGCCTCACTAGGTAATTAAATGAGGAAGTCTTTAAAACCTAAAATGGCTGGGAACAGCAAAGAGGTAATGCTGACATTGTCCAGGTCCTTTAGTTTCCTCATTTTTGTAATTTCTTTCTGCTAATTCCCGATATTTAATTTGTAAGATCTGATGCTTGTGGTTCTTGTAACACAGAGATCACACGACATCATTCATTACAATAAGGAAGACTGGAAATGGGTCCTGACTGTATACCAATTGATGTACAGTGTAGTGCTCTTGTCTAAGCATTGCCATACGTAAGGGTACCGTCACACAGTGGCATTTTGATCGCTACGACGGCACGATTCGTGACGTTCCAGCGATATACTTACGATCTCGCTGTGTCTGACACGCTCCTGCGATCAGGGACCCCGCTGAGAATCGTACGTCGTAGCAGATCGTTTGAAACTTTCTTTCGTCGTCTAGTGTCCCGCTGTGGCGGCATGATCACATGGTGTAACAAAGGTGTGCACGATATTGTATACGATGTGCGCATAGTAACCAACGACTTCTACATCGCACATACGTCATTAAATTATCGCTCCAGCGTCGTGCATTGCGAAGTATGACCGCAGTCTACGACGCTGGAGCGATGCTGGAGCGTCACGGATCGTGCCGTCGTAGCGACCAAAGTGCCACTGTGAGACGGTACCTTAAGTCAGTAGATTTCCTAAAAGTAGCCGTAGGCTTATGAGATTTGTTGGGAGACGTCACATCCAGATGGGACCATCAGATAAACTGTCTAAGGCCTTGTAGAGAAGTAGCCAAGGCTCAGATTTTTCTTGTTTTATTTGCTTAGCTTGACTATGAGTAGAGTTGTCTGGCACCCAATTATTACCCCATTCTCTATTGAAATAGCATGTACACTTGGCCAAAATGAAGATTTGCTTAATTGTAATTTTGACAAGTGCATAACAACTAGTGGGTGACCCACCCCCCCCAAGGCAAGGTGACTGATGAGTGACCCCAATGAATCGTTGATTCTTGAGTTCCAAGGTTTGGTCAAAAAGGAGTCTCGAATATGTAGCTATAGGAGTGATGACATCTAACTATGAATGAAGATGCCCTTGCATGCTTCAATAATGAATCCTACATGGCAATCTGTGTCTCATGTGACTATTTGCTACTGGTTGGGAATATTTAGTTGTCGCAAATTCTTAAGATAAATGAAATTTGTATTTGTAGTAAGTGGCCCATACAATAGGCACCTAAGTCCTGGTTTACTGTCAGACCATAGGGCAATTGTGTTTATGAAGGGCGGTACAGGGCCAGTTTGCTGTGGGCCGGAACGGAGTTCTCTTTTCCCGGAAAGATCTCTTCTAAACAGGAATCTGACTGATGTGTATTGTGCTGCGGAGTTCATTCTTTACTCACTTGTAGTTCGGGAGTCATTGTTGCCTACCCGTTCATGGGACTGGATCTGGTTTCGAATATGACAGCAGACAATTCTGAGACAGAGTCCCTTTTTGGTGATGTTCCATTTCCACTGTGTACTATCAGTTCTTGATGTCGTTCTGCCAGACCTGCCCCCTCCTCAACCTCTTCTGTTAGTCCCAGGTGCTTCCTATCCGACATTACCGTTTCATTGAAGCACACCATCCTTCCCTTTCGCTGTGACCCGATTGATGTCTTCCTCACAGAGAAGACAGGCATGTGGCACTCAATACCTCTTCCGGGCCCTAGGCCCAAGACTGTCCCGGCCTCCACACAAAGCTTCGGATGTGTCTTCATACTGTTAGGAGGCTTGTACTGAAAGAACCCTTTCGCCTCTGATGCATCTGCTTTTTGGGAACCTGTTGGTACTTCATTATCTAGCACTTCCTCAGAACTACATCACAAACCTGACTCTCCCAGACTCCTCACGCGCTCTCCTCCACTCTGACTCTCTGACTGACCCCCAACTAAGAAGTGCTTTCACTATAAATCTAACCCTTCTCCACTAATAAGCTGATCTTTATACTAACTGCATGATTTCTGTGTAGTGCAAACTGTATCCCTAGGCTGATGATTGTTCTCCTAATGGACAGCCCTGCCCCCCCCCCCCCCCCCCCCCCTTCATTCCCAGGGACAAAGCCTCCAGGAGAACTGAAACACAAGGGGGAAAATTATTATTTATTATTATAGCGCCATTTATTCCATGGCGCTTTACATGTGAGGAGGGTATACATAAAAACAAGTACAATAATCTTAACCAATACGAGTCACGACTGGTACATGAGGAGAGAGGACCCTGCCCGCAAGGGCTCACAATCTACAAGGGATGGGTGAGGATACAGTAGGAGAGGGTAGAGCTGGTCGTGCAGCGGTTTGGTCGATCGGTGGTTACTGCAGGTTGTAGGCTTGTTGGAAGAGGTGGGTCTTTAGGTTGTTTTTGAAGGTTTCGATGGTAGGTGAGAGGCTAATATGTTGTGGTAGAGAGTTACAGAGTAGGGGGATGTGCAGGAGAAATCTTGTATGCAATTGTGGGAAGAGGAGATAAGAGGGGAGTAGAGAAGGAGATCTTGTGAGGATCGGCGGTTGCGTGTAGGTAAGTACCTGGAGACGAGGTCACAGATGTATGGAGGAGACAGGTTGTAGATGGCTTTGTACGTCATGGTTAGGGTTTTGTACTGGAGTCTCTGGGCAATTGGGAGCCAGTGAAGGGATTGACAGAGGGGAGAGGTCGGGGAATAGCGGGGGGACAGGTGGATTAGTCGAGCAGCAGAGTTTAGAATAGATTGCAGGGGTGCGAGAGTGTTCGAGGGGAGGCCACAGGGCAGGAGGTTGCAGTAGTCAAGGCGGGAGATGGTGAAGGCATGGACTAGGGTTTTTGCAGATTCTTGGTTTAGGAATGTACGGATCCGGGAAATATTTTTGAGTTGAAGTCGGCAGGAAGTGGAAAGGGCTTGTATATGCGGTTTGAAGGAGAGATCAGTGTCAAGGAATACCCCGAGGCAGCGAGCTTGTGGGACTGGGGAGAATGAGCAGCCGTTTACTGTAATGGATAGGTCCGGTGGGAGGGGGGGTCGCGTGAGATGGGGGAGAAAGATGATGAATTCTGTTATGACCATGTTAAGGTTTTAGAAATCTAGCCGAGAAGGATGAAATGGCAACACATGGGGGAAAATTTTATATATATATATTTTAAACCAAATACTTATTTTCCACCATAATATGCAAATAAAATGTTCAAAAAACAGACAATGTGATTTTCTGGATTTTTTTTCTCAGTTTGTCTCCCATAGTTGAGGTCTACCTATGATGTAAATTACAGACGCCTCTCATCTTTTTAAGTGGTGGAGCTTGCACTATTGCTGACAGACTAAATACTTTTTTGCCCCACTGTATCTATAATATAACGCTGGGAGCGTCACTCTGTCCGAAGCCTTTATAGACTGCGCAGGCGCAAGCGCCGGCGCAGTCTGGGCCTCACAGAGTGACGCTCCCGGGAGATCGCGGTATGCGTTCACACTGAACGCACACCGCGATCTCCAACAGAGAAGCAGGGACCGCTAGGAGGGTGAGTATCGGCCATATTCACCTGTTCTCCGTTCCACAGCTGAGCGCCGCCATCTTCCCGGTCTTCGGCCTGCGACCTTCAGTTCAGAGGGCACGATGACGCGCTTAATGCACGCCGGCGCCGCCCTCTGACTGAACAGTCACAGCCAGGAGACCGGGAAGATGGCGGTGGAACGGAGGACAGGTGAATATAGTAAGTGCTGGGGGGCCTGAGCTGGCGGCGATACCGGCACCTGACCCCCACAGCGCGCCGGTGTCCCCGCCTGCTCAGGCCCCCGGATGGGTGCAGCACATGACAGGATGGGGACACAGGATGGGTGCAGCACATGACAGGATGGGGACGCAGGATGGGTGCAGCACATACCAGGATGGGGACGCAGGATAGGTGCAGCACATGACAGGATGGGGGCGCAGGATGGGTGCAGCACATGACAGGATGGGGACGCAGGATGGGTGCAGCACATGACAGGATGGGGACGCAGGATGGGTGCAGCACATGATAGGATGGGGGCGCAGGATGGGTGCAGCACATGACAGAATGGAGATCATATACCAATATAAATGCTCGCCACCCGGGCATAGAACGGGTTCAATAGCTAGTATATGTATGTGTGTGTGTGTGTGTATATATATATATATATATATATATATATATATATATATATATATATATATATATATATATATATATATATATATATATATATATATATATATATATAATTTTATTTTTTTTTCCCTTATTAGAAAACTTTGCCCCGCTGCCACAATAGGATTATACAAAAATAAATTAAAAAAGTAAATAAGCCTGAGCGTTTCTTACCCTTTACGGACTCGAAGCAAGGTCACCGCTGCCCTGATCTGCAGTTATTGGCTGCAGCGGTGAAGTCCTGTTGAAAGCCTTGCAGCCAGTCGTTGAGCTCCGCCGCTCATATAATCTACATCGGCAGAGCCACTGAGCGCAATGACTTGGCTGCAGCACTGTCAACGGGATATCACCGCTGGGACCAAAAAGAGACTGGAAAAGAAGCGAAGACTTGGCTCTGGATCCGCGGATAGTCAGTATCGGCTCCTTTTTGTTATATTACAAGTATAAACATCTTTTGCTGACCACTTTAAAAAAAAAAAAAGGAAAACGCCTTTAATGTTGTGTTTTTAAACTCAAGATTACGCCTTGTGTTTGGGGAGGAAATAAGGGATATTGGATTTCAACATGCCCGATGAGTTGTCTGGCAGCATTGGAAATTTTGTCGAGTGTTGAGGGTCTCTAGCCATGTGTGTAAATCCACGGTGGATGACGTCACTCCCATTTGTAGTTTTCTACCACCAAGGGCCTCTGATCTCCGGCCGACACTACAAATAAGGAGACTGGAAGGTCTAAAGAAAAAAAAAATCTTTCTAATACAAATTGGTAATTAAACCAGAATTGGTGAACTGTTTTGTAAAGAAAGTAGTTAACCCCGAGGCGCTCAGCCGAGACTAATTAGGTAATGTGAACAATAAGTCTGTTCCACCTCGGTGATCTGCAGGAAACCAGAGGCGACAAAAAACGTAATCGCTGCCCACGCTACGCACATCAAGAAATACTAGCACCGATTAAAGCCCAAAAGTGTCCTGACGCTCCCATGGTCCTACTAATTAAAGGTTCACTTACAAGGGACGATAATCGGTGAGCTAGCGTTTATAAGGATATTCGTTCCTGATCATCGCCTCGTTCTGATGCTGGCGGACAAGCAAGATGTCCATTCCTGGACTTAATGGATCGTTTTATGCAGACACCCAAACAACCACATCCATACTGCGACTAGGCACAATTTCTGCTAATTAACTAAAAAACTAAGAATTAAAATGTAACATTTCAATTTTTCTATTTGAAGATGTAGATGTGTAGTTAATGAAAAAGAAATGACCCATTCAAGGTCTGAAGACCCAGGAGGCCTGGAGGATGAGAACGGGCAACATGACCTACGCTCTGCGTGGTGTCGGAGCACAGGTCTCGTACTCTCCTCAAAATAAGAAGCATTTAATCCTTGGCTGCTGCTCCAGGTTTTAGTAAAGAAATGCATCAGAAGAATGTTAATTCCTCCATTGTCCTTGATCACGAGGGAGGAATATTTTCCACCAGAACATGACCGGAATAAGAGTTCCTGATAATAAACAGTTGAAGGTGCTTATACCTTTTTTGATCGGACCCAACTTTGGTGTAAAGGTTTTGGTCACCTAAGTAGTAACCAAGGCATGCCCAATGCCCCCAAGAGCAGAATTCTGTAGAGACCCGGGCTACGAGCGTGAATGGGGATTGATAATGTCTCTGTGGAACCATTAAGACTCTTCCTGGAGGTGGCAGTTTTCCTTTATTCCTCACGTCCTGTTTTGTGAGACGTCCACTCCTGTTTGATATCCTGAGACAACACTGTAAGGAAGCTTGCAAGCCAACTGGGGTCCATTAACCAGTTTTATCATTTCCTTCTTTTCTAGAAATATTCGGAATAAAATCAAACGACTTTTTTTGTGCATAGTTTTATTGTTCCGCGTTGTTTTTGGTTACTGGAAGAGACTGCACAATGCCCATTGTGGTTGGATGACGTGACATGGCTTTCTATGATAAGTAGTGAACTTCACTTCTTTTGGTAGGGGATCTGATCAGTGGCAGGTTGTTACAATTTCTGGATTATAGGATGCTGGCTTAAAGGGCACAACTAATTAAAATAAACATTACGTGCCTGTATTTGATCCACCTAATTTTCTTCCATTGAATTTTTTGAAGCTATTATTCGAGCACGCCGAAGACCCTCTGTTAGCACCCGAGTATGCTCAGATAACACCTTATCTCGGCACGCTCGCTCATCACTATTCCTTACCCTATTTTATGGGTGCCTCTCTATAACCCCCTCATAGGGTCCTGTAATTTTTTCACACTGTCCTGGTGTAAATAAATCTGGACTTCTTGTAATATGATGAGCAGGGATCACCAAAGGAGTGTGCACAGATGAGGTTGAGTTCAGCTGTAAAATCCCAAAATGGCATCATAGCTGCAGTATCATCTGTCTTGTGGTGGAGCTTGTCGGAGCAAGAACTTCCATGGTCGTCCTGTGTTTGGATCATTGTGCCACAGGTCGATGTCGTCTGTGTGTGTTTTCTTTTTTTCTGATGAAGGCTTAGTAGGATTTCCAGGGTGAATCTATGTTTTTTTTCATAAAAGGTTTCCTTTACACCCGACCCTTCGTGCAAAAAAAAAAAATATTGTTCGGCGTAAGCGTTATGTAGAGCCTGTAGGACATTTTGCGCTGATTAAGGTACCACACAGGACTGGAGCTCGGGCCATGGAGCTATAGAGCATACCTACAAGACAAGATGTCGGGGAGGAAGAAGATGCAAACCGTCTGTCTATTCTCTGTGCTCCACTGAAATGTGCCGATCTCCACCTTGTAGTCAGTGGGAGCGTAGGCCTGGATGCGGCATTGGCCCTCAACTCATTCTTGTAACCTCTGGGTCCCATTTACTATATTGGGGTTTGTCATATATATTATATACGCACGCGCATGTGTTCATATGTAATATATATATTTATACTTTTGGATACAGGGGCTTTGGTGATTAGGGGCCTTTTGGGCGTATGAGATGACCATTTCTAATTAAGATCGGTGACTGTTCGGGTCCCTGATGGAGTCTTTGCATTGGGACCAAAAGCTTTAAGTTGCACGATTGTTGTATGTGTCAGCTTATAGTCTGTACAAGTGATGTTTCGTTAGTGGGTATGTGTGTTACAGACTGTATGTGGTTGTATCTGCACACGTATGTATTCCACATCTGTCCTGTATGTGGTTATTACTAGTGATGAGCGAATATATTCGGCACTATTTTTTACTCGCACAAATAGTTGGCTATTCGTTACTCGGTGAGTAATTTGGTATTCGTCTTGGTATATTCGGGTGACCTGCCCAGCATGTTTGGCGCTTTATTTGCCAATCACATTAATTCCGGCACCATCTTTGGTGTGGCATTACTGTAATTGACTGCCCGAACACCACAATGTGCATGACAGTGCAGCAAACACCGCTTCTGGTCGGCGGGGAAATCATCCCTGCTGGTCACAGAGCCGTGGTTCCCACGCTGTCAAGACACCATGAGTGCTCAGCTGTGATCGGAGGTACAAAGTTCACCTCCGGTCACTGGTGTCAGCTGATGGGACTACTGCTCCCATCATCAGACGCCTGCTGCCGCTAATAAGTGACAGCAGGAGTGGCTGATGGGAGATTCATTAGCTGGCTCCTGCGCTGTAAATAAATAATTAAAAAAAAACCTGGCATTGGTTCCCCCGTATTTTTGATAACCAGCCAGGCAAAACTCACAGCTGGGGCTGCGACCATCGGCTTCAGCCAGGCTGGTTATCAAGAATAGAGGGTCTGTGCCTCCCTTTATCCCTCCTTGACCAATTTGTCTTTGGGCAAAAACTTTCTATCTGGACACCAATAGGTTTGAACCCTGATTGTTCTCTGTAATTGCAGTTTATTGCAAGCGGCACCATTATTTCACTTCTTACAGCTTTTTGCATTTGGGATTGTGCAATAGGATAGCTTTATTTCGCTCTTAACCAGCTGCACATATGCACTTCAGCATATTCCCTGCATTTGTTTGGCTCATAACATGGTGCTGTGAATAGGGGTCCATAGCCTTTGGCTGTCTGACACGTTGCGCTTTTATGAGCTTATTGACATAGCCATACATTCGGATTGCATATATGTGATACTTCATATAATACTTCTACAGTAGAGACATTCTTTAGTATATTGCTGGTCGGATTCAGTGAAGGTTGGTTATTGCCCTATCATGGGTATTGAACCATGTTTTTTGTTTTTAAATGTTTTTATCACTGTCTCATTGGGCTGTGTTAAATACTTCGTGGCTGCTATATACTACGTGGCCAGTGTTGTATACTACGTGGCCAGTGTTGTATACTACGTGGCCAGTGCAGGGCCGGCTCCAGGTTTTCGAGGGCCCCGGGCGAAAGTGGGCCCCCCCCTTTAACACATACCCCGATTTATGATGCACAGATACGCAGAGAAATGTATAGTACAATGCCAGATTTCACTTCTTACATGAGTGACAGCTATTGTAGATTCTGCAGTGTATATATACAGGAGGAAAGGTGCTGTGCAGTGTATATATACAGGAGAGGTGCTGTGCAGTGTATATATACAGGAGAGGTGCTGTGCAGTGTATATATACAGGAGGAAAGGTGCTGTGCAGTGTATATATACAGGAGAGGTGCTGTGCAGTGTATATATACAGGAGGAAAGGTGCTGTGCAGTGTATATATACAGGAGAGTGCTTTTCTGTTTTGAGTTTTTCTATGAAACAAAGACTTTTCTACATAAACAACGTTGTTTGGTTTTGCGGCCCCGACAGATCTGTGCTACAAAGTAACAGGTGGCTCGGGCATTAATGAGGGACCTGATGCTGAATCCTTTCCACAAACCCTAATGACCCAATTAGTGCCCTGTCATTAGAAGCTTATTAAACGCCTCCCTGTCCCGAGCAGTCATGTACAGTATGGGGGGATCCTGCAGCCCACCCCCTGACTGCTCCATACCATACACTGCCCTCTGTCGCGCTCACTATTATCCTGTGCATTTCTCCATCATCGTTACCCCATGTTACACTTGTCACCCCCCACTACAGAGTAGCAGGGCAGCCAATGTCACCCCCTCCCGGACCCTAATGGCAGCAGGAAATGTCTGCTCCTCTATTGGGTTGGAAACTGATTTAATCAAGGAATAATGTGGATTTGTTGCCGGTGGCTGCAGGGGAAGGGTTAAGTGATGCCATGTCCTTGGTGGGAGCAGTGGCAGCTGCTGGGACCTGGACAGAGACAATCAATGTTGCTGTGACTGCACAGTGTGACCTGGAGGAGAGAAGCTGAGACTCCGGAGCAGAAATCACCCACATGCCAGCACTGGGCAGAGTCCCTCCAGTCACCAGCCTGGGGCCACGGGGCCCCAACCTACAGCCCACATGGCAGCAGCTCCCCTTCCTCCTGGCATCTGGTTAACCCCATTTATGCGGGTCGGATTGTTATCTTTAAGGTTCAGCAATAACCTTCATACAGATGGGAAGGGGTTAAGCTTCTTCCTACCCCACTGGTGCAGGTTTGGTGCAGCATGCATGTATTCTGGGTGAGCTGGGCGGCTACAGGCTGCACCCCATCAGCTGCTCCTCCAGACATCACCCACATTTTTAGGCAGCGGAGACAGACAGCAGCAGACTGAGCCACAACTGCAACCACTGCTGGATACCATAACACTCACTCAGGCACTTGTAGGAGCTCCAGAATCTGCCTGATAAATTTCAGCACTGTCTGCAGCCACCCAGGGGGGAGAGCAGAGAACGTGCTCTCTCCGCCCACAATGTCACACCGGCTGCCTTCTGTTAACCCCTATGTGTGCCTGCCTGGCTGCACTGACTGAGTGAGAAGATGCTTGTGTCAGAGCTGGCACATAGGGGTTAAGAGAACGCAGCCAGCAGTGACTTTGTGGGGGGAGAGAGCATGTTATCTCCTGCTCTGCTCTCCCAGCTGTATCTATGACAGCGTGAGTGGGCCCCTGTTGTGAATTCTGTGGCTGAATTCACTCCTGTGGTCACAAGTGGTACTGCAGCTTCTGAGCTTCCTCCCTCAGGTGTTCTGGTGAGCTCGTTAACTGCTTCATTACTTAACTCCGCCTGATGCTGCTATCCTTGCTCCTTGTCAATGTTTCAGTGTTGGATCTGAGCTTCTCCTGATTGTTCCTGTGACCTGCTGCTCTGTATAGCTAAGTGCTTTTTGCTTTTTTGTTGCTTTTTTTCTGTCCAGCTTGTCTTTTGTTTTGCTGGAAGCTCTGAGACGCAAAGGGTGTACCGCCGTGCCGTTAGTTCGGCACGGTGGGTTTTTTTTGCCCCCTTTGCGTGGTTTTGCTTTAGGGTTTTTTGTAGACTGCAAAGTTCGCTTTACTGTCCTCGCTCTGTCCTAGAATATCGGGCCCCACTTTGCTGAATCTATTTCATCCCTACGTTTTGTCTTTTCATCTTTCTCACAGTCATTATATGTGGGGGGCTGCCTTTTCCTTTGGGGAATTTCTCTGGGGCAAGTCAGGCCTATTTTTCTATCTTCAGGCTAGCTAGTTTCTTAGGCTGTGCCGAGTTGCCTAGGTAGTTGTTAGGCGCAATCCACAGCCGCTTTTAGTTGTGTTTAGGATAGGATCAGGTGTGCAGTCTACAGAGTTTCCACGTCTCAGAGCTCGTTCTTGTATTTTTGGGTATTTGTCAGATCACTGTGTGCGCTCTGATCGCTAAGCACACTGTGTTTCTGGATTGCCTTCATAACACCTGTCATTAGCAAACATAACAGGCCCCCCCCCTCTCCCCAGGGCCCCGGCATTTGCCCGGAGTGCCGGGTGCTGACGCCGGCCCTGGGCCAGTGTTATATACTATGTGGGCTGTGTTTTATACCGCGTGGCTGCTATATACTATGTACCCACTGTTATATACTACGTGTCCAGTGTTACAAACTGGCCAGTGTTATATACTATGTGGGCTGTGTTATATACTACGTGCCCACTGTTATATACTACGTGGCCAGTGTTAGATACTATGTGGCTGTGTTATATGTGTTATATACTATGTGGGCTGTGCTATATGTGTTATATACTATGTGGGCTGTGCTATATACTATGTGGCCAGTGTTAGATACTATGTGGGCTATATTACATACTGTTTGGCCTGTTATATACTACTAGCCCTGTATTAACGCATCAGGTATTCTACAATATGTATTTATGTATGTATATAGCAGCCACATAGTATATAGCACAGGCCACGTAGTATTTGTCTGCTATATACTACATAGCTCCTATATACTACGTGGCCTGTGCTATATACTATGTGGCTGCTATATACATACATAAATACATATTCTAGAATACCTTAGAATCGGGCCACCATCTAGTATTATATATACACGCACACATGATGGTTTCTCTTCTATTTCTCATGTATGAGGCTCACTAGATAATGATATAGGTGCAGATATCGGTATAATCCCAGGTCTGTTCTCACCATAGCCGCCTCGTTGCAGATAAACCTACCACTAACCCTTCCCGTGCTGGGGGCACATAACCTCTAAACAGACTGGGTGGAGGGGTCTGTGGGTGCCTGATAACGGCAGGGTGCCATCACACAGATAACATGTTGGCTGTACACAAGGCTGTAATACTGGGGACGCTGCGGAGCCTGTGTGCCTCACAGGACCACCCATAAGACTGTGGGTCACTTGTATGGCAGGCGGGGGGATACTGCTGGCAGTATGGGAATTCATACACCATTTTCCTCCTTCTCTGCAGTCTGAGTCGCCGTCACCATGATTCCCGTGGCCGAGTTCAAGCAGTTCTCGGAGCAGCAGCCGGCCTACAAAGTGCTCAAACCCTGGTGGGATGTCCTGGCCGAGTACATCACCGTAGCCATGCTCATGATCGGGGTCTTCGGTTGCACCCTACAGGTAGGTGATCGCCGGACACATTTTTATTTTTTTCTGTCCCTACAATTATGTTAGCATTGATATGAATATATACTTTACTCCTTGTGAAGCTGTTCTGCAGCAGCTTGAGGCATTGTACATTATACCTTACACTACAGCTGCTGCAGAAGCTCTTCGAGAAAGAAAAGAATTGCTACAATAATCCTATTCTGTTGCATGAAATTCACTTTTGAATGTATAGCCCTGCATAAACGTATGTAACCCGTGTCCATATGTGCGGTTTGGATGTGCGATTTTCTTACATGTCCCCAGGGCAGACATCTTCATATTGGTGGCTGCGCCCTGTTCCTGGCCTCCCAAAGTGGAGCTGCTCTGCAAGAACCCATGTACAAGAGTGGAGCTGTGTCTGGAAAAAGATCCATTATTTTTCTTTTACTAATCTCTGCGATCCCTTTAAACCCTTTTATGCCAGAATATTTCAATGCAAATCAAACCTGCGGTAAATTATACAATTACAATATCTTATGCCCCCCTCAACATCCATTTATTTTTGCAGTAATGTGCTAATTTTGTTTTTGTAAAATGAATGAATAAAAAACAAAATACATAAAAATCCATGTTTGTGGCTAAAGCTCTTACCCGAGCAGAACTTGAAACCAGAGGTACATAAAACTTCAAAATAAGTGTTCATCTCTTTCTAGGTCGCGGGTTGCAACATCACCCTATTAACGCTCATTAGATACCGTTTTTGTAATGTGACGTTGCAAAACCATGTATTCCCAGCCTTATGTCCGTCTGCATGCACAGGATTTGTCTTCATATATTCACAGAAACTGAAGAGACTGAAAATTGTCCAGATGTCCATAAACGCACACCTGACAAATGTCCTGATTAGGTGCACGGGGTGACGAGCTCTTTAGTTACACATCTTCTTACCCCTTTTGTAGAAAAGACATTTCTTCACCTTCACCCACCCCACCACTTCCTAAATGTGAGCGAGCACATATCCTCTGAGATTGATAAGAAGGGGGTGATGACATGAGGAAAAGTTCCTGTTGCTGTCCCCTGGGCTTAATGGTAGATAATAGTGGCCGTAAAAGGGACAACTATAGCAGGTTGTGTTGGGAAGAAGGGTGTGATAACACAAGGAAAAGTTCCTGTTGCTGTCTCCTGGGGTTAAAGGTAGATAATAGTGGCCGTAAAAGGGACAACTATAGCAGGTTGTGTTGGGAAGAAGGGTGTGATAACACAAGGAAAAATTGCTGTCTCCTGGGGTTAAAGGTAGATAATAGTGGCCGTAAAAGGGACAACTTTAGCAGGTTTTATTGGGATGTAGGGTGTGATAACACAAGGAAAAGCTGCTGTTGCCTTCCTATGGAGTTAATAGTGGCTGGTCAAGAGATATCAATAGGTTGTGATGGGAGATAGGAAATGATAACATGAGAAAAAGTTCCTGCACAAGAGATGGCAGTAACAAACTTTGATCTATCATTTCTCCATCGCTTGTGGCAGCTTTCCCCTTATCCCCCTTTTCCAACATAAATGTAGAACAAGCAGTGAAAACTTTTGTTTCCTACTCTGTGCCAGCCCTGCTTCCCCCTGCTTCTTAATTGACAGTGAAGACAAGGGGTTCTGTTGCTCTTCACCGTCAGTAGAGAGGCGGGGGCAGCGCTGGTGGAGAGTTGTGAAGAGGAGCCGAGGACTGATGCTGATGTGCCCACCATTGCACTTGCATGCCTAATTTGAATAATAAAAACACGAAGCACTGGATGCAGACTGGAATGAGTATGGTTGGACATGTTTCCCTGCCATATCCAGCAGTATCTCGGCTTCCCCAGGTATGTCCTTACTGACAGGTTCACTTTAGATAAATGGTCTTGAAAATGACGAAGGTAATGTCGGGCAATGCCACCAGCCCATCTCCAATATAGTAATTTATCCAACGACCTCACCGCAAGAGCAGCGTTACTGTCTGGAAAACATTCAGAGTGCTTTTTATCAGAGTTAGCAGTGCCGCTAAAAATATTCTGTATGGAGAGTTAAGTAAAAAAAAATAAAAAAAATCTGTTCTTGTAATTGGCATGGACAAATTATGAATCATTGATTGTAGTAATTGGTTACAACACAACCGATCCTGGAGGGGTGAATGCATCTCCAGTCAGACGCCACTAATGGGCCTTATAAAAATGGAAGTGTTCCCACTTT
This sequence comes from Ranitomeya imitator, assembly GCF_032444005.1. Taxonomy (NCBI): domain Eukaryota; kingdom Metazoa; phylum Chordata; class Amphibia; order Anura; family Dendrobatidae; genus Ranitomeya; species Ranitomeya imitator. The sequence continues at coordinate 635,591,202 of NC_091285.1, forward strand.
TATGCTCCATTAAGAATTTTCTCACATTGATCTTCCTTCTTGAGTGAACCTTTAAAGCGTTTATTATTCATCTCCCATGCATTAACTCTTGCACTTTTCCCAATAACTCCTGACCATTCTTCACAATTGTTTTCTCTCTTTTCCTTCAATTTGATTTATTCGAAAATCCTTCTAACTTCATGTTTTTCTTCCCCCACAGATAACTCAGGATAAGATCATCTGTCTGCCTAACCATATCTCTGCTGACTATGTTTCTCAAATCACCTGCAAAGAGTACTCCAAAGACTCTCAAGTCGTAAATGCTAGCGAGGAAGAGCAGGCCATGTCCACTCCTTCTCCAGCTGCATCTTCGGATGCCCCACGTATGATGAACGGTCTACGTAATAACTTGGACATTCAGCAGTACAACTTCATTAACCAAATGTGCTATGAAACGGCATTACACTGGTATGCAAAGTACTTCCCATACCTCGTGGTCATTCACACTCTCATTTTCATCATTTGTGGAAATTTTTGGTTCAAGTTTCCTGGCACAAGCTCCAAAATTGAACACTTCATCTCCATCTTGGGCAAGTGTTTTGATTCTCCATGGACAACTCGAGCTCTCTCTGAGGTTTCGGGGGAGACAACTCAGGAAAAAACTGCTGACCGAGACATTTCAAAGACCGCTTTTGATGAAACGAGCCCAGCAACTGCCGATCTTCCGGTTCCTGAGAAACTAGTTGCTGAGACTCCTTCAGCTAGCGTCCTGGACAAAAAAGAAGGTGAACAAGCCAAGGCCTTATTTGAAAAGGTGAAGAAATTTCGGCACCATGTGGAGGAAGGTGATATTCTTTATTCCATGTACATGCGGCAAACCATATTAAAAGTCTGCAAATTTGTTCTAATAACCGTATACAATTCTGCCTTGGTGGGTCAAATCCACTTTATTGTCCCATGTAGTGTACATACGGAAGACATGACTGGATACAACAGTTTTTGCTGCAACCACACTAAAGCCCACCTCTTCTCCAAGCTGGCCATCAGCTACTTGTGCTTCTTAAGTGCTTATGGTTTAACCTGTTTTTATACACTCTATTGGCTCTTTCGTCGTCCCTTGAAGGAGTATTCATTCAGAACCGTACGAGAAGAAACTGGAATTGGGGATATCCCCGACGTAAAAAACGATTTTGCATTTGTACTTCATTTAGTGGATCAATATGATTCCCTCTACTCTAAACGATTTGCTGTCTTCTTGTCAGAAGTTAGTGAAAGTCGTCTGAGGCAACTTAATCTCAACCATGAATGGCCAGCAGATAAACTCAGGCAGAAACTTCAGCATACTCCAGAAGGCCGACTAGAACTTCATCTCTTTAAGCTTCCGGGGTTGCCAGACACGGTGTTTGAGGTGACAGAGATGGAGTCGCTTAAACTGGAACTGCTCAATGATGTGGTCATCCCTCCTCTGGTGTCCAAATTGGTCAGGTTAGAAGAGTTGTCTTTGATTAACTGCGCAGCTAAAGTACAACATGCTTCTCTGACTTACCTTCGGGATAATCTTAGGGTTCTTCAAATTAAGTTTGATGAAGTTAAAGAGATTCCACTTTGGGTTTTTAGTCTTCGAGCCTTGGAGGAGCTTCACCTGTTCGGCTACCTGTCCCAGGATGTCTCCAAAAATGCTACTCTCGAAAGCTTGAGAGAATTAAAAAGTCTCAAGGTGCTTATACTGAAAAGCAATCTTTCCAAAGTGCCTCAGACGGTCGCAGATGTGGCTAGCCATTTGCAGAAACTCAGTATACAAAACGACGGCACCAAGCTACTTACTCTTAATGCCTTAAAGAGGCTTTCGTTGTTGAAAGATTTGGAGCTGATTCGATGTGATCTAGAGCGGATTCCTCATGCAGTTTTCAGTCTCAACAATCTCCAGATGTTGGACTTGAAGGAGAACAGCTTGCACACCATAGAGGAAATCATAAGTTTGCAGCACTGCCGGAAACTAAGCGTTCTACGATTGTGGCACAACCAAATTGCCTATATTCCTGAGCACATCCGCAAGCTTAAGGGTCTTGAAGAGCTGTGTCTAAATCGCAACAAGATCCTTATACTGCCTCCTCCACTTTTCCTGTGTACCAAACTCCGTCACCTTGACCTTTCTTTCAATGAGATCCGAGAGCTGCCACCAGAAGTTGGAGTTTTGCAGATGCTGCAGTACTTTGCTTTAACGGGGAACTTTCTAGAGGATCTCCCCAATGAGCTATTTTTCTGCCAAAGACTTAAGACTTTGAAGTTGGGACAGAATAAACTTACAAGTCTGTCTCCCAAAATTGGAACCTTGATCTCCTTAGTAAGACTTGATATAAAAGGTAACAGGCTGGACATGCTACCTCCAGAACTTGGGTCATGTACCAGTCTTAAAAAATCTGGTTTCATTGTGGAGCATTCTCTTTTGGAGACCCTGCCGCTCGATGTGAGAGAGGCGCTGAGTGAGGAATCATAGAAGGGTCGATTGCGACAACTGGAACTTGAAACTTATGTTCTACAGTCTGCTTTCTTTTTGATAATGTTCTCTGAAAAAAAAATAATGGAGTAAGTACCAAGAGATTATGAACAAGTAAACAACCGTGTGTTGAGAAGATCAAATTATTTTCCATAGGGGTCCTCTAACTGAATGCCTCCTGACATCAGTCTTCCTTCCGTTATTCCGCATGCATTGTGTATTCTTACCTCCAATAATGGCCTTATTAAAAGTTGACATTCTTTAAAGTAACTTCAAGACCAAGTAGTAGTCTTAGCTCAGGAATAAGCCACATGTACCAAAATAAAGGAGAGCTGCCAGTAGATTATATAGGTTTTTTTTGTTAAAGCTATAAACATGTATGTATTTGGTTTTTCTTGGAGGACTCATCACTTGCCATAAACATGTTGTTGTTTTTTTATTTTACTTTTAACCTTCTTTATATTCCACTGTCCTCCTGAATGATGTTGCTCTTCTTTTGTTCCTGCGCCTCTCCATTCCTAATATATGGTCCTTTCTTCCTCGTATGTAATTCTAGTCTTGTTATCCAAGTGGGCATGAGCCTCAACTTTTCCTGAAGGCCAGTTCCAGTTGATAAAAACTAGATTTATATACAGGGAAGAGGGGACCATATCTCTGGACTGGAGAGACACAAAAATAAGAGAAAAAAACACCAGATTCAGGAGAACAGTGACATTTATACTTTGTAAAAAAAATGACATATTAATGACACGTGACAGGTCTAACCATCTCTAAAGAGGTTTTCCATGATAATTGATGGTCTATCCTTAGGATACTTGACTGCCTGATAAAGCTGTAGTACCAAGCCAGCTACCCTAATGGAGGAGCCACTTTTGCCTGCCTATACAGTGAGGAGGTGCTGATCTTAAGAGGTTTCCTGCTTAAGACCCTACAATAAAATGAAGATTGGACATGTTAAGGTTGGGCCATCACTATGGCCCGAACAGAGGTCCTGAGTGTGTGCTGCCTCTGCATTCAAAGTCCATGGGACTGACACAGATGGCCGAGTGCTGCACTATTTCAGTCCTTTGCACCGAATATGTGTGGAGCGACACAGATATCCTGTTCTGGTGATTGGTGGAGTTCGAAGAGGTCGGACCTCTGGCAATCTAGCAGATAAGATAGGTGATAACTAGTGATGAGCGAACGTGCTCGGGTAAGGAGTTCTGAGTGTCTTCGGCGTGCTCTAATAATATGTTCCGAGTCCTCGTGCCTCCATGTCTCTGTGCTGTTCGACAGCTGCAATCCATGCTGGGATTGCTATTTGATAAGCAATCCCTGCGTATGTTGCTGCTGTCGAACAGCACCGAGACATGGAGGTGCGGGGACTCGGAACATATTTTTCAGATACGCCAAAGTCACTCAGTTAGTACCCGGTCATGCTCCGATTACCTTATCCCAGCACGTTTGCTCATCACTAGTCAGAAGTTGTTTTTTGACTTGAAAACCCTTTTAAATTTGTTTGAAAAGGTAAATAAAGAAACTTTGTAATATATCTTTATCGAGGAAATCGTATCTTCTTTCTCCTCCTGAACTGATCAGTCATTCTCAAAATTCTCACGTTCATTGAAGTCAGATTTCTCCATTACTGAGATAAGAGATGACAGTTGGTGCTCATAATGTTCTACGTAGAATCTTACCAGTCGACAGGAGGAAAAGGGAGGAGCTAGTGGCAGAGCTCCTCCTCCTCTTCTACATAAAAGACGACAGTTGGTTTTTAAAATACTAGTAGAAGAGGAGGAGGAGCTCTGCCTCTAGCTCCTCCCTTTCCCTCCGGTCAGCTGATAAGATTCTATGTCGAACTTTATGAGCACCAACTGTCTTCTCTTATCTCAGTGGTGTAACAATCTATCTTCATGGAATACAGATTTTACCTGTGAATTGAGAGCAAATGATCAGTCCAGGGGGAGAAAGAAGAAGATTTCACTGATCAGATATATTACACAGTTTCTTATTTTCATGTGTACTATTGATTTATTAAAAAAGAACGACTGTTACTCAAAGGACATACGACTTTAGAATATCATGTTTTACATTGACCAGCATATGTATGGCCCAGAAGTTTTTTTTTTTTTTTTTTAAATAAACATTTCAAGAAATCATTGTCATTTTTCTCGTTCTCTCATGTCCTTGTAGAGGGGAAAATCATGTACTGCCCTGTGTTTGTTTGATTTGCTCATACTGTTAGATCACTTATATTAGATAACTTCTACTTATCAGGCCACGTCCCAATAGTAATGGTTTATTGCTCATCAAGAAAACCCCTTTTAATATGAGTGTGCAATTTCCATTGGCTGCTTGACTTTTCCTGCAGTGGCCACTATAGGTGAAACTTAGAATTGCATGTGTCAACTCAGATTAGGTTCCCCTCGCGAGCTGCTCTGTCCACTGATTTTTTTTTTCGAGAGGGGTTATGAGATGCTGCCCTGGTCTACAACTATAATCTTTAATGGCAGCCTGTGCTGGAAATTTGGAATTTTTGGGGAGGAGGGAGATGAAATTCATGTACATCTTGCAAGTTTTGTATCTTACTGAGCAGCACAAGGGCCGAGGCAGTGGCGCATGACACAGGTTTATAACGACAACCAGAGAAAATCTCATGCAATGCCTCCTTTTAATAATAAAATGGGCAGAAAACGTTTTGCTCTCTGAATCTGCGATCGGTCAGTCTATTTAGGAGTGCTGAAACATCAACTCTCCCTTAAGGTACTGTTACACTAAATGACTTACCAACGATCACGACCAGCGATACGACCTGGCCGTGATCGTTGGTAAGTCGTTGTGTGGTCGCTGGGGAGCTGTCACACAGACAGCTCTCCAGCGACCAACGATGCTGAAGTCTCCGGGTAACCAGGGTAAACATCGGGTTACTAAGTGCAGGACCGCGCTTAGAAACCCGATATTTACCCTGGATACCATTGTAAAAGTTAAAAAACACTACATACTCACATTCCGATGTCTGTCACGTCCCCCGGCGTCAGCTTCCCGCACTGACTGTGTCAGCGCCGGCCGTAAAGCAGAGCACAGCGGTGACGTCACCGCTGTGCTCTGCTTTACGGCCGGTGCTGACAGTCAGTGCAGGGAAGCTGACGCCGGGGGACGCGACAGACACCGGAATGTGAGTATGTAGTGTTTTTTTTTTTTTTTACTTTTACAATGGTAACCAGGGTAAATATCGGGTTACTAAGCACGGCCCTGCGCTTAGTAACCTGATATTTACCCTGGTTACCAGTGAGCACATCGCTGGATCGGCGTTACACACGCCGATTCAGCGATGTCGGCGGGTGATCAGCGACCAAAAAAAGGTCCTGATCATTCCCCAATGAGTAACGATCTCCCAGCAGGGGCCTGATCGTCGGTCGCTGTCACACATAACGAGATCGTTAGCGGGATCATTGCTACGTCACAAAAAGCATGACGTTGCAACGATATCGTTAACGAAATCTTTGTGTGCAGGTACCTTTACACGATCACTGCCGGGAGCTCTGCGCAGCTGATGGCCGAGCTCCTGCGGTAACAACCAGGGCTTGTGCCTGCACCACCCCTGGCTGATTAGCCCTCCAGATTCAATGGTGATCGTGGCATTTGGAAGGTTGTGAGGCGTATGCTCACTCATCCACATCGGAACCCGGAGGTGACTTGTTGGACCCAGCCATAGGCATGGTGTAACAGGTGAACTAGCTGTGTAATATCACCGGTCTCATACATTGCAGGGCTGGCGCATTGCAATGCAAGAGACCAGTGATTAGAGTAATAAAAGTTCAAGTTCCATAGAGAAACTAAGTAGAAAAAAAAAGTTTTTTTTTTTTTTTTTCAAACAAAGAATACAAAAAATGACACCAATAATTGCACATGTAAAAACAAACAAAGCACACATTTGGTATCGCTGTGTCCGTCATAACCCAACCTATAGAACAGTCACACTAGTTAACTCCTAAAGTAAACAGAGTCAAAGGTGTCAAAAAAAAATTTTTTTTCATCATACAGCTGGAAAATAAATGGAATAAAATGAGATAAAAAAGACAAATGTAACTAAAAATGGTATAGCCGAAAACGTCATTTTGTCCCATAATAAACAAGCTGACAAACAGTGGAAAAATAGTTACAGCTCTGTATATAGCAATGCAAAAACAATATTTTTTTGCATAAATTTGTATTGTGTAGAAGGGACAAAACATTAAAAAATTTAATGTCTTATCGCTGTAATCGTACTGACCTGAAGAATAAAGCTGCCTTATCAATTTTACCACATAGTGAACGGCATCAAAAAACAATTCCTGAATTTCATTTTTTTGTTCATTCTGTCTCCCTAAACTCTGCATAGAAAGTGATCAAGAAACTTCATGTGCCCAAAAATGGTACCAATAAAAATGTCAACAAGCCCTCACATGACTGTTGGCAGAAATGTAGAAAAATTATAGCTCTCAAAATATAAATATGGTGATGCAAAAAAATGTTTTGTAAAAAAAAAAAAAAAAAGTGTCATTTAGTGTGTGACCACAGCCAAACATAAACCCCAATATAAATCTGGTATTGCTGTAACAGCATCGACCCAAAGAATAAAGTCGTATAATCACTTATACCGCACAAAAATAAATACAATTCTTCACCTGTTTTTTTTTTTTTTTCATTCTGCGTCCCAGAAAGGCTAAGTGCACATTTATCCTGTGCTCTGTGTAACACCCCAGGAAACCGGTTGTTACAGTGATGTTGCCTTCCTTTCGGGGAGGATGATATCATGCCTGGAAGCAATGAAGATCCCTTTAACAGGTAGTACACCTACATGCAAAACATTGTGTCCAGGCCAGAAGGGGGAGCTCTGAACCCGGATTTAGGGGAGCTTCCCCAGATAAATAAATATTCTGGCTAGGAGGAGGAGTTAGTTCAGTCTGGAGAGGAGTTGGAGGAGAGAGGAAGTGAGCAGGAGAGCTGGGGCCGTGCAGCGACGTGTAGTGCTGCAGCTCCAGGCGAGAGAGGAAAAGCAGGAACGTTGCATTGATAGCAAGTGCCAGAGGGGAGAAGCACAGGAGAACAAAGGAGCTGGAAGGGAGCTGCGGTTGCGTTCCTTCCAAGCTGAAGCGCAGGAACCGGGCATCGGGAGCCCGAGGCTGTGTAGTATTTCACGTCCCACAGCAGAACCGGAAGGACAAGATTGTAGGTAGTCTGTCCGCACCCAAACCCGAAGGTACAGCCACTTATCGAGCCTGAGTCATGATGGAGACTCTGTAAAAAGGTCCGCGTTGCATACCATATGGGTACTGTCCCAGGACAGGAGGGAGAGGACCTTTACAGAAGCCATAGGCAGCAAGGGACTCTCCGCAAAGCGCGAGAAGGAAGGCTTACAAACCTCATCTGGAGAAAGGGATTTGAAATTGCCTCCAGGCCGGCCGGACTGTGGCTGTTTACCATCAGTAAGCCAGGTAAAGAGACTGCAATTCTGTGTCCTCTAATTATTTCTGGCACCACACTATCTTCGCCAAATACACCGGGAGCCCTGGGGATCCAGCTTCACCTGTGGGAAGCCATACCACCCCTGTTGCCATAACATCACCCCAGTGGACCCCTTTGGGCAGCGTCAGTCACCCCTGACCGAATACCACAGGTGGTGTCACAAACTTTTATTATTTCACAAACCCCTTTAAAGACTGTCCCCTATTACTTGGGCACCCAGGGCCACGGACTGGGTCGCCGCCGTGACACATCCTTTTCAGTACCGGACCCAGTACAGAGTACCCCTAGGCCCTGGCGGGCGTTTCACTCTGCGCTGAGCACTTGCACTTAAATCTCTGAAATACGGGATTCAGACAGAATCCCCGGTGGAAGATTCCCTATGAGGCTATGTGCCCACATTGCGGATCTGCAGCTGCGGGTCCGCAGCAGCTTTCCATGCTTTTACAGTACCATGTAAACCTATGGAAAACACAATCCGCAGTGCCCATGCTGCGGAAAAAAACGTGTGGAAACGCTGCAGTTTACATTCTGCAGCATGTCAATTCTTTGTGCGGATTCTGCAGCGGTTTACACCTTCTCCTCTATAGGAATCCGCAGGTGTAAAACCGCAGGTGGAATCTGCACAAAATCCACATAAAATCCGTGTTAAATCCGCAGGTAAAAGGCAGAGCTCAAAACTAAGTGTGCACATACCCTAATGAGGCAGATGGAGACACTGTGGATGTTGTTTGGCCTGTGATCCAGCAGTGTCCGTCTTTTTAGGCATTTAGAAGTGCCGTTGGCCACCATTTTGTGCACTTCGGAAAATCCGGGTTCCGCTGAACAGAGGCCACACGAAGTCAATAGTAACTCTGCAGCCTCATTGTACAGAAGGGATTCCTCGAGAGTTTCATCCGAATCGCGTCACTCAGATTTAGATGGAAACCCCTATGAAAGTGCGCAGTGTAGAGCACTGGATATGAACTGATCCAAAATGTTCTTCACCCCAAAATGCCGCCAATAAAAGCTTCTACTCAACCCACAAAAAGCAAGTCCCCACTCAGATTTGTCATCTGTTAACCGAAATATAGGGGGCTTTCACATCATTGGACGTACAAAGGCTCTGGAAAAGTTGCATGGCTCCCATCAAAAGTAATCCAATGAAATCAGCACTCCCAAATCCAAATGCTCCCTGTTATGAACAGGTAATTCAGAACCACAATGGACCTTGAAGTTCAGAGCACACAAGGTGACCTGACATTTACCAAAAACATAGGACAAGCTCTGAGACGTGGAAACTCTGCTGACCGCAATCCCTAATCCTAACACACCACACTAGAGGTAGCCGTGGATTGCGCCTAACGCTCCCTATGCAACTCGGCACAGCCTGAGAAACTAACTAGCCCTGAAGATAGAAAAAATAAGCCTACCTTGCCTCAGAGAAATTCCCCAAAGGAAAAGGCAGCCCCCCACATATAATGACTGTGAGTAAAGATGAAATACAAACACAGAGATGAAATAGATTTAGCAAAGTGAGGCCCGACTTACTGAATAGACCGAGGATAGGAAAGATAGCTTTGCGGTCAACACAAAAACCTACAAACAACCACGCAGAGGGGCAAAAAGACCCTCCGCACCGACTAACGGTACGGAGGTGCTCCCTCTGCGTCTCAGAGCTTCCAGCAAGCAAGAAAAAACCAATATAGCAAGCTGGACAGAAAATATAGCAAACAAAAATAACACAAGCAGAACTTAGCTTATGCAGGATAGAGAGGCCACAGGAACGATCCAGGAGGAAGCAAGACCAATACTAGAACATTGACTGGAGGCCAGGATCAAAGCACCAGGTGGAGTTAAATAGAGCAGCACCTAACGACTTAACCTCATCACCTGAGGAAGGAAACTCAGAAGCCGCAGTACCACTCTCATCCACCAAAGGAAGCTTATAGACAGAACCAGCCGCAGTACCACTCACGACCACAGGAGGGAGCTTGGCCACAGAATTCACAACAGTACCCTTCCCTTGAGGAGGGGTCACCGAACCCTCACCAGAGCCCCCAGGCCGACCAGGATGAGCCACATGAAAGGCACGAACCAGATCGGCAGCATGGACATCAGAGGCAAAGACCTAGGAATTATCTTCCTGACCATAACCTTTCCACTTAACCAGATACTGGAGTTTCCGTCTCGAAACACGAAATCTTCTCCACAATATACTCCAATTCCCCTTCAACCAAAACCGGAGCAGGAGGATCAATAGATGGAACCACAGGTGCCACGTATCTCCGCAACAATGACCTATGGAACACGTTATGGATGGAAAAAGAAGCCGGAAGAGTCAAACGAAAAGACACAGGATTAAGAACCTCAGAAATCCTATATGGACCAATGAAACGAGGCTTAAATTTAGGAGAGGAAACCTTCATAGGAATATAACGAGATGACAACCAAACCAAATCCCCAACACGAAGTCGGGGACCCACACAGCGCCTGCGGTTAGCGAAACGTTGAGCCTTCTCCTGGGACAAAGTCAAATTGTCCACTACATGAGTCCAAATCTGCTGCAACCTATCCACCACAGTATCCACACCAGGACAGTCTGAAGACTCAACCTGCCCTGAAGAGAAACGAGGGTGGAACCCAGAATTGCAGAAAAACGGCGAAACCAAAGTAGCCGAGCTGGCCCGATTATTAAGGGCGAACTCAGCCAAAGGCAAAAAGGACACCCAATCATCCTGATCAGCAGAAACAAAACATCTCAGATATGTTTCCAAGGTCTGATTGGTTCGTTCAGTCTGGCCATTTGCCTGAGGATGGAAAGCCGAGGAAAAAGACAAATCAAGAACGATGTTCTCTGGAATGCCATGTAAACGAACCACATGCTGAAAAAACAATGGCACCAAAACAGAGGAGGAAGGCAATTTAGACAAGGGCACCAAATGGACCATCTTAGAGAAGCGATCACAAACCACCCAAATGACCGACATTCTTTGAGAGACGGGGAGATTCGAAATAAAATCCATAGAGATATGTGTCCAAGGCCTCTTCGGGACCGGCAAGGGCAAAAGCAACCCACTGGCACGAGAACAGCAGGGCTTAGCCCGAGCACAAATCCCACAGGACTGCACAAAAGAACGCACATCCTGCGACAGAGACGGCCACCAAAAGGATCTAGCCACCAAATCTCTGGTACCAAAGATTCCAGGATGACAAGCCAACACCGAACAATGAACCTCAGAGATAACTTTATTCGTCCACCTATCAGGGACAAACAGTTTCTCCGCTGGGCAACGGTCAGGTCTATTAGCCTGAAATTTTTGCAGCACCCGCCGCAAATCAGGGGAGATGGCAGACAAAATTACCCCCTCTTTGAGAATACCCGCCGGCTCAGACAAACCCGGAGAATCGGGCACAAAACTCCTAGATAGGGCATCTGCCTTCACATTTTTAGAGCCCGGAAGGTACGAAACCACAAAGTCAAAACGGGCAAAAAACAGCGACCAACGAGCCTGTCTAGGATTTAACCGTTTGGCAGACTCGAGATAAGTCAAGTTTTTGTGATCAGTCAAGACCACCACGCGATGCTTAGCTCCTTCAAGCCAATGACGCCACTCCTCGAATGCCCACTTCATGGCTAGCAACTCTCGATTGCCAACATCATAATTGCGCTCAGCAGGCGAAAATTTCCTGGAAAATAAGGCGCATGGTTTCATCACCGAGCAATCAGAACTTCTCTGCGACAAAACAGCCCCTGCTCCAATTTCGGAAGCATCAATCTCGACCTGGAACGGAAGCGAAACATCTGGTTGGTACAACACAGGGGCAGAAGGAAAACGACGCTTCAACTCCTGAAAAGCCTCCACAGCAGCAGAAGACCAATTGACCACATCAGCACCCTTCTTGGTCAAATCAGTCAACGGTTTAGCAATGCTAGAAAAATTAGCGATGAAGCGACGATAAAAATTAGCAAAGCCCAGGAACTTCTGCAGACTCTTCAGAGATGTTGGCTGAGTCCAATCATAAATGGCCTGAACTTTAACAGGGTCCATCTCGATAGTAGAAGGAGAAAAAATGAACCCCAAAAATGAAATCTTCTGAACACCAAAGAGACACTTTGACCCCTTCACAAACAAAGAATTAGCACGCAGGACCTGGAACACCATTCTGACCTGCTTCACATGAGACTCCCAATCATCCGAGAAGACCAAAATATCACCCAAGTATACAATCAGGAATTTATCCAGGTACTCTCGGAAGATGTCATGCATAAAGGACTGAAACACTGATGGAGCATTAGAAAGTCCGAATGGCATAACCAGGTACTCAAAATGGCCTTCGGGCGTATTAAATGCTGTTTTCCATTCATCGCCCCGTTTGATACGCACAAGATTATACGCACCACGAAGATCTATCTTGGTGAACCAACTAGCCCCCTTAATCCGAGCAAACAAATCAGACAGCAGCGGCAAGGGGTACTGAAATTTGACCGTAATTTTATTTAGAAGGCGGTAATCAATACAAGGTCTCAGCGAACCATCCTTCTTGGCCACAAAAAAGAAACCCGCTCCCAATGGCGACAATGACGGGCGAATATGACCCTTCTCCAAAGACTCCTTCACGTAACTCCGCATAGCGGCGTGCTCAGGTACAGATAAATTAAACAGTCAACCCTTAGGAAACTTACTACCAGGAATCAAATCGATAGCACAATCACAATCCCTATGCGGAGGTAGGGCATTGGACTTGGGCTCATCGAATACATCCCGGTAATCAGACAAGAACTCTGGGACCTCAGAAGGGGTGGATGATGAGATAGACAGAAATGGAACATCACCATGTACCCCCTGACAACCCCAGCTGGACACAGACATTGATTTCCAATCTATTACTGGGTTATGGACTTGTAGCCATGGCAACCCCAACACGACCACATCATGCAGATTATGCAACACCAGAAAGCGAATATCCTCCTGGTGCGCAGGAGCCATGCACATGGTCAGCTGGGTCCAATACTGAGGCTTATTCTTGGCCAAAGGCGTAGCATCAATTCCTCTCAATGGAATAGGACACTGCAAGGGCTCCAAGACAAACCCACAGCGCCTAGCATACTCCAAGTCCATGAAATTCAGGGCAGCGCCTGAATCCACAAATGCCATGACAGAATAGGAAGACAAAGAGCAGATCAAAGTAACGGACAAAAGAAATTTCGACTGTACCGTACCAATGGTGGCAGACCTAGCGAACCGCTTAGTGCGCTTAGGACAATCGGAGATAGCATGAGTGGAATCACCACAGTAGAAACACAGCCCATTCTGACGTCTGTGTTCTTGCCTTTCAGCTCTGGTCAAAGTCCTATCGCACTGCATAGGCTCAGGTTTATGCTCAGATAATACCGCCAAATGGTGCACAGATTTACACTCGCGCAAGCGTCGACCGATCTGAATGGCCAAAGTCATAGACTCATTCAGACCAGCAGGCATAGGAAATCCCACCATGACATCCTTAAGGGCTTCAGAGAGACCCTTTCTGAAAATAGCTGCCAGCGCACATTCATTCCATTGAGTGAGCACGGACCACTTTCTAAACTTCTGACAATAAATCTCTATCTCATCCTGACCCTGACACAGAGCCAGCAAATTTTTCTCTGCCTGATCCACTGAATTAGGTTCGTCGTACAGCAATCCGAGCTCCAGAAAAAACACATCAATATTACATAATGCAGGATCTCCTGGCGCAAGGGAAAATGCCCAGTCTTGAGGGTCGCCACGTAATAAAGAAATAATGATTTTAACTTGTTGAACTGGGTCACCAGAGGAGCGGGGTTTCAAAGCCAGAAACTGTTTACAATTATTTTTAAAATTCAAAAACTTAGCTCTATCTCCAGAAAATAACTCAGGAATAGGAATTTTAGGTTCTAACATAGGATTCTGAACCACTAAATTTTGAATGTTCTGTACTCTTATAGTGAGATTATCCATCAAAGAGGACAGACCCTGAATATCCATGTCCACACCTGTGTTCTGAACCACCCTGATGTTAAGGGGAAAAGAAAGACAGATCACAGTGCAAAGAAAAAAAAATGGTCTCAGAACTTCTCTTTTCCCTCTATTGAGAAGCATTAGTACTTTGGGCCTCCAGTACTGTTATGAACAGGTAATTCAGAACCACAATGGACCTTGAAGTTCAGAGCACACAAGGTGACCTGACATTTACCAAAAACATAGGACAAGCTCTGAGACGTGGAAACTCTGCTGACCGCAATCCCTAATCCTAACACACCACACTAGAGGTAGCCGTGGATTGCGCCTAACGCTCCCTATGCAACTCGGCACAGCCTGAGAAACTAACTAGCCCTGAAGATAGAAAAAATAAGCCTACCTTGCCTCAGAGAAATTCCCCAAAGGAAAAGGCAGCCCCCACATATAATGACTGTGAGTAAAGATGAAATACAAACACAGAGATGAAATAGATTTAGCAAAGTGAGGCCCGACTTACTGAATAGACCGAGGATAGGAAAGATAGCTTTGAGGTCAACACAAAAACCTACAAACAACCACGCAGAGGGGCAAAAAGACCCTCCGCACCGACTAACGGTACGGAGGTGCTCCCTCTGCGTCTCAGAGCTTCCAGCAAGCAAGAAAAAACCAATATAGCAAGCTGGACAGAAAATATAGCAAACAAAAATAACACAAGCAGAACTTAGCTTATGCAGGATAGAGAGGCCACAGGAACGATCCAGGAGGAAGCAAGACCAATACTAGAACATTGACTGGAGGCCAGGATCAAAGCACCAGGTGGAGTTAAATAGAGCAGCACCTAACGACTTAACCTCATCACCTGAGGAAGGAAACTCAGAAGCTGCAGTACCACTTTCATCCACCAAAGGAAGCTTATAGACAGAACCAGCCGCAGTACCACTCACGACCACAGGAGGGAGCTTGGCCACAGAATTCACAACAGCTCCCCTCCCTTCTGAGCCCCAGTGTGCCTAATCCGCAGTTAGCATCCACATGTTTGGCATTTCTGTAGCGATGAGAGCCAGTTTAAATTATGGGGTCCATGTCTCCAAAGGCATGAGCTGGGCATAATGTACTGGTCACTACAACGTACTGGTCACTACAACGGCAGTTTGCATTTCTACTTGGCAACATCCACTGCTGCTTGTTTTTGGAAAACACCCACGGTGTCAAAATCATCACTACATCTGTAAATGAATTCCCAGAGGGGTGTAACTTCCAAATTGGGGTCAATTGAGGTGGGATTTTGCTCTTCTTGCACTTAGGAGCTTTTTAGATGGAGTCCACAAACCATTCTAGGATTTCTTTTCCAAGAGTCAAATAGCTCTCCATCCCTGTACTGTACAGCCACATATGGGGTATTGCCACGTTATCGAGATATTGTGTTAAAAAATAGGCAAACATTTTTCTATTTTTCCCTTATGAAAATGTAAAATTTGGAGCTAAAACACATGTGCTGTCAATATGCTCAGTGCAAGCCTAGGTGATTTCATTATGAGGTGTAGTTTGTAATTTGGGATCTGACACCTCAGGGGCTCCTGCAATGTGACATGGCACCCGCAAATCATTCCGGGAAATTCTGAACTCCAGAATTGTTCTTCCCTTTTGAGCATTGTACTATGCCTGAAAAGTAGATTCCGACCTCATAAGGGACACTGCCATACTGAGGAGAAATTGCGTAACAAATTTTGTGGTCCATTTTCTCATCCTTTTTGAAAAATAAAAACTTGGGGCTAAAATAGTACTTTAGTGGAAAAAATCAAGTTTCATTTTCACATGTTATACAATTCTGTAAAATACCTGTTGGTTTAAAATGCTCACTATACCCTTGCAGGATTGGGTCACTTGTGGGGGTTTCTGCTATTTTGGAACCTTGGCGTCCACAATCTATTCAAGACAATTTTTCACTACAAAAATCAAATAGCGTTCCCTCCCTTCCAAGCCCTGATGGGTGCCCAAATAAAAGCTTCTGAGCACTTATGGGGTATCCCTGTGCTGAGAAGAAATTGCACAAGAAATTACTTGGTCCATTTTCTCCTGTTACTTTTGTGAAAATGGAAACTTTGTGGCGAAAACAACATATTTGTGGGAAAACTGTTTTGTTTTTTTTCATTTTCACGGCTCAATGTTATAAAAATTTTGTGAAGCACCTGTGGACTCAAGGTGCTCACCACATCTTTAGATAAATTCCTTGAAGACTGTTGTTTCCAAACTGGGGTCACTTGTGGGGGGGTTTCTACTGTTTAGGGACATTAGGGCTCTGTACACGTGACATGGTGTCCGCTATCTATTCCAGCCAAATGGTGCTCCTTCCCTTCCAAGCCCTGCCATGCACCCAAACAGTAGTTTCCCCCCACTTAAAGAGTATTGTCATATTTGGGAGAAATTGCACAACAAACTGTACAGTTTATTTTCTCCTGTTACCCTTGTGAAAATGAAACATTTTAAGGCTCAAGTAACATTTTTAAGGAAAAAATTGTCATTTTTTTCTTTCCACATGGTTTTAATCCCTGTGATGCACCTAAAGTGATTAATATACTTATTGAATGTGGTTTTGAGTACCTTGAGGGGTACAGTTTATAAAATGGTGTCAATTTGGGGTATTTTCTGTTATTTAGGCCCTTCAACGTCACTTCAAATGTGCTATGATCCCTAGAATAAAAAAAAAAGTTTTGTAAATTTTTGGGGGTAAATGAATACAGATTTTACCAATAATTTGAGAATTGTGAGAATGAATAATCAGTCCAGGAGGAGACAGAAGCAGATTTCCCTCATAAGATATCTTACAAAGTTGATTATTTTCATGTGTACTATTGATTTTCGGTAGCTTTAATTGATGTTATATTATTATGGTTACACGTTAAGGCCATGTTTATACCACTTAAAAGTCCTTGAGGCTCATCACTATGGGACTGTTGACTGCATATCGAAGATATATCAGAAGTTTGTCGGTGCACTTTCCTTGGCCTTCAAAGCAAATTATGTAAGAGGGCCCCACTTGCCATGTGCCATTTTTAATTAGTGATGAGCGAGTGTACTTGTTGCTTGGGTTTTCCCAAGCACGCTCGGGTGTCCTCCGAGTATTTGTTAGTGTTCGGAGATTTAGTTTTCATCACCGCAGCTGAATGATTTACAGCTACTAGCCAGCTTGATTACATGTGGGGATTCCCTCGCAACCAGGCAAACCCCCACATGTACTCAGGCTGGCTAGTAGCTGTAAATCATTCAGCTGTGGTGATGAAAACTAAATCTCCGAGCACTAATAAATACTCGGAGACCACCCGAGCGTGCTTGGGAAAACCCGAGCAATGAGTATTCTCGATCATCACTGCAGGTTCCTTCAGGCCTCCTTTGGCAAAGAGGTCCGGTGCATCCGCTATGTTTGTCAACCCATACAACTGCGCCGCTGGATGTGATGACTCTGACAACCAGCCCTGTAAATGCAGCTCCCTCATCCATGACCAGTGAATACACAGTGGAGACAGAGGCTTTGCATCATTATGTTGCATGTTCTTTAAATTAAGACATCGGTGCAAGAATGATCATATAGCACTGCAGACGCAAAGTATTACAATATTTATATAAATTACTGGGTGCTGCAGATCATTGCAGGCCGCTGCTCCCGGAGCCTTGTGCGCATGTGGCAGGGATACTAGGGAGGACACAGGTACGCCTCTGTAATTGGGAAAAGTGGCGTCTGTGATTACAGCATGGACTAATGAGTCATGTCACGCATACTGTGTTACTGGGAGAGGCGGCTATAGACTGGTGACCCGCCTGTGTGATGGTAGAGGGACATCTAGTGCTGACAACCGAGAACTGCCATAATAAAAGCTGTAAAATGCAGGATCTTATGTCCCTAAAAATATTGCTCCCTTTACACCCGCTGTGGCTCCACTTTTGCCTGTTGCTAACACAGCTGTCAATGTTATCAGTGTAGAGGGATTTTTAATTTTCACCTTGTTCTCTAGGTTACTGGCCACACAGCTGTCCCAGGCAAGGCTCTATTCTTTACAGCCTATCCGTGCCACTGTGAAGCTAGCCATATTGCTGGATCGGACCATCCTCCTTCCTACTGCGCCTATTCCATACTGCAAAGATGCTAAAGGTCCGGGAGAGCGCAGAGTTCAGACCAGAGGCACAACCCTGCCTACAAACCGAGCTGTCGATCTTCCGGAGCGCTCCGCTGGAGGCAGAAGAGCGGTGTGCTCCTGAAGATTCATCTGAAGATAACCCTTTTTAAGGGCGTTGATCAGGAATAATAAATTGATGGCCTCCTTGCTTTCTCCTAGAAGGACTGAATCCTATTCTTTGTGCAGATAATCTGGCTATTACTTATGGTGTAGTTAGATGGCTGTATAACAAATACACAGATCACATCACAATGCTCGGACTGGCCGTCGGCTCAGCTGCCATTCTTCAGGCGGAAGAGCCGACGGCCAGTCCGAGTATTGTCTTCCATGTTATACGGCCATCTGTGCCCTTAAAGGGTCTGATAAGACCAAGCTGTCTACAAATATCTCAAGGGCTGTGTCATTGTAGAAGGATCATCTTTATTCTCATTTGCACAAGGAAAGACTAGAAGCAATAGGATTAAACTGAATGGGAGGAGATAATAGAAAAAACGTTTTGACAGTGAGGGTGATCAATGAGAGGAACAGGCTACCACGAGAGGTGGTGAACTCTCCTTCCATGGAAGTCTTCAAACAGAGGCTGGACAGACATCTGTCTGGGATGATTTAGTGAATCCTGCTTTGAGCAGGGGGTTGGACCAGATGACCCAGGAGGTCCCTTCCAACTTCCAACTCTACCATTCTTTGATTCTATGATAAGTATAGGCCCTTAATGCACTGTGGTATGACCAAAATCTTAAGTACACCTTCCCACCTGCTTATTCTCAATCTATCTCCTCCCTTCTCTGTTTCTCTGATGTGTGGGTGGAGATAGGTGGGAAGGTGAACTTAAAGTTAGGGTGCAACCAAGGGTCTGTACTTGGTTTGAACACTGATTTTATGCTGACATAGTCCCTTTACTGCAAAGGTATCATTGTAGACTAATATGAAGTCACCTGTCTCAATCTTTTCTTCACTTTTACCACCAAGAACGCCTGTTCCCGTTTATCGGCATTGTCAGCCATATTCTTCACATGTGACATGAACAAATAATGAGCTCCTCATCTTTCTGCTGTCTTTGTCCCCCTTTCTTGTACTAACAATGTGACTGATAAGTACACACTGACTAATGGAACTTACACGCCCGCAGATTACAGGTAATGTTTGACTTGGCACAGTCCCTAAACCTCACCATACCAACTTCTGTAGCTTCCAAGGTAAAACAAATCTCAAATACAAAACTGATCTACGGTACTGTCTGAGATTGTTTCTGACCTTCTCTAATCAATCAAGTTGATCAATGTCCGGGGTTGTTCGCTGGTGGATAATGCCTTAACGGGCCCAGCATGGTGTTAAAGATTGGATGTAATAGTGACAGCAGAGCGAACGTGCTCACTGACGTGCACCATTTTCGGGTGTGTACGTCTACAGGAGGCGTACACCCAGATGCAGCCTACTACGCCTGAGTATCCTCCTCCTGTAGGCCTACCCTCCTGAAAATGCTGCACATCAGAGAGCACGTTCGCTCTGTCTGCATCATTATAGTCTATGGTCCTGTCAGCGCATACGTCCGAATCCCATTTTGCAGGGGTGGTTCGGATGTATGCCCCCGACAGTACCCACGAACGTAATGTAAAAGCACCGTAATACCTTCTAGGAGTTAATTCTAATGACATGTTCTCTTTTAATGCTTTTTTTCAGATCCAGCCTCTTATACAACAGAACATGTCATCAAAGAGACTTCTTTCAGTATCTGCATCCACCAGGCTTGATCACTTTTGCATATTTTATACCTACAAGGGCTTTAGAAAGTTTAGTATATGGTGCACAGCTCATTCCGAAAAGTGAAAACTCACAATTTTAATTTCCATACAACTTGTTTAGGCCCCAAAATCATAAGTTTGATCTGTTTCTTCCTCTATTAAACTTTAATATATACATATAATTATATGTATGTGTGTGTGTGTGATTAAAAATATATATATATATATAATCAGAGAAAAAGTTAGAGGTTGTCCACTACTTTTACACTGATAACTTATCTTTAGGATATGTGTTCAATGTCTTATCGGCCAGGGTCAAAAACACCCAACACCCCCGCTGATCAGCTGTTATTGGTGTCGGCGGTCGCCGGAAGGTACTCACTTGTCGAGCTGCTTCGTCTACATGTAGTGACCGGGCTTGGTATTACACATACTCCTCCTATTCAAATCAATAGGAGGCGGATGTGTAGTACTACAAGTAGACGAAGCAGCTCGGCAAGTGAGTACTTCTGGTGGCCTCCAACACGATAACAACTGACCTGCAGTGGTGCGGGGTGTCGGATCCCAGCCAATCAGACATTGTTGACTTATCCTAATGTAAAAGAAGTGGACAACCTCTGTAAGGACTTCATGTAACTGAGCAGAAAAATAAGATAGCTGGTAAAAGAAATCACAGTTTAATTGCATCCGGTTAATCTTGGCAAGCTAAAGGGTTGTTCTCATGACTGTTCTTCTAGAGAACACAACCATTCAGCTTCCTGCTTTTCAGGGGCAGTTCGCTCCTGATGATTGACAGTTCAGGTCAGCGGCATGCCTGAGCCGCTTGCCCAAACTGTGCGCTCTCCCGTTATAGAAGCATAGGACGTTTTACCTTTGTAGTTTCTGAAGAGGACGGGGCAATGAAGCAGCACTTGCACGTTCTATAACAAAGTACTTGCAAATGCTGTGGAACCGGCCATGTCTGATAAAAGACAGAGCTGGACAGTAATCTAAGCGTTGAGCAAAACACAAAATGAAACATCCCTCAGTTCTTGAGAATGGAGAAGATTTGTAATAAGAGGTATGTTGCAGAGTTGCTTGTTTTAACAAGCAATTTATAACTTTATCCACTTATGATGGTGAGAAAAAACTCTTCAAGACTCAATTTTTGCAGAAATGGTAAAGCAAACGTTTAGCATGACAAGTTTTCCATAATGGAGGTCTAGCTGCCAAGATCCCGCACCGATCACTAAAATGAAGGGGCCAAAGCGCCCATCTTAACGCTACTTTCTTTCAAGGTTGACAATGGACTAGCTCAATAGAAATTCTATGAGCCATCTTTAGTTTCTGAGGGAACCGCAGGCGGCTAAGCAATTCTGCCGATTTATTTCAATGATCTTTGGCCTTTCAGAATCAGATCTCCATGAATTAACGCTTGATGTCACCACGATACTTCAAAAGTTTACAGAAAGGACATTGGCACTTTGTTTGACTTGGCAAAATAATGATCGTTTTTTATACATTTATATGTGAACCTTCAGAGGTCATTTGTAGGTTGACCGGTGCCAACAGAGGAGTGTAATGCTACAAAGCAAGGAGTACGAAAACCCAACAGACCACAGTGAGTAGCTTTGATATTCTGAGACATCAATATACATATAAAGGATAAAACTATTGTGTTGCACGTCTTAATCAATGACTTCAGGTTTTTCATTCAGTCCCATTGACCCCGATGAATAACCTTCGGTTCCCCCATGCCATCTGCCTTTACTAATGTGACAGAATGGATGGTGGTAAAGAGCTCACTTGTACCAGCGCTGTCCTGTAATAGGAGCCAGATCATGACATTTCTTCCCCCTTATTATTCCCCCTCACCTGTGAGTGATAATATTGAGAAGCGGAAGGAACCGCACCAACTCGGTCATGAAGTGAAGACCATGCAATATCACTGAGAGGGTTCACAAAGTACTGAGGAGCAAATTACAAAAAAGTCACCAACGCTCTTCTGACTCCATAACTGCAGAGTCCAGACCTCCTCAGGTATTCACATCAGTACAAAAACAGTTCCTCTGTCGGGAGCTTCATGACATGGAGTGGTGTAAAGCCACCACCACTGAACTGTGGAGCACTAGAAATGTGTTCTGTACAGTGACGGGTCACACTTCTCTATCTGGCATCTACTGGATGAGTTTGGGTTTTGTGAATGCCAAGAAAACATTAACTGCCTGACAGCATTGCATCAACTGTAAGGATAGTGGAGGAGCGATAAAGGCTCTATGGGTTAATTTTTAGGGATCAGCTTAGGCTCCTTAGTTCCAGTGAAGAGAAATCTTAATCCTTCAATATACCAGAAAATTCTAGACAAGTATAGCTTTCAGCTTTGTGTAAACCGTTTTGGGAAGACCCTTTTCAGTTCACCATGACTGTCCTCAGTGCACAAGGTCCATAAAGACATGGTTGGGGAAGTTTGTTGAGGACGAACTTGACAGGGCCTACAAAGTACGGACCTCAACCCTATCCAACACCTTTGAGATAAATAAGAATAGAGCCTGGACCCAGCATCAAATGGACAAATGGTCCTGTGGATGGTAAAAAATCCCCACAGACATGTACAACATTTTGTAGAAACCCTTCCCAGAGAGCAGAAGCTGCTTTAACTGCAGAGGAACCAAATATTTATTAATGTGTATGGATTTAGAATAGGAAGTCAGAAAAGCTCCTGTAGGAGCAACGTGGAGGTGTCCATATAGCGTATGTTAGTCTGAGTAAGCCACAGTGAGGTCTCTGATAGTGCACACACTCTTTTTATTTTTTTAAGGACAAAATTACTATCACATTTCGAAAGCTTGTCCACCCTTTTGTCGAGAACAGGATACACGTAAGGTCTCAATAAACCAATCGGTATACAGTGTAAAACTCATACATGTAAAGCCTTTAATAAATAGTCAGATGTGTACACAGTATTTGAAAACCAAGTTATGCGTGATTGACTCATGCTTAAACCAACCAAAGATTAGTGTGGGAGAGGCGGCCGACTCCCAGATGTAACTCGCAGGGAGAAGCGCGTGCAAACTGGACGGAGAGACAAAGTTTCTGACAAAACTTTTAGCCTTGGGAAAGAAGTTGTGAAAATGCAATTTTAAACGTTGTAAAGATAGGAGGACAGATCGTACAAGGCACACGCCGAGGCTTGTCCAGGATTGAGAAAGAATTTGCTGCAGCTTCCTGGGTTTAAAAATGCTCGCTGTCCGCAGAGGTAAGGACTGTGAGTTCTGCAGGACTCCAACAAGGTAAGGAGTCATGATGACGCTAGCTGAGCTGCGAGAGTTCAGCAGGAGAACCCTGAAGGCCAATGGTTCATATAGATGGGAACGTCCATGGGTCAAATAGGCACAAAAAGCCAGGTACCACTTCACAGGTAAAGGGCAGCTTTATAAATGAGGCGAAAAATAAGGAAGAAGAAGTCTAGTGATGCCGGTTGTTCCATTACTAGATATGATCTATAACAAAAATCAGATTGCAGCAGATTTCATTAGTGCACATGCGCCCTTCTGGTATCTTTTTTTTTCCATCAAAATGTGGGCGCAGAAGCTTTCTAACAAATTTTACATTTGTTATTTTTGTCACTGATTAGGTCATATTTATTACATTTGATATGTGCCAAACATATAACTATGGAGGCAGTGGCAGCACATAATCAAAATAATCAGTATATATATATATATATATATATATATATATTTTTTTTTTTTTTTCATTACAGGTAATTATGATGTGCCCAACATTAAAATCTCGCTGCATATTGTAGGGGTTCCATCACTCTGGTAGCCGCATGGACATGCAGAGGGTATTTATCTTAAAACAGAGTAAAGTTTATTGTCCTTCATGAACTTTACAGCAAAGAAAATCAAACGGTCTCACCAACTTGGTATTACAGAAACCTCTCAGGCTGCAGTACAGACTATGCACTAACCCTGACTTTCTCCAGCCTCAGCACACTACTACTACTACAACCTGAGCTAGACCAGCGGCATTTTATTAGGCCAGTAACACCGGACTGGAGTATGGGAGCGACCTTTCCCACCCAGGCTCTTTTGGTCGCTCCTGAAGCCCGGACCCAAAATCCAGTCAACATAAAAGCCATCTCAGTAACACGTACCCGCTATCCAGGACCTTACCTTACTATAATACATACTGCATATATAGCCACAGTTTTGAATAGAAACAAATTTCTAGTACAACACAGATGTAACGCAATTAGGCTAGGGTCATACGACCGATATTCTCTCATCTGAGAAAATCGATTATGCTAATCACACTCTGATCAGACTCTGATGTGTGATCCGATATTCTCAAATGTGGAAAATTAGATAAAAAAAAACTCTCCTCCTTCTTTATACAGTGTGTTTGTGAAAACCATATCAGATGTCATCCAAGTGCAGTCTGATTTTTTTTCACGGACCCATAAACATGAATGGGCGAGTGCCATCCAATTATTGGAGGCAACTCGAGCATTCTGCATTTTTTTAAAAAAATGTTTCCCTCAGACCGACTCTGTTTCAGATAAAACTCAGATGTGCACATCCATATCGAATAACATAAAGGACAGATTGTACTGGTCCAATTATTACAGTCGTGTGTGCGAGCTCTCAAGAAAAAAGTTATACATATCTGTGTCTATGATTAGGACATGGTGCTATGTACAACTGGGCAAATGTAGAACTCATTAAAGGCGCAGGCGTGTACTATGGAGGACAGAGAATGAACTTCAATCCAATATTGCAGCCAGCATGCAGCCAGCGGGTAAGGAAAGGGTGAATCAAAAACCCGAAAACCCCACCCCTATGGCTGAAGATTGTTCCCTCCAAATTCAGGTGACAGAGTCCCTTTAAGTAAATCTGGCCCCTTTTCTCCACCAAAATGAAAGCCATTTAGGAAAATTCTAGCTTTGGATGCTGGATCATAGTACAATTATTTGATGATTTGAAAATTTCAAACCCTTTTTAGAAAATTGTGTAATCCTCCTATGCATGGAGTGCTGTTAGCTGGCACTTGTTTTATCTGAGAGCAGTATATTAATTAGGGAGAATGTGGAAAAGTAACATATATAAAATGCTAGAGAATAAGGCCAGGTTCAGACGGGCATATTTCACAATCAATATACAGCCCACAATCCTCAGACTGACCACAGGTCTCTCGACTATAACATATAAGGATGTCCGTTTGGACTCAGTAGACCTGCGATCAGACTGGACATTGCAGCCTGTATACTGACCATGAAACGCGCTCATGTGAACCCTACCTAAAGCGACTTTTACACGGAAGATAATCATGAATGAGAGTTGTAAAAAACGTTTATTTTATGATTATCTTGACACTAGATGGTGGCCCAATTCTAACGCATAGGGTATTCTAGAATATGTATGCATGTATGTACGTTGCGCTTAGCACAGCCACGTAGTATATAACATAGTCACGTAGTATATAACACAGACAGCCACGTAGTATATAACACAGCCCACTTAATATATAGCACAGCCCACATAGTATATAGCACAGCGACGTAGTATATAACAGCCACATACTATATAGCACAGCCACATAGTATATAGCAGCCACATACTATATAGCACAGCCACGTAGTATATAGCAGCCACGTAGTATATAACACAGCCCACGTAATATATAGCACAGCCCACATAGTATGTAGCACAGCGACGTAGTATATAACAGCCACGTACTATATAGCACAGCCACGTAGTATATAGCAGCCACATAGTATATAGCACAGCCCACGTAAAACAGACAGCCACGTAGTATATAGTATAGCCATGTAGCATATAGCAGCCACGTAGTGTATAGCAGCCATGTAGTATATAACACAGCCCACATAATATATAGCACAGCCCATGTAATATATAGCACAGCTCACGCAGTATATAACACAGGCCACGTAGTATATAACACTGCCCACATAGTATATAGCAGCCAGGCAGTATATAACACAGCCCACATAATATATAGCACAGCCCACATACTATATAGCACAGCGACGTAGTATATAACAGCCACGTACTATATAGCACAGCCACATAGTATATAGCAGCCACGTACTATATAGCACAGCCACGTAGTATATAGCAGCCACGTAGTATATAACACAGCCCACGTAATATATAGCACAGTCCACATAGTATATAGCACAGCGACGTAGTATATAACAGCCACGTACTATATAGCACAGCCACGTAGTATATAGCAGCCACATAGTATATAGCACAGCCCACGTAAAACAGACAGCCACGTAGTATATAGTACAGCCATTTAGCATATAGCAGCCACGTAGTGTATAGCAGCCATGTAGTACATAACACAGCCCACATAATATATAGCACAGCCCATGTAATATATAGCACAGCTCACGCAGTATATAACACAGGCCACGTAGTATATAACACTGCCCACATAGTATATAGCAGCCAGGCAGTATATAACACAGCCCACATAATATATAGCACAGCCCACGTAGTATACAACACAGACCACGCAGTATATAACACAGGCCACGCAGTATATAACACAGGGCACACAGTATATAACACAGCCCACGTAGTATATAGCAGTGTGGGCACCATATCCCTGTTAAAAAAAAAAGAAAAAAAAAGTTATATACTCACCCTCCGGCGTCCACTGAAGCTGTTCCGATGCGTGCGAGACCGCTAAGGCATCTGGGTAATTTCGCAATGCATCACTGGGAACAGAAGCTGAGGAAGGTGAGAATAGCACAATTTTTTTATTATTATTATTTTTAACATTATATCTTTTTACTATTAATGCTGCATACGCCGCATCAATAGTTAAAAGTTGGTCCGGGATGGATCAACACACTGGCACTGTCTGGAGGGGAGTAGGGAGGGGGCACTGACTTGAGGAGAGTAGGGAGGGACCAATCAGCGATGCAGGATTTCCGTTACGGACGTTAGTTACAGACAGACAAACAGACGGAAGTACCCCTTAGACAATTATATAGATAGATGTAAACAGGTTGCCCAAACGCTCATTCACACACCTGGTTGGTGGAGGGAGGGCAAAAGTCAGACCTCCAGAAGTCTAATATTGATGACCTAAGCCAAGTATATATCATCCATATTAAAATGACAAACATTTTACAGCAATAAGCAAAAGTGAGTTATTAAGAAGAATAATATATTACTCGCCTACTATTTTGAGCTTTTGTGAATTTGTTGCTTATATTCTTATATTCAGTATCATCTCTATGCTGATGACACATAGATCTACATCTCTGGACCAGATATCACCTCCCTACTAACCACAATCCCTCAATGTCTGTCCACTATTTCATCCTTCTTCTCCGCTAGATTTCTGAAACTTAACATCGACAAAACAGAATTCATCATCTTTCCCCCATCTCACGTGACTCCCCCAACGAACCTATCCATTACAGTAAATGGCTGCCCACTCTCCCCAGTCCCACAAGCTCGCTGCCTCGGGGTAATCCTTGACGCTGATCTCTCCTTCAAACCACATATCCAAGCCCTTTCCACTTCCTGCCAACTTCAACTCAAAAATATTTCACGAATCCGTACATTCCTCAACCAAGAATCTGCAAAAACCCTAGTCCATGCCCTCATCATCTATCGCCTTGACTACTGCAACCTCCTGCTCTGTGGCCTCCCCTCTAACACTCTTGTACCCCTCCAATCTATTCTAAACTCTGCTGCCTGACTAATCCACCTGTCCCCCCGCTATTCCCCGGCATCTCCCCTCTGTCAATTCCTTCACTGGCTCCCCATTGCCCAGAGACTCCAGTACAAAACCCTAATCATGACTGTTGTGAATTCTGCTCTTGGGCTCCCTCCGGTGGTTGTAAGTGGCACTTTTGTGAGTTCTGCTCTTGGGCTCCCTCCGGTGGTTTTAAGTGGAATGGCTGCTCCTTGGATTTAGCAGTCAGCAGCTGTTTCCACTAATTGTCTATTCTGGTCGGCTATTTAGCCTGGCTCTCCCCTTCAGCTTGTGCCACTTGTCAATGGTTCCTGGTTGGATTCACATCTCTCTTGGTTTTCCCTGATATCCTGACCAGTTCAGCAAAGATAAGTCCTTGCTTGCTCTTTTCTGTCCACATGTTGTGGACTTCATTGTTCGGTACATTCTATGTTTTTGTCCAGCTTGTCAGTATGGATTAATTCAGTTAAGCTGGAAGCTCCGGGAAGCAGATTTACCCTCCCCACCTTTAGTCAGGTGTGGAGATTTTTGTAAACTCTGTGTGGATTTTTTGTAGTTTTTATACTGACCGCACAGTATCCTGTCCTGTCCTATCTATCTAGCTAGTATGGCCTCCTATGCTAAAATCTGATTTAATTTCTGCGTATGTTATTTCCCTCTCCTCTCACCGTCAATATTTGTGGGGAGCTATCTTTCCTTTGGGGATTTTCTCTGAGGCAAGATAGGTTTCCTGTTTCTGTCTTTAGGGGAAGTTAGATCTTAGGCTGTGCCGAGGGGTCTAGGGAGTGTCAGGTACCCCCCACGGCTATTTCTAGTTGCGCTGCTAGGTTCAGGGTTTGCGGTCAGTACAGATACCACCTCCTTCAGAGCTTGTCCCATGTTGCTCCTAAACCACCAGATCATAACACATGACGTACAAAGCCATCCACAACCTGTCTCCTCCATACATCTGTGACCTCGTCTCCCGGTACTTACCTACACGCAACCTCCGATCCTCACAAGATCTCCTTCTCTACTCCCCTCTTATCTCCTCTTCCCACAATCGCATACAAGATTTCTCTCGCATATCACCCCTACTCTGGAACTCTCTACCACAACATATCAGACTCTCACCTACCATTGAAACCTTCAAAAAAAGCCTGAAGACCCACCTCTTCCGACAAGCCTACAACCTGCAGTAACCACCGATCGACCAAACCGCTGCATGACCAGCTCTACCCTCACCTACTGTATTCTCACCGATCCCTTGTAGATTGTGAGCCTTCGCGGGCAGGGTCTTCTCTCCTCCTGTACCAGTTATGAATTGTATTGTTTAACCCCTTTCTGCCATTGGACGTACTATTCCGTCCATGTGGGGTGGGCCTTACTTCCCAAGGACGGAATAGTACGTCCAGCGCGATTGGCCGCGTCACGGGGGGAGCGCGGCCGATTGTGGCCGGGTGTCAGCTGCCTATCACAGCTGACATCTGGCACTATGTGCCAGGAGCGGTCACGGACCGCCCCCGGCACGTTAACCCCCGGCACACCGCGATCAAACATGATCGCGGTGTGCTGGCGGTATAGGGAAGCATCACGCAGGGAGGGGGCTCCCTGCGTGCTTCCCTGAGACCCCCGCAGCAACACGATGTGATCGCGTTGCTGTGAGGGTCTCTTACCTTCCTCCCTGCAGCAGCCTCGGATCCAAAATGGCCACGGCATCCGGGTCCTGCAGGGAGGGAGGTGGCTTACCAAGTGCCTGCTCAGAGCAGGCGCTTGGTAAGCCTGCAGCGCTGTAAGTCAGATCGCTGATCTGAAAGAGTAAAAAAGTTAAAAAAAAAATTTCCACATGTGTAAAAATAAAAAAATAATAATAATTCCTAAATCAAGAAAAAAAAATATTATTCCCATAAATACATTTCTTTATCTAAATAAAAAAACAAGCAATAAAAGTACACATATTTAGTATCACCAAATCCGTAACGACGCAACCTATAAAACTGTCACCACTAGTTAACCCCTTCAGTAAACACCGTAAGAAAAAAAAAAACAAGGCAAAAAACAACGATTTATTATCATACTGCGGAACAAAAAGTGGAATAACACGCAATAAAAAAAACAGATATAAATAACCATGGTACCGCTGAAAATGTCATCTTATCCCGCAAAAAACGAGCCGCCATACAGCATCATCAGCAAAAAAATAAAAAAGTTATAGTCCTCAGAATAAAGCGATGCAAAAATAATTATTATTTCTGTAAAATAGTTTTTATCGTGTAAAAGCGCCAAACATAAAAAAAAGATATAAATGAGGTATCGCTGTAAACGTACTGACCCGAAGAATAAAACTGCTTTATCAATTTTAATTCATGAATAGCTGGTTTTTTGTCATTCTGCCTCACAAAAATCGGAATAAAAAGCGATCAAAAAATGTCACGTGCCCGAAAATGTTACCAATAAAAACATCAACTCGTCCCGCAAAAAACAAGACCTCACATGACTCTGTGGACTCAAATATGGAGAAATTATAGCTCTCAAAATGTGGTAACGCAAAAAATATTTTTTGCAATAAAAAGCGCCTTTCAGTGTGTGACGGCTGCCAAACATAAAAATCCACTAAAAAACCCGCTATAAAAGTAAATCAAACCCCCCTTCATAACCCTCCTTAGTTAGGGAAAAATTAAAAAATTACAAAAATGTATTTATTTCCATTTTCCCATTAGGGTTAGGGTTAGGGCTAGGGTTAGGGTTAGAGTTAGGGTTAAGGCTACAGTTAGGGTTGGGGCTAAAGTTAGGGTTGGGGCTAAAGTTAGGGTTAGGGTTGGGGCTAAAGTTACGGTTAGGGTTTAGATTACATTTACGGTTGGGAATCGGGTTGGGATTAGGGTTAGGGGTGTGTCAGGGTTAGAGGTGTGGTTAGGGTTACTGTTGGGATTAGGGTTAGGGGTGTGTTTGGATTAGGGTTTCAGTTATAATTGGGGGTTTCCACTGTTTAGGCACCTCAGGGGCTCTCAAAACGCGACATGGCGTCCGATCTCAATGCCAGCCAATTCTGCGTTGAAAAAGTAAAACAGTGCTCCTTCCCTTCCGAGCTCTCCCGTGTGCCCAAACAGGGGTTTACCCCAACATATGGGGTATCAGCGTACTCAGGACAAATTGGACAACAACTTTATTTTGGGGTCCAATTACTCCTGTTACCCTTGGGAAAATACAAAACTGGGGGCTAAAAAATAATTTTTGTGGGAAAAAAAAAAGATTTTTTATTTTCACGGCTCTGCGTTATAAACTGTAGTGAAACACTTGGGGGTTCAAAGCTCTCACAACACATCTAGACGAGGTCCTTAGGGGGTCTACTTTCCAAAATGATGTCACTTGTGGGGGGTTTCTACTGTTTAGGTACATTAGGGGCTCTGAAAACGCAATGTGACGCCTGCAGACCATTCCATCTAAGTCTGCATTCCAAATGGCGCTCCTTCCCTTCCGAGCCCTCCCATGCGCCCAAACGGTGGTTCCCCCCCACATATGGGGTATCAGCATACTCAGGACAAATTGGACAACAACTTTTTGGGTCCAATTTCTCCTGTTACCCTAGGGAAAATAAAATATTAGGGGTGAAAAGATAATTTTTGTGAAAAAATATGATTTTTTATTTTTACGGTTCTGCATTATAAACTTCTGTAAAGCACTTGGTGGGTCAAAGTGCTCACCACACCTCTAGATAAGTTCCTTAGGGGGTCTACTTTCCAAAAAGGTGTTACCCTCGGGAAAATACAAAACTGGGGGCTAAAAAATAATTTTTGTGGGAAAAAATTTTTGCTTTATTTTTACGGCTCTGCATTTTAAACTTCTGTGAAGCCCTTGGTGGGTCAAAGTGCTCACCACACATCTAGATAAGTTCCTTAGGGGGTCTACTTTCCAAAATGGAGTCACTTGTGGGGGGTTTCAATGTACTTTCCAAAATGGTGTCACTTGTGGGGGGGTTCAATGTTTAGGCACATCAGTGGCTCTCCAAATGCAATATGGCGTCCCATCTCAATTCCTGTCAATTTTGCCTTGAAAAGTCAATCAGCGCTCCTTCCCTTCCGAGCTCTCCCATGCGCCCAAACAGTGGTTTACCCCCACATATGGGGTATCAGCGCACTCAGGACAAATTGTACAACAACTTTTAGGGTCCAATTTCTTCTCTTACCCTTGGGAAAATAAAATATTAGGGGTGAAAAGATAATTTTTGTGAAAAAATATGATTTTTTATTTTTACGGTTCTGCATTATAAACTTCTGTAAAGCACTTGGTGGGTCAAAGTGCTCACCACACCTCTAGATAAGTTCCTTAGGGGGTCTACTTTCCAAAAAGGTGTCACTTGTGGGGGGTTTCAATGTTTAGGCACATGAGTGGCTCTCCAAACGCAACATGGCGTCCCATCTCAATTCCTGTCAATTTTGCATTGAAAAGTCAAACGGCGCTCCTTCCCTTCCGAGCTCTGTCATGCGCCCATGCAGTGGTTTACCCCCACATATGGGGTATCGGTGTACTCAGGAGAAAATGGACCCCAAAAGTTGTTGTACAATTTGTCCTGTTACCCTTGGTAAAATAAAACAAATTGGAGCTGAAGTAAATTTTTTGTGAAAAAAACTTAAATATTAATTTTTATTTAAACATTCCAAAAATTCCTGTGAAACACCTGAAGGGTTAATAAACTTCTTGAATGTGGTTTTGAGCACCTTGAGGTGTGCAGTTTTTAGAATGTTGTCACACTTGGGTATTTTCTATCCTATAGACCCCTCAAAATGACTTCAAATGAGATGTTGTCCCTAAAAAAAATGGTGTTGTAAAAATGAGAAATTGCTGGTCAACTTTTAACCCTTATAACTCCCTAACAACAAAAAAAATTTTGTTCCAAAATTGTGCTGATGTAAAGTAGACATGTGGGAAATGTAACTTATTAAGTATTTTGTGTGACATATCTCTGTGATTTAATTGCATAAAAATTCAAAGTTGGAAAATTGCGAAATTTTCAAAATTTTCACCAAAGTTCCATTTTTTTCACAAATAAACGCAGGTAATATCAAAGAAATGTTACCACTATCATGAAGTACAATATGCCACGAGAAAACAATGTCAGAATCACTGGGATCCGTTGAAGTGTTCCAGAGTTATAACCTCATAAAGGGACAGTGGTCAGAATTGTAAAAATTGGCCTGGTCATTAACGCGCAAACCACCCTTGGGGGTAAAGGGGTTAAGATTATTGTACTTGTTTTTATTATGTATACCCCTCCTTACATGTAAAGTGCCATGGAATAAATGGCGCTATAACAATAAATAATAATAATAATAAATAATAATAATTATATTAATCCAAAATTGTATCACTTTTTATGGCCAAGAGCTGCATTCACATTTTGGCAGGCTTCAGAGCTGAAATCTCGGAGATACTTCCATAATAAGTTGGGAAAGATAAGATAAGTGATAGGGTAGCAAACAGCTAACTTGTCACCAAGTTTTCGTTAGATAAACCGTTGTCACCTCTTTTCCTTCTGTAGTCACCTCCTTACAACAGATTTATATAAACCCAGCTTTTCCCCATGTACTTCAAAAAATGTATTTTACAAGGAGGATATGTCGTCCACTTAAATTAAAGGAGGAGGGGGGGCGATCACTGACGCCCATCAGACCGATTGGTGGGACAATTAAAATGAAGGGTTGTAGGGACTTTGCTACACCATTGGCAATGGATTATATAGGGGAAAACATGATGAAATTTTTTTTTTCAGAATTTTTTAATTGTAAAAAAAAACCCTCAGTATGAATCTCAAGAGACATTTACAAACATTTTTTATAGCGATTTTTATATATTTGTAATATGAGCATCTTTTCTCTTTTTTTCTAGTCCAAAAAGAAGCCTATTGGGAAAATTCGAGAAAAAATGTTTATTATGGAAAGCATTCTGCTTTTTTTCTTTATCGCCACTGATCTATAAAACAAACACAAAAACATAAGGAGCTCCATTGATCAAAACTGTTTTAAAGGAAAACTGTTTTTGTTGCCCTTAACGAAAAATCAGAGCCCAGGTTTTAAGATTTTTTTTTTTTTTCATACAGCTCCAGTAAAATAAAGGGGTTCGCCAGTAAAAAATAAATGACCTATGCACAAAATAATTGGCGGGGGTCTGGCTGCTGGGATAGGGTACTTCATCCCAGTTAGAGTGGAGTTGTAGCATGCGTGCTCAACCGCTGTGCCATTCATTCCTTATGGGGTGGGTGAGCACTGAGCTCCACTTTTTCCGACAGCCCACTAAATAATGAATCAACGTTTGACCTACCAGTCCATTTTGTAACAAGGATAAAAGTTCTCCGTCATGGAAAAAAAATGCCAATTCTGCCTATTGTAGCAGGTCCCAACAGTGGAACTCCTACTGATCAGCAAGTTACTACCTATCCTGTAGATACATGATAACGTGTTTTCACTAGACAACCCCTTTAAAGCTATACATAGTAACATAGTAACATAGTAACATAGTTAGTAAGGCCAAAAAAAGACATTTGTCCATCCAGTTCAGCCTATATTCCACCATAATAAATCCCCAGATCTACGTCCTTCTACAGAACCTAATTGTATGATACAATATTGTTCTGCTCCAGGAAGACATCCAGGCCTCTCTTGAACCCCTCGACTGAGTTCGCCATCACCACCTCCTCAGGCAAGCAATTCCAGATTCTCACTGCCCTAACAGTAAAGAATTCTCTTCTATGTTGGTGGAAAAACCTTCTCTCCTCCAGACGCAAAGAATGCCCCCTTGTGCCCGTCACCTTCCTTGGTATAAACAGATCCTCAGCGAGATATTTGTATTGTCCCCTTATATACTTATACATGGTTATTAGATCGCCCCTCAGTCGTCTTTTTTCTAGACTAAATAATCCTAATTTCGCTAATCTATCTGGGTATTGTAGTTCTCCCATCCCCTTTATTAATTTTGTTGCCCTCCTTTATACTCTCTATAGTTCCATTATATCCTTCCTGAGCACCGGTGCCCAAAACTGGACACAGTACTCCATGTGCGGTCTAACTAGGTATTTGTACAGAGGCAGTATAATGCTCTCATCATGTGTATCCAGACCTCTTTTAATGCACCCCATGATCCTGTTTGCCTTGGCAGCTGCTGCCTGGCACTGGCTGCTCCAGGTAAGTTTATCATTAACTAGGATCCCCAAGTCCTTCTCCCTGTCAGATTTACCCAGTGGTTTCCCATTCAGTGTGTAATGGTGATATTGATTCCTTCTTCCCATGTGTATAACCTTACATTTATCATTGTTAAACCTCATCTGCCACCTTTCAGCCCAAGTTTCCAACTTATCCAGATCCATCTGTAGCAGTATACTATCTTCTCTTGCCATGACATTACTACGGGCAAAAGAAAAGTTTTTCATTTTAGACATTTGTTATAAATCTTACAAATTATAGATAACATGTTTAGTTCAATAAAGGCTTCAAAGTAACATATGGCCTCTGCTTTTTGACAAAGCAGAAATTTTGCAAAAATTGTCATGAAAAACGTTCAATTTTTCACAAAAATGGTAAGTGAGGAAAAACCTTTTAAGTGGTCCAACAGCATTAGGGTCCGAAAGGGAACAGTGTCCATGTTCCTCCTCTATTCAGTGGCCAGCAAGACTTGACAAGTAATATTGTACTCATAACTTAGACATTATATTAGAAATTCTAATAAAACAATATTGAAAACCACTATTGACTTTCAAAATCTCCCCCAAAAAATGTTTTTTTAATGTTTTTAATATTTTCTTGCTTTTTCTCCCCACTCTTAGGTATGATCACGGTAAGCGAGGCTGCATCGCTTGCCGACACCCAGGCTCATTTCAAGGCCGTGAAACCTTGGTGGGACGTTCTCATGGATTATCTCCTTATAATTATGCTTATGACATCTTTCTTCTCTGCAACACTTCTTATTATAATGGATAAAGTTGTCTGTATGCCAAAGTCAAAGCTTGCCGAGAACATGTCAAGTGACTTTAGTGAGGCCACCCAACCTACTCCGACTTTTCCAAAAGATATCGGCCACTTGACCAATTTGGACTACCAGCAGTATATGTACGTGAGTGCTGTCTGTTACCACAAAGTCATGCCTTGGCAGTCCAAATATTTTCCTTACCTGGCTCTTATTAACACTATAATGCTACTGGTGAGCAGTAATTTTTGGTTTAAGTATCCAAAAACATCTTCAAAGGTTGAACATTTCCTGTCTATCTTGGCTAAATGCTTTGAATCTCCATGGACTACTAAAGCGCTTGAGGAAACAAGTGACCAGCCACCTCCAGAACATAACCGTCAAAAGTCTAGCAGCTCACGTTCCATTGACTACTCCCCCAGGACACCATTAATACATGAAATGCCATTGTCATTTGTACCGATCTCAGTGTCTGCAATCTTGGACAAAAAGGAGGGAGAGCAAGCAAAGGCTTTGTTTGAGAAGATCAGACATTTCCGAGCTCATGTTGAGGACTCAGATGTCGTATATAGAGTTTATGTTGGTCAAACTGTTTTCAAAGTGGTTAAAGTAGCAATAATCCTTGGGTACTCACTCAGTTTGGTAGGTTCATTTAGCTTCCACCATCCTTGTAAACCAGGAATACAAAATCTCATGGGATATTCTGTGTTCACTTGTACACACAACTTGGCCTTCATACTAGAAAAGCTTCTTGTGACCTATATTATACTTGTGTGTGTCTACGCTTTCCTGTCTGCCTATGCATTATTTTGGTTATTGACTAATTCCCTGAAGGTGTACTCCTTTGAAAAAAATAGTGAAGGTGCTGGATTTAGTGATATCCCTGATGTCAAAAACGATTTTGCCTTCATGTTGCACATGGTAGACCTGTATGACACGCTATACTCAAGGAGATTCTCTGTGTTTCTCTCTGCTGTAAGCGAAGGAAGGGTCAGAGAGATAGCACTTAATTCTGAGTGGCCAGCGGAGAAACTGAGACAGATGATTTACAAGGACTCAAATGGACGCTTTGAGCTGCAACTGGCCATGATCCCTGTAATACCAAGAGATGTCTATGAATTGAGTGAGATTCAGATTCTCAAGCTTGAGTTGATCTCATCTGCGAAGTTCGTAGGAGCGGTGTCTCAACTTAAGTCTCTCTTGGAGCTCCACATCAGTCACTGCTCAGTCAAAATGGACCCTGAAGCTTTTTCTTTCATCAGAGAGAGATTAAAAGTGCTTCATGTTAGATTCACAGACATGGAAGAACTTCCATCCTGGATGTACTCCTTGAAGAATTTAAGTCAACTGCATCTTTCTGGCAACCTCAATTGCTCCAACAATCGATCCATCCGTCTACAGTCTTTACGAGGACTGTCTGGACTTAAGTGTCTTTCTTTGACTACTAACATGTCTCATTTTCCTTCGGCAGTGCTCGATGTGGCTGGGCAGCTGTCAGAGTTTAGCCTACAGAATGGAGACACTGAATTTGGGTCACTTGGTCAACTGAAAAGGATGAACCAATTATTGTTGCTTAAACTTTGTCACTGCAAGATGACTAAAATTCCTGGTGCGGTTTTTGGGTTGACAAGTTTACAATGCATCGATTTAACATTCAACTGTCTACAATATGTTGAAGAACTAGGAACACTTCACCGTCTACGAAGCCTTACCATCTTACGACTATCCCATAATGCTATTAGTCATCTCCCGCCATCTATTGAGCTTCTACGTAATTTGGAAGAACTCTCAATTTCCAATAACAAACTAGAGAATTTACCAGTTTCTCTTTTTAATCTTGTTCGGTTAAGACACTTAGATGTAAGCTATAATCACATCAGACTTATCCCTCATGAAGTTGGTCACTTAACACGTTTAGAATCATTGACAATCAACTGTAACCAAATCTCTTTGTTACCCCGTGAGTTGTTCCGCTGCACTAGACTCCGGTCCCTCCATGTTAGTTCTAACAAACTTACAACTCTACCACCTGAGATTGGACAGCTACCTCTTCTGACCAGCTTGGATCTTATGGGCAACAACTTGACAGAGTTGCCAGAAGAGATTGCAAATTGCTTACAGCTGAAGAAAGGGGGGATTGACGTAGAAGAACACGTTTTAGGAAGATTAGCTCCAGAACTGAGGAAAAAGTTCATGTAAATTAATAATAAAAAATGCACAAACTTTATTTTACTTGCGTTAGTGGAAAATAGAAATTGACTGTTGCTTCAAACTTCTCTGTGTGAATTTACACTCTGTGGCATTAAGGCCTCCATACACAACAGATAAAAATGGCCTCACAAATGATCTTTTGTCAACGGCACAAAAAAATCTCAAACTATTAGACTGGTATTACACTTTTTCAACTGATGAAGCAGACAGTGCTTATCATTGGCTGAAAAAATCCAACATGCCCGATCAGTGGTTTGAACAATCGTGAATGCTCATTGATTCCCATTGGTCAAAACAAGTGATCACTTGTTCATTTCACCAAATAAGCAGATGGTTTTTCGTTATGGTCAAAATTAGCCATTGCAGTCGACTTTTATTTAATGTGTATGGACATCATTGTTGCCACCCCATAGATTCTGAATAGAATAGCAGTGATCATGCATGACCTTGCTGCTCAATTCAATCTCTGTCTGCAGTGAGGTGGAGGTGATCGTGTGGTCAGGTGGATATGGTTTTCTTAGGAACCATCTGTATCAGGAAAACTACACAAAATAATAAGATTATAATACTGTGATCAGCCAACAGCAGCCAACCTGCTTAATTATTTTATTTCCTGGTAACAAAACCTAGTTGAAATTGATATTAAAATTGGAGATGAGCGAATATACTCGTTACTCGAGATCTCTCGAGCATGCTCGGGAGTCCTCCGAGTATTTTTTAGTGCTCGGAGTTTTAGTTTTTCTTGCCGCAGCTGAATGATTTACATCTGATAGCCATCATAAGTACATGTGGGGATTCCCTAGCAACCAGGCAACCCCCACATGTACTTATGCTGGCTAACAGATGTAATTCATTCAGCTGCGGCAAGGAAAACTAAATCTCCGAGCTCTAAAAAATACTCGGAAGACCCCCAAGCATGGTCGAGAAATCTCGAGTAACGAGTATATTCGCTCATCACTAATTAAAATCCTAACACAATGACTAAATTGTCAGGCGCTGCTGAATGTGTTGGTGCTATATAAATAATATAATATACGTATTATTGCTGAGCATCATTTGCAATTTATATACCTCAAAGAGGATGTCTTTTAGTCAGGTTTGACTAGTCTAGATAAATACAGTAGTGTGCAAAGGTTTTAGGCAGCTGTAGAAAAAATGCTGCAAAGTAAGAATGCTCTAAAGATTATAAGTGTTTATTTTATTTTTTTATTTATTTATTGGCCTTCAGCTCAATCTCAAGCCATGGCGACTATATGGATGAATGATCTGTAGGAAGTTCAATCTTCTGAAAACCTAGATTGGTCCACAAGGATCTTCTCCGCTGTTATCTTGATTGTATCAAGTCATCGAGATGCTGGTCTTCCTCTTCGCCTTATTCTTTAATTCTTCCGAATACTATGTCCTTCTCCAGCGATTGTTCTCTCTTCGTATTATGTGTCCAAAGTAAACAAGTTGTAGCTTCATGATCCTTGCTTGGAGTGACATGTCCAGCTTGATTTGCTCCAAAATTGATTTGTTGGTTCTTCTTGCCATCCATGGTATTGATAACATCCTTGTATTGATAAGTTGTTCTTGTAGAGATGCTTCGTATATTCTTCCCATCTTTTCTTGATCTGCTCTGACTCAGCTTTTTCACGTTGGTATCTTTCAACATTTCCACTCTTGGTTGAAACTTTTGCCGTACCTGTTTGACCTTTCAGTATGCCTTTTTGGCAGAGGTGTATCTAGGTTTTCTGGCACCCGGGGCAGGAATGCAGTTTGTCCCCCCTCCCACCTTCTCCAAGAAAATATGCGGTTTGTACACTTAGTCATGTACCGACAAGCTGCTCTCCCTAATGCTCCCAATGTTCAGTGAAAAACTGAGAGAAGCAGGAAGAGAAGCTCGTTGTCACAGGACCAGAAGTATGAAGATCACATGAGTGAAGTGTCCAAGTGATGACTACTGGAACCTGCAGAGCTGAACCCTGACCATGAGCTGAACCCTGACATTTCAGTCTTCTGAATTCTCACAAGGAATGCACTGCACACTTTTAGGAATTCTCCTTTGCCGGTGGCAAGAGTGGACAGTCATGTCAGCACAAGCATGTGATTTGTATACTTCTGGCCACATTCCGACTAGATGTGCCCGGCCTCGCTCACTTCATTTTCATTGAGTGAGGCCACACATGACTAGTCAGCATGTGACCACATGTATGTAAATTGCCGGCAGCAGAGAATCTTAACTGCAGTGCGCACTGTGAGAATTCTGAAGTCTGCAGTCACATAGAATGACTGCAGACTCATCACAAACCTGGACAACCCCCTTAATGCGTCTTAGATAAATAAAAACATGAGAATTAGTCAGTATCACAAATAATATTTACATCCAGGTACCTTACAGATGATGTTGTCCCTGGAGATGTTCTTCTTTTCTTCATCTTGTCCACACTCCATTATGAGTTTTCTCATCCACTGCCCGTCTCTGCAGACTTCCATCTTCTCCGGTCTTCTGCTGCAAATCTCCACATGATGCCCTTAAAGATATCAGTGTCATTATAATGCTCCTGAATAAAAATATCTGCCCTATGCTGAGCCCCTGAATAAATAATTGCCCCTCACTATATTGTCTGCACAAAATATGACCACCACACTGTCCCTCTTATGGTATATGCTCTTCACA
Source organism: Ranitomeya imitator (assembly GCF_032444005.1). Lineage (NCBI taxonomy): Eukaryota > Metazoa > Chordata > Amphibia > Anura > Dendrobatidae > Ranitomeya > Ranitomeya imitator. The sequence continues at coordinate 635,631,566 of NC_091285.1, forward strand.
TTGACCTCTCCTTTCCTTACTGGGACCCCTCTTCACACTGTCCTCCCATACTGTGTCCTCCCTGTAAAGCTGGAGTCACACATAACGATATCGTTGCAACGTCACGCTTTTGGTGATGTAGCAACAATCCCGCTAACGATCTCGTTATGTGTGACAGCGACCAACGATCAGGCCCCTGCTGGGAGATCGTTGGTCGTTGGGGAATGATCAGGACCATTTTTTGGTCGCTGATCACCCGCTGTCATCGCTGGATCGGCGTGTGTGACACCCATCCAGCGATGTGTTCACTTGTAACCAGGGTAAATATCGGGTTACTAAGCCATTGTAAAAGTTAAAAAAAAAACAACAGTACATACTCACATTCTGATGTCTGTCACGTCCCCCGGCGTCCACAGGGTTAAAACTGCTTTCGGCAGGAGCGCTGCTAATGTATCAGCGCCGGCTGTAAAGCAGAGCACAGCGGTGACGTCACCGCTGTTACTGCCGGCGCTGACACAGTCAGTGCAGGGAAGCTCTCGGCAGCAGCGCGTGCATTAGCAGCGCTCTTGCCGAAAGCAGTTTTAACCCTGTGGATGCCGGCGGGGGACGTGACAGACAGCAGAATGTGAGTATGTAGTGTTTTTTTTTTTAACTTTTACAATGGTAACCAGGGTAAATACCGGGTTACTAAGCGCGGCCCTGCACTTAGTAACCCGATGTTTACCCTGGTTACCCAGGTGCTGCAGGGGGACTTCGGTATCGTTGAAGACAGTTTCAACGATGCCGAAGTCTTTCCCCTGATCGTTGGTCGCTGGAGAGAGCTGTCTGTGTGACAGCTCCCCAGCGACCACACAACGACTTACCAACGATCACGGCCAGGTCGTATCGCTGGTCGTGATCATTGGTAAGTAGTTTAGTGTGACTAAAGCTTAAGGCCCAGTCTTTATAGTGCATCCTCTCATCACACTTCTCCTCCTTGGTATACTGTCTCCTCCTGGTTGTGTCCTCACACTGTTCCCCCATGATATGCCTCCACTACTCAGTCTCTATTCGGTGCCCCCTCATACTGTCTCCTCACACTATTCCCCTCCCTCCTCATACTGTCTCCTCTCACATCCCCCTGTTCACCATACTGTCTTCTCATATATTTACTCCCTCACTCTCTATACTGCCTTGCTCACACGTACCTCCAATTCCACATACTGTGTCTGCACACATCCAATCACCCTCACTCCCCATACTGTGTCCACATACATTTTTCCCATCACTACACATAATGTGTCTGCCAGACATTCCCTTTTTCGCTCCCCATACTGTCTGCACCCATCCCCCCACTCACCATACTGTGTCTGCACCCATCCCCATACTGTTTCCTCATACAAGCCCCATACTGGTAAACTCATACATGCCCTATATCTCCCTCTTTGCACATAATTTTGTGACCTCAAATCCCCCACACATTAAATCTCCCCATCCCCACTCCAAAATCTCCCCCTACATATAAAATCTCCCCCATCCCCACTTTAAATCTCCGTATCCCCACTCCAAATCCCCCTTCACATTAAATCTCACATCCCCGTTCCAAATCTCCCCCACACATTAAATCCCCCATCCCCTCTCCAAATCTCCACACACACATTAAATCCCCACTACAAATCTCGCCATCCCCACACTAAATCCCCCATCCCCACTCTAAATCTCTCCATCCCCATTCTAAATCCCCCCATCCCCACTCCAAATCTCCTCATCCCCACTCCAAATCTCTCCATCCCCACTCCAAATCTCTCCATCCACACTCAAAATCTCCCCCCACATATTAAATCTCACCATCCCCACACTAAATCCTCCCATCCCAACTTTAAATCTCCCTATCCCCTCTCCAAATCCCCTCATCCCCACTCCAAATCTCTCCATTCCCACTCCAATTTCCTCATCTCCATTCCAAATCTCCCCATCCCCACTCCAAATCTCTCCATCCCCACTCCAAATCCCTCCATCCCCACTGAAAATCCCCATCCCCACTCCAAATCTCTCCATCCCCACTCCAAATCTCCCCATCCCACTCCAAATCTCCCCATCCCACTCCAAATCCTCCATCCCCACTCCAAATCCCCACATCCCCACTCCAAATCTCCCCATCCCACCCCAAATCCCCCCATCCCCACACTAAACCGCCCCCCGCACTTAATCTTCGGTGTCCTCAGTTCCACTAGAGCACTTACCACCAGTGTTCGCCTCAGCAACGCGAGCCAATGATGTCACCAGCGTGATCACATGACCTGATCACGCTGCTGATGTCGCTCTAACCTGGTGGTCAGAGCTTCAATTGTACTCACGTCTGTTAGATGCAAGTACTATTGAACACCGGGGGCCGGCGCGCTGCAGCTTCTCTGTGCCGGCTGTCAGCTTGACAGTCAGCACAAAGAACAGCCGACTCCCAGTCTGGGGGGTGGCAAAATGCAGCCGCCGGGGGAGACACTGCGGACCGTCGCATTAGGCGGCCCGACTGCCCACCCCTAGATACGCCTCTACTTCTTGGTCTTGCCCTTCAAATGTTTGCTTACTATCTCTGTACATATCTTTTGGTAATAAAGTTATTTTTCTGCTCGAATGGCTCTCTTTAGTCTTTTACTGATGTTAAAAGTTTATTTTATCAAATCAGAAAATGTAAAGAGAATGAACAAAGCAGAAATCTAATTCAAATCAATATTTGGTATCTTCACCTTTTTCCTTCAAAATTACATGAAAGCATCAATTCTTCTACTGTAGGTACACTTGTCACTTCTACACAGTTTTGAAGGAACTCAGCAGGGAGGTTGTTTCCAACATCTTGGAGAACTAACCACAGATCTTCAGGTGCTGCAGGTTTATTGAAAAGTTGCTTACCGGTATCTTATTTTGTAGGGGTTTTCTACATGTATACTATGTTTTCAGTAGCAAGCATAGGCTTTTTACCTTTTATAGTTTATTAAAGGCAAAACTACTTTATGTTAAATTATGTTTTACTCTATATTTAAATAATTTTGTGTACACACCCTAGGTGCACTTTTTCCTGCATTTGTTCATTGTGTTATTGCTTTTGTAACACCTCATAAAATAGACAAAAAGGATAACATGACCCTGAGAGCTTCCCCATAATGCATTGCCATTACCCCACTCTATAGCACAGCCAATCATGAGGAACTATAGGTCAGAGGTCACTAATGACTCAATAAAAGCTCAGGTAGATCCACTCCACAGCACCATACACTGTGTAGTGGCCTTCCTGGGCACTGCAGCTCATCTCCCCCTAAGGCTACATGTGTTCACTGAACCGTGCGGATTTACCATATTCAATACATTTCTATTGGTGAAATTGTTGTTGTGGCATACAAACGCATAGAGGACATGGAATTTCTAAAAATCCCATCCACTATGCTGTAACATCTGGCCACTGCGGTTTTGACCCTGCATAAATACACAGCGTCAAAACAGTAATTCTTGATCGTGGGCACATACCCTGATAGAAGCGAAGCTGTAACACCTAGTCCAGCAGTTTGTGCCACAGTATGGGACCTTCGTTGTACAGGTGCAGAGGGCCTGCTGCTCCAGAAGTGAAGACCTATGCAGGGAGTACACTGTGATTTACTGATCTGTCAACTAACATGCGAAACATCAAATGTGTGCTGCAGGTAACGCATACGGAAGTACTATGTATGCGCTGTCTAATATGTAAGCGGTGACTCATCTGTAAGCGGTTTGCATGCCCTGCATGTGTCCAATATGTAAATGATCATACTAATTGTTCTTGTGTCTGTTTGCAAATTTTGAAAGTTACCTCAATCACTTAATCATAAAATCATAGAATCCTAGAATGTAAGAGTTGGAAGGGACCGCCAGGGTCATCGTGTCCAACCCCCTGGTCAATGCAGGAGTCAATAAACCATCTCACACAGATGTCTGTCCAGCCTCTGTTTGCAGACTTCCATTGAAAGAGAACTCACTACTTCTCATGGCAGCCTTTTCCACTCATTGATCACTCTCACTGTCAAAAAGTTTGACTAATATCCAATCTGTATCTTCTCCCTTTCAGTTTCATCCCATTGCTTCTCATGTTTCCTTGTGCAAATGAGAATAAGGATGATCCATCTACACTGTAACATCCCTTCACATATTTGTAGGCAGCTATTAAGTCTCCTCTTAGCCTTCTTTTTTGCAAGATAAACATTCCCAGGTCCTTTAACCGTTCCTCGTAGGACATACTCTCCAGTCTGCTCGGCGTCCTGGTAGCTGTTCTCTGAACTTGCTCCAGTTTTTTATGTCTTTTTTAAAATGTGGTGCCCAGAAATGGACACAGTATTCCAGATGAGGCCTGACCAAGGAGGAGTAGAGAGGGATAATTACTTCATGTGATCTAGACTCTATGCTTCTCTTAATACATCCTAGAACTGTGTTATCTTTTTTGCGGCTGCATCACACTGTTGACTCATGTGCAGTCTGTCATCTATTAGTGTACCTAAGTCTTTTTCAAACATGCTGTTGCTTAGTTCTATTCCTCCCTTTCTGTCGATATAATGTTCTTTTTTCATCCCAAGATGTAGAATATTGCATTTCTCCATTAAATACCATCTTATTAGTCGCTGACCATTGTTCAAGCTCATCTAAATCCTTCTGAATCCTTTCTCAATCTTCTCTAGTGTTAGCTATCCTTCCTAGCTTTGCATCATCTGCAAATTTTATTAGTTTACCTTCAGTTCATTTTCTAGATGATTTATAAAAATTGTTGAACAACAGTGGGACCAGGACAGAGCCTTGTGGTACCCCACTTGAAACACTCTTACAATTGGATATGCAACCATTTATTAGGTTGTATCATGAGTACAATCCCTAAACCAGTTATGAATCCACCTAACCGTAGCCTCGTCAATCCCATACTTGGTCATTTATTTCAATAAGGATGAGAGTATGAGATACTTTATCAATTGCTTTGCTGAAGTCAGCGATTCCATACAGTGACTGATGTTTCATGGTCTTTTCTGTTCAGCATAGGTGTTTATGTTGCATAGTATAGCCTGCTATGATCTCTAGTTTGTTGATCAATTAACGAGGTCAAGTGGGCCTAGATACTTCCTATATGTTTAGATCTGGCTTGCAGAGAGCATGTGGGGGCATGTGTGCAATATGATTCCGCAACATCATCAAAATGCATACAGTTAAACATGGCAGTTTCACAGGGCAGGAAACAGGTAAGCTATGTAAGACATTCAAACATTCTTTTTGTTCAATCATTCTGCATTATTTTCTGCATCTCTTCTCTTCATCTACAGGTCCTTCTCAAAAAATTAGCATATAGTGTTAAATTTCATTATTTACCATAATGTAATGATTACAATTAAACTTTCATATATTATAGATTCATTATCCACCAACTGAAATTTGTCAGGTCTTTTATTGTTTTAATACTGATGATTTTGGCATACAACTCCTGATAACCCAAAAAACCTGTCTCAATAAATTAGCATATTTCACCCATCCAATCAAATAAAAGTGTTTTTTAATAACAAACAAAAAAACCCATCAAATAATAATGTTCAGTTATGCACTCAATACTTGGTCGGGAATCCTTTGGCAGAAATGACTGCTTCAATGCGGCGTGGCTGTTGTGAATTCTGTGGCTGAATTCACTCCTGTGGTCACAAGTGGTACTGCAGCTTCTGAGCTTCCTCCCTCAGGTGTTCTGGTGAGCTCGTTAACTGCTTCATTACTTAACTCCGCCTGATGCTGCTATCCTTGCTCCTTGTCAATGTTTCAGTGTTGGATCTGAGCTTCTCCTGATTGTTCCTGTGATCTGCTGCTCTGTATAGCTAAGTGCTTTTTGCTTTTTTGTTGCTTTTTTTCTGTCCAGCTTGTCTTTTGTTTTGCTGGAAGCTCTGAGACGCAAAGGGTGTACCGCCGTGCCGTTAGTTCGGCACGGTGGGTTTTTTTGCCCCCTTTGCGTGGTTTTGCTTTAGGGTTTTTTGTAGACTGCAAAGTTCGCTTTACTGTCCTCGCTCTGTCCTAGAATATCGGGCCCCACTTTGCTGAATCTATTTCATCCCTACGTTTTGTCTTTTCATCTTACTCACAGTCATTATATGTGGGGGGCTGCCTTTTCCTTTGGGGAATTTCTCTGGGGAAAGTCAGGCCTATTTTTCTATCTTCAGGCTAGCTAGTTTCTTAGGCTGTGCCGAGTTGCCTAGGTAGTTGTTAGGCGCAATCCACAGCCGCTTTTAGTTGTGTTTAGGATAGGATCAGGTGTGCAGTCTACAGAGTTTCCACGTCTCAGAGCTCGTTCTTGTATTTTTGGGTATTTGTCAGATCACTGTGTGCGCTCTGATCGCTAAGCACACTGTGTTTCTGGATTGCCTTCATAACACCTGTCATTAGCAAACATAACAGTACAAGGAGCCTAACTAATGATTCTCAATAGAGGGAAAGAAAAAGTTCTGACATCATTTTTTTTTTTTTCTGCTCTGTGTTCACTTTTTTTTTTTCCCCCTAGACATTTGGGTGATTCTGGACACAGGTGTGGACATGGATATTCAGGGTCTGTGCTCTTCAATGGATAATCTCGTTATAAATGTACAAAAAAATCAAGATACTATTGATCAGAAATCTATGTTAGAACCAAGAATTCCTATTCCTGATTTGTTTTTTGGAGATAGAACTAAGTTTCTAAGTTTCAAAAATAATTGTAAGCTATTTCTGGCCTTGAAACCTCATTCTTCTGGTAATCCTATTCAACAGGTTTTGATTATTATTTCTTTTTTGCGCGGCGACCCTCAAGACTGGGCATTTTCTCTTGCGCCAGGAGACCCTGCATTGAGTAGTGTCGATGCGTTTTTCCTGGCGCTCGGATTGCTGTACGATGAGCCTAATTCAGTGGATCAGGCTGAGAAAAATTTGCTGGCTTTGTGTCAGGGTCAGGATGAGATAGAAGTATATTGTCAGAAATTTAGGAAATGGTCAGTACTCACTCAGTGGAATGAATCTGCGCTGGCAGCTTTGTTCAGAAAGGGTCTCTCTGAGGCTCTTAAGGATGTCATGGTGGGATTTCCTATGCCTGCTGGTTTGAATGAATCTTTGTCTTTGGCCATTCAGATCGGTCGACGCTTGCGCGGGCGTAAATCTGTGCACCATTTGGCGGTACTGCCTGAGGTTAAACCTGAGCCCAAGCAGTGCGATAGGACTATGACTAGAGTTGAACGGCAGGAATACAGACGTCTGAATGGTCTGTGTTTCTACTGTGGTGATTCCACTCATGCTATTTCTGATTGTCCTAAGCGCACTAAGCGGTCCGCTAGGTCTGCCGTCATTGGTACTGTACAGTCCAAATTCCTTCTGTCCATTACCTTGATATGCTCTTTGTCGTCGTTTTCTGTCATGGCGTTTGTGGATTCGGGCGCTGCCCTGAATCTGATGGATTTGGATTATGCTAAACGTTGTGGGTTTTTCTTGGAGCCTTTGCGGTGTCCTATTCCATTGAGAGGAATTGATGCTACACCTTTGGCCAAGAATAAACCTCAATACTGGGCCCAGCTGACCATGTGCATGGCTCCTGCACATCAGGAAGTTATTCGCTTTCTGGTGTTGCATAATCTGCATGATGTGGTCGTGTTGGGGTTGCCATGGCTACAAACCCATAATCCAGTATTGGATTGGAATTCCATGTCGGTATCCAGCTGGGGTTGTCAGGGGGTACATGGTGATGTTCCATTTTTGTCGATTTCGTCATCCACCCCTTCTGAGGTCCCAGAGTTCTTGTCTGATTATCAGGATGTATTTGAAGAGCCCAAGTCCGATGCTCTACCTCCGCATAGGGATTGTGATTGTGCTATCAATTTGATTCCTGGTAGTAAATTCCCTAAAGGTCGATTATTTAATTTATCCGTGCCCGAACACGCCGCTATGCGCAGTTATGTGAAGGAATCCCTGGAGAAGGGACATATTCGCCCATCGTCATCACCACTGGGAGCAGGGTTCTTCTTTGTAGCCAAGAAGGATGGTTCGCTGAGACCGTGTATTGATTACCGCCTTCTTAATAAGATCACTGTTAAATTTCAGTATCCCTTGCCATTGTTATCTGACTTGTTTGCTCGGATTAAGGGGGCTAGTTGGTTCACTAAGATAGATCTTCGTGGTGCGTATAATCTGGTGAGAATCAGGCAAGGAGATGAATGGAAAACTGCATTCAATACGCCCGAGGGTCATTTTGAGTATCTAGTGATGCCGTTCGGACTTGCCAATGCTCCATCTGTGTTTCAGTCTTTTATGCATGACATCTTCCGTGAGTATCTGGATAAATTCCTGATTGTTTACTTGGATGACATTTTGATCTTCTCAGATGATTGGGAGTCTCATGTGAAGCAGGTCAGAATGGTTTTTCAGGTCCTGCGTGCTAACTCTTTGTTTGTGAAGGGATCAAAGTGTCTCTTCGGTGTGCAGAAAGTTTCATTTTTGGGGTTCATCTTTACCCCTTCTACTATCGAGATGGATCCAGTTAAGGTCCAAGCCATCCAGGATTGGATTCAGCCGACATCTCTGAAAAGTCTGCAAAAGTTCCTGGGCTTTGCTAATTTTTATCGTCGCTTCATCTGTAATTTTTCTAGCATTGCCAAACCATTGACCGATTTGACCAAGAAGGGTGCTGATTTGGTTAATTGGTCTTCTGCTGCTGTGGAAGCTTTTCAGGAGTTGAAGCGTCGTTTTTGTTCTGCCCCTGTGTTGTGTCAGCCAGATGTTTCTCTTCCGTTCCAGGTCGAGGTTGATGCTTCTGAGATTGGAGCAGGGCCGGTTTTGTCACAGAGAGGTTCTGATTGCTCAGTGATGAAACCATGTGCTTTCTTTTCCAGGAAGTTTTCGCCCGCTGAGCGTAATTATGATGTGGGCAATCGAGAGTTGCTGGCCATGAAGTGGGCATTCGAGGAGTGGCGTCATTGGCTTGAAGGAGCTAAGCATCGCGTGGTGGTATTGACTGATCATAAGAACTTGACTTATCTCGAGTCTGCCAAGCGCTTGAATCCTAGACAGGCCCGTTGGTCGTTATTTTTTGCCCGCTTCGACTTTGTGATTTCGTACCTTCCGGGCTCTAAAAATGTGAAGGCGGATGCTCTGTCTAGGAGTTTTGTGCCCGACTCTCCGGGTTTATCTGAGCCAGCGGGTATCCTCAAGGAAGGAGTCATTGTGTCTGCCATCTCCCCTGATTTGCGGCGGGTGCTGCAAAAATTTCAGGCGAATAAACCTGATCGTTGTCCAGCAGAGAAACTGTTCGTCCCTGATAGGTGGACTAATAAACTTATCTCTGAACTTCATTGTTCGGTGTTGGCTGGTCATCCTGGAATCTTTGGTACCAGAGAGTTAGTGGCTAGATCCTTCTGGTGGCCATCTCTGTCACGGGATGTACGTACTTTTGTGCAGTCCTGTGGGATTTGTGCTAGGGCTAAGCCCTGCTGTTCTCGTGCCAGTGGGTTGCTTTTGCCCTTGCCGGTCCCAAAGAGGCCTTGGACACATATTTCGATGGATTTCATTTCTGACCTTCCCGTTTCTCAAAAGATGTCAGTCATTTGGGTGGTCTGTGATCGCTTTTCTAAAATGGTCCATCTGGTGCCCTTGGCTAAATTGCCTTCCTCCTCTGATTTGGTACCTTTGTTCTTTCAGCATGTGGTTCGGTTGCATGGCATTCCTGAGAATATTGTTTCTGACAGAGGTTCCCAGTTTGTTTCAAGGTTTTGGCGAGCCTTTTGTGGTAGGATGGGCATTGACCTATCCTTTTCCTCGGCTTTCCATCCTCAGACTAATGGCCAGACCGAACGAACCAATCAGACCTTGGAAACATATCTGAGATGTTTTGTTTCTGCAGACCAGGATGATTGGGTGTCCTTTTTGCCGTTGGCTGAGTTCGCCCTTAATAATCGGGCCAGCTCGGCTACCTTGGTTTCTCCATTTTTTTGCAATTCTGGGTTCCATCCTCGTTTCTCTTCAGGACAGGTTGAGTCTTCGGACTGTCCTGGTGTGGATTCTGTGGTGGATAGGTTGCAGCAGATCTGGACTCAGGTAGTGGACAATTTGATTTTGTCCCAGGAGAAAGCTCAACTTTTCGCTAATCGCAGACGCCGTGTGGGTCCCCGACTTCGTGTTGGGGATCTGGTTTGGTTATCTTCTCGTCATATTCCTATGAAGGTTTCCTCTCCTAAATTTAAACCTCGTTTTATTGGTCCGTATAGGATTTCTGAGGTTCTCAATCCTGTGTCTTTTCGTTTGACCCTCCCAGACTCCTTTTCCATACATAATGTATTCCATAGGTCGTTGTTGCGGAGATACGTGGCACCTATGGTTCCATCTGTTGAGCCTCCTGCCCCGGTTTTGGTGGAGGGGGAATTGGAGTATATTGTGGAGAAGATTTTGGATTCTCGTGTTTCTAGACGGAAACTCCAGTATCTGGTTAAATGGAAGGGTTATGCTCAGGAAGATAATTCCTGGGTTTTTGCCTCTGATGTTCATGCTTCCGATCTTGTTCGTGCCTTTCATGCGGCTCATCCTGGTCGGCCTGGGGGCTCTGGTGAGGGTTCGGTGACCCCTCCTCAAGGGGGGGGTACTGTTGTGAATTCTGTGGCTGAATTCACTCCTGTGGTCACAAGTGGTACTGCAGCTTCTGAGCTTCCTCCCTCAGGTGTTCTGGTGAGCTCGTTAACTGCTTCATTACTTAACTCCGCCTGATGCTGCTATCCTTGCTCCTTGTCAATGTTTCAGTGTTGGATCTGAGCTTCTCCTGATTGTTCCTGTGATCTGCTGCTCTGTATAGCTAAGTGCTTTTTGCTTTTTTGTTGCTTTTTTTCTGTCCAGCTTGTCTTTTGTTTTGCTGGAAGCTCTGAGACGCAAAGGGTGTACCGCCGTGCCGTTAGTTCGGCACGGTGGGTTTTTTTTGCCCCCTTTGCGTGGTTTTGCTTTAGGGTTTTTTGTAGACTGCAAAGTTCGCTTTACTGTCCTCGCTCTGTCCTAGAATATCGGGCCCCACTTTGCTGAATCTATTTCATCCCTACGTTTTGTCTTTTCATCTTACTCACAGTCATTATATGTGGGGGGCTGCCTTTTCCTTTGGGGAATTTCTCTGGGGAAAGTCAGGCCTATTTTTCTATCTTCAGGCTAGCTAGTTTCTTAGGCTGTGCCGAGTTGCCTAGGTAGTTGTTAGGCGCAATCCACAGCCGCTTTTAGTTGTGTTTAGGATAGGATCAGGTGTGCAGTCTACAGAGTTTCCACGTCTCAGAGCTCGTTCTTGTATTTTTGGGTATTTGTCAGATCACTGTGTGCGCTCTGATCGCTAAGCACACTGTGTTTCTGGATTGCCTTCATAACACCTGTCATTAGCAAACATAACACGTGGCATGGAGGCAATCAGCCTGTGACACTGCTGAGATGTTATGGAGGCCCAGGATGCTTCAATAGCGGCCTTAAGCTCATCCAGAGTGTTGGGTCTTGCGTCTCTCAACTTTCTCTTCACAATATCTCACAGATTCTCTATGGGGTTCAGGTCAGGAGAGTTGGCAGGCCAATTGAGCACAGTAATACCATGGTCAGTAAACCATTTACCAGTGGTTTTGGCACTGTGAGCAGGTGCCAGGTCGTGCTGAAAAATGAAATCTTCATCTCCATAAAGCATTTCAGCCGATGGAAGCATGAAGTGCTCCAAAATCTCCTGATAGCTAGCTGCATTGACCCTGCCCTTGATGAAACACAGTGGACCAACACCAGCAGCTGACATGGCACCCCACACCATCACTGACTGTGGGTACTTGACACTGGACTTCAGGCATTTTGGCATTTCCTTCTCCCCAGTCTTCCTCCAGACTCTGGCACCTTGATTTCCGAATGACATGCAAAATTTGCTTTCATCAGAAAAAAGTACTTGGGACCACTTAGCAACAGTCCAGTGCTGCTTCTCTGTAGCCCAGGTCAGGCGCCTCTGCCGCTGTTTATGGTTCAAAAGTGGCTTTACCTGGGGAATGCGGCACCTGTAGCCCATTTCCTGCACACGCCTGTGCACGGTGGCTCTGGATGTTTCCACACCAGACTCAGTCCACTGCTTCCTCAGGTTCCCCAAGGTCTGGAATCGGTCCTTCTCCACAATCTTCCTCAGGGTCCGGTCTCCTCTTCTCATTGTACAGCGTTTTCTGCCACATTGTTTCCTTCCAACAGACTTACCATTGAGGTGCCTTGATACAGCACTCTGGGAACAGCCTATTTGTTGAGAAATTTCTTTCTGGGTCTTACCCTCTTGCTTGAGGGTGTCAATGATGGCCTTCTTGACATCTGTCAGGTCGCTAGTCTTACCCATGATGGGGGTTTTGAGTAATGAACCAGGCAGGGAGTTTATAAAAGCCTCAGGTATCTTTTGCATGTGTTTAGAGTTAATTAGTTGATTCAGAAGATTAGGGTAATAGGTCGTTTAGAGCAGTGTTTTTCAACCAGTGTGCCGCGGCACACAAGTGTGCCGCGACACATGGTCGGGTGTGCTGCGGGGAGCGGGAGTCAGCTGTTCTCTGTGCCGACTGTCAAGCTGACAGCCGGCACAGAGAAGCTGCAGCACGCCGGCTCCCGGAGATCAATTGTACTCGCAGACATCTACCAGCTGCGAGTACAATTGAGGCTCTGACCGCTGGGTCAGAGCGACGCCAGCAGCGTGATCAAGTCATGTGATCACGCTGCTGACGTCACTATCCGGCGCGCAGGAGACAGAAGACACTTGGTGGTAAGTGCTCCTGTGCTGTGGAGCTGAAGACACCGAAGATTCAGCGTGGGGTGGGTTTATGGGGAGTATGTGGGGGGATTTATTAAGTGTGTGGGGGGATTTATTAAGTGTGTGGGGGGATTTATTAAGTGTGGGGGGATTTATTCAGTGTGGGGGGGGATTTATTCAGTGTGTGGGGGGGATTTATTCAGTGTGGGGGGGGAATTATTCAGTGTGTGGGGGATTTATTCAGTGTGTGGGGGGATTTATTCAGTGTGTGGGGGGATTTATTCAGTGTGTGGGGGGATTTATTCAGTGTGGGGGGATTTATTCAGTGTGGGGGGGATTTATTCAGTGTGTGGGGTGATTTATTCAGTGTGTGGGGGGGATTTATTCAGTGTGTGGGGGGGATTTATTCAGTGTGGGGGGGATTTATTCAGTGTGTGGGGGGGATTTATTCAGTGAGTGGGGGGATTTATTCAGTGTGTGGGGGGGATTTATTCAGTGAGTGGGGGGATTTATTCAGTGTGTGGGGGGGGATTTATTCAGTGTGTGTGGGGGATTTATTCTGTGGGGGGGATTTATTCAGTGTGTGGGGGGGATTTATTCAGTGAGTGGGGGGATTTATTCAGTGTGTACGTGGGGGGGGGGCTGGAATTTATTTAGCATGTGTGGGGCAGGGTGCATTTATTCTGTGTGGAAGGGGATGGATTTATTCTATCGGAAGGGGAGTGGATATATTCTGTGGGGGTGAGTGGGGAGATGGGGGTGGACACAGTAGCGAGGGGAAAAATGTGTGCTGACACAGTACTGGGAGCAACGGTGATGGGATGTGTGAGGACAGTATGGGGAGTCGGGGGAATGTGTGAGGGGGGAATGTGTGAGGAGGAAATATGGAGAGAGCAAAGGGGTATGTTAGCAGGGGGGGGGATGTACAGGAGGAGGCTATTAGAAATGTGTGCAGACAGTATGGGGGGATGAAAGTGTGAGTGGACACATAATAGATACTGAGTAGTGTGAGGGTAACAGCCAGGAGGAGACAGTATGCCAAGTAGGAGGAGTGTAATGAAGGGGCACAGTAGAGAGACTGGGCTCTCTATGAGGGACACAGTATGAGAAGGCAGTGTGAAGTATGGAAAAGAGAGAGAGGGTAGTGTGGATGGCATGTACCATAAGAGGGACAGTGAGGGTCATATTATGTGCTGGGAATAAAGTGAGGGGCAATTATTTACTCAGGGGCACAGCCTAGGGCAGATATTGTTATTCCGGAGCATTATAATAACACTGCTATCTTTAAGGGTGTTGTGTCGGGATGTGCTGCAGAAGACAGGAGAAGATGGAAGTCTGCAGAAACGAGCTCTGCCGGTGGATGAGAAGAGTCATCATGGCATCTGGACAAGGAGAAGATGAAAAGAAAGAGGCGACTCCACAAACAACGTCATCTATCAGGTACCTGGATGTAAATGTGTTTTTTTTCTGATACTAATTCTCATTTTTATTTGTTAGGAACATTAAAGGGGATGTCCAAGGTTGTGATGAGTCTGCAGTCATACTATGTGACTGCAGACTTCTGAATTCTCACAGTGCACACTGCTATCATAATTCTCTGATGTTGGTGATTTACATACATGCGGTCACATGCTGACTAGACATGTGTGGCCTCATTCAATGAAAATGAATTGACTGAGGCCGGACACGTCTAGTTAGAATGTGGCCAGAAGTATCCAAATCACATACTTGTGCTGTCATGACCGTCCACTCTGGCCACCGGCAAGGGAGAATCCTGAAAGTGTGCAGTGCTTGCGCTGTGAGAATTCAGAAGCCTGCAGTCACATAGAATGACTGCAGACTTTCATCTCCAACCTGGACGCACCATTTTGTGCCATTTTGGTTGGTGGTGTGCCTCGGGATTTTTTAAGTATAAAAAGTGTGCCGCGGCTCAAAAAAGGTTGAAAATCACTGGTTTAGAGAACCTTTTCTTGATATGCTAATTTATTGAGACAGGTTTTTTGGGTTATCAGGAGTTGTATGCCAAAATCATCAGTATTAAAACAATAAAAGACCTGACAAATTTCAGTTGGTGGATAATGAATCTATAATATATGAAAGTTTAATTGTAATCATTACATTATGGTAAATAATGAGATTTAACACTATATGCTAATTTTTTGAGAAGGACCTGTATGTCGTAGCTGCTGCTTTTTTCACATCTACCACCCTTTTGAACATTCTGTGCACTCTCTCTCAGTTCCTTGGTCTACTCTCATCTAATCTGCTCTCAGATAACTCCCTTCTTCACCCTTTGCAATCCAGTTTCTGTTCTTTATACGCTACGGAAACTGCTCTTACTAAAGGCTTTAATGATCTAGCTAAGTCTGATGGCCACTAGCCAATGCTGATGCTCCTGGATCTCGCTGCAGCATTTGACACTGTGGGTCACCTGCTCCTCTTCACTATGCTCCACTCTATCACCACTTTTTCACTGTATATTTTACCAGTTCTTACTCCTCTAATCTAAGTACTGAGTGTCATGACACAGGACGGGGTTTTTCTCCCGTCCTGGTCAGGTAGGGGTTAAGCTTGTTTAGCCTCTCTTTGGTTCAAGGAGGGCTATTTAGGTCTGCTGCTGGCCTGGTTCTGTGTCAGTGATACTTTTGCTTACCCGGCTTGAGTTGTTGACCCAAGTTATCGTTCTGATATCGTTGTGCCTCTGTGTGCTTGTATATCCAGTGTATGACCCGGCTTAGACTCTGTTTCTTGATCCAGTACCGCTCTGTACTCTCTAGTTCTGACCCCTGATCTGCCTTTGACCACTCTCTGTCTTGTTCTTTTGTTCTGTGCTCCCGCCTAACAACCTCAGCTTGTCCCCCACCATACTTCTGTCTTGTCCCTGGCTACTGCTTGTCTTCCCGGCTTCTGACCTCGGCTTGCCTGACTACGTAAGCAGCGTTCACCTAGCTGTCGGTTCTTGTCCATTCTCAGAGTTTGGCTCTGCCCCCCAGGGCCTTCTCGGCCATCACGTGATCTGCCAGGCCCTGCTCTGCTTTTTCCTTGAGCACTGCGGTGTCCGTGCATTCCCTGGCTGTCCTAAGTTTCACGTGCGGTGATCGATTGAAAGACACACAGTGTGTGCGTGTCTTTACACTGGGGTTCTCCATGGCTCAGTCCTAGTCATAGGCCCCCTTCATGTTTTCTCTATATACTGCCCTATTGGACAAACCATTAGCAGATTTAGTTTCCAGTACCATCTCCATGCTGATAACAACTAATTATACACATCATCTACTGACATCACCTCTACATTACTACAAAATACCAGTGATTGTCCCCTGTCTCTACCATCATATCCTCTCTCTATCTGAAACAGAATCTCTCCAAAACTAAACTTATTGTGTTACCTCCCTCTACTAACCTGATATTGCAATTGCCCTGGGTGGTTCAAATATAACTCAAAAACAGCACGCTCACTGTTTTGAGGTAATATTTGACACAGAACTTTCCTTTAATTCCCTATATCCAATTACTCACTAGCTCATGTTACCTGCATCTTAAAAACATCTCCAGAATCCAGCGTTTTCTCACCTTTAAAGCTGCAAAAACTCTTACTGTCGCTCATATTCATTCTCATTTTAACTACTGCAACTCTCTACTGATCGGTCTCCCTGTTACCAAACTGTCTTCTTTCCAATCTGTCCTGAATGTGGCAGTCAAGGTCATACTTCTGTACATTACAGCCGCTTCACTGATGCCTCCACCTTATGCCAGTCATTGCACTGGTTGCCTATTCTCTACAGAATACAATCCAAATGTATCTCTTTCACCCACAAAGCTCTCCACAATTCTGCACCACCTTTAATCTCCTCCCTCATCTCTATATGTCACACTACCCATGCTCTCCATTCTGAAACTGATCTAAGACTAACATTCTTCATAATCCGAACCTCCCACCACTGTCTCCAAGACTTCTCTTGTGGTGTGCCAGTTTTCTGGAATTTATTACCCTGGATGATGCGATTAATACCAAGACCCCACTTTTTTACTCATGCTTTAAAAACACATCTCTTTAGACAGACCTCTCACCTCACTTCTTTTATCTTACTCTTAACTGTTCTCCCTTTCTTAATTTTCCTCAGAATCTGGTCTCTCCTATTCGTCGGTCTCCACATCCTCCATGCACTCAGTACCACTTGGTAACTGTTCTTAATGCCCTATTTATTATAATGATAGCTAAACCACACATAACAAGCTTTTTTTTGCCTATTATGCCCCCTCCCTGTTTCATTTTAGATTTTAAGCTTGTGAGCAGGACTCTCACTCCTCCAGTAATTGTTGAACTATGTGTTTATTTTGTAATGTCTTTATTGTTTGTACAGTATATGTCCTCGCTTAGGCTACTTTCACACTAGCATCGGAATCTCCCCGTCGCAATGCGTCGGGCAGAGATTCCGACGCTAGCGTTTGACGCACTGCACAACGGGTGCAGCGGATGCATTTCTCCGGCGCATCCGCTGCCCCATTGTGAGGTGCGGGGAGGTGGGGGCGGAGTTCCGGCCGCGCATGCGCGGTCGGAAAAAGCGGTCCGTCAGGAGCAAAAAACGTTACATGTAACGTTTTTTGCTCCTGGCGGTCCGCCACAACACGGCGCAACCGTCACACGAAGGTTGCGACGTGTGGCAAAGCGTCGCAATGCGTCACTAATGTTAATCTATGGGGCAAAAACGCATCCTGCAAACAGCTGTGCAGGATGCGTTTTTTGCCATAAACGACGCATTGCGACGTCTGGCAAAAAACGCCAGTGTGAAAGTAGCCTTAATTGTAAAGTGCTGCTGAATATGTTGGCACTATAGAAAGAAAAAATATTATTATTCAGTGGAGTGTGCTGTATGGGTCTAATATGTAAGTGGTGGGTGTGCGCTGTATGTGTCTAATATGTAAGCAGTGTGCGTGCACTGCATGCTTCTAATATGTCAGCGATGTCTGCAGTACGTATCTAACGTGAGCATTCTGTCCACTATGTTAATATGTGAGTGTGCATGCTGTATAGCTTTAACATGTGAGCAGTGTCAGTGGCGTAACTAGAGGTAAATGGGCCCCGTTGCAAAATTTGGACCTGACCCTCCTGCATGATATAACAACACATTCTGGTATCCAATAATACCAGAAATACTGAAGAGATCCATAATATTAAAATAATGAAACTTTATTAATAATTAAAAAAATACAAAAACACAATATTAAAATAACAAAGTGCCTCACAGGGGAGAGCCACAAAAACAATAATAAATATACTCAATTATTGAAGAAGTAAATAGCTACAAATTGAGGTAGAACAATATATTTGTCAGAAGCCCCTGGAAGAAGCCAGAGTGCTACAAAAAAATGGATATTTGTACTTATCGTTAATTCCCTTTCTCGTTGAATTCATTGGGGACATAAGATTGTGGGCATAGGCCCTCACAGTAGGAGACTTGATACTAGGTAGACAAAAGTGCTGGTTTCACCTGGTCGGCAATCAGGGCCGGACTGGCCATCGGGCAGTTCTGGCAAATGCCAGAAGGGCCGGTGGCAGAAGTGGGCCGCTCGAGTCTGCCGCTGTCGGCACACTCCCCCCGCTCTCGGCACACTCCCCCCGCTCTCGGCACAATCCCCCCGCTGTCGGCACGCTCCCCCCACTGTCGGCACACTCCCCCCGCTCTCGGCACACTCCCCGGCGCCCCGCATTCAACTATACCATCGTCTATGACGCCGGTACAGTTGAATGCAATGATGGAGGAGAGAGCGTCTGCTGATGCTTTCTCTCCCATAATTCCCCACTCTGCCTCTGACACTGCGGGTGCGCGATGACGTCATATCTTCGCGCACCTGCTGTGTGTCGGGCGGGCAGACTGCAGCTGCTGAGACCGGAGCTTGGAGCAGCGCGGGGCAAGAGGAAAGGTGAGTACAGTGTTTTTTTTTACTAATATATACGTCAATGAGTGATAACTGGATTGTGGGGCTATGGGGGGCTGCATTACATTCTATGGGGGCTGTGGTGCATTACATTCTATGGGGCTGTGCTGCATTACATTCTATGGGGGCTGGCTGCAATACATTCTATGGGGGCTGTGCTGTATTACATTCTATAGGGGCTGTGCTGTATTACATTCTATGGGGGCTGGCTGCATTACATTCTATGGGGGCTGGCTGCAATACATTCTATGGGGGCTGTGCTGTATTACATTCTATGGGGCTGTGCTGCATTACATTCTATGGGGCTGGCTGCATTACATTCTATTGGGGCTGGCTGCATTACATTCTATGGGGGATGGCTGTATTACATTCTATGGGGGCTGTGCTACATTACATTCTATGGGGCTGGCTGTCTTACATTATATGGGGGCTGTGCTGCATTACATTGTATGGGGCTGGCTGCATTACATTCTATGGGGGCTGTGCTGCAATACATTCTATGGGGGCTGTGCTGTATTACATTATATGTGACTGTGCTGCATTACATTCTATGGGGGCTCGCTGCATTACATTCTATGGGGGCTGGCTGCATTACATTCTATGGGGGATGGCTGTATTACATTCTATGGGGCTGTGCTACATTCCATTCTATGGGGCTGGATGTCTTACATTATATGGGGGCTGTGCTGCATTACATTCTATGGGGCTGGCTGCATTACATTCTATGGGGGCTGTGCTGCAATACATTCTATGGGGGCTGTGCTGTATTACATTCTATGGGGCTGTGCTGCATTACATTCTATGGGGCTGGCTGCATTACATTCTATTGGGGCTGGCTGCATTACATTCTATGGGGGATGGCTGTATTACATTCTATGGGGGCTGTGCTACATTACATTCTATGGGGCTGGCTGTCTTACATTATATGGGGGCTGTGCTGCATTACATTGTATGGGGCTGGCTGCATTACATTCTATGGGGGCTGTGCTGCAATACATTCTATGGGGGCTGTGCTGTATTACATTATATGTGACTGTGCTGCATTACATTCTATGGGGGCTGGCTGCATTACATTCTATGGGGGCTGGCTGCATTACATTCTATGGGGGATGGCTGTATTACATTCTATGGGGCTGTGCTACATTACATTCTATGGGGCTGGCTGTCTTACATTATATGGGGGCTGTGCTGCATTACATTCTATGGGGGATGGCTGTATTACATTCTATGGGGCTGTGCTACATTACATTCTATGGGGCTGGCTGTCTTACATTATATGGGGGCTGTGCTGCATTACATTCTATGGGGTCTGTGCTGCATTACATTCTATGGGGCTGGCTGCATTACATTCTATGGGGGCTAGCTGCACTACATTCTATGGGGGCTGTGCTGTATTACATTCTATGGGGGCTGGCTGCATTACATTCTATGGGGGATGTGCTGCATTACATTCTATGGGAGCTCTGCTGCATTACATTCTATGGGGCTGTGCTGCATTACATTATGGGTGGCTGCTGCATTACATTCTATGGGGGCTGGATTGTGGGGCTATGGGGGGCTGCATTACATTCTATAGGGGCTGTGGTGCATTACATTATATGGGGCTGTGCTGCATTACATTCTATGGGGGCTGGCTGCAATACATTCTATGGGGGCTGTGCTGTATTACATTCTATGGGGCTGTGCTGCATTACATTCTATGGGGCTGGCTGCATTACATTCTATGGGGGCTGGCTGCATTACATTCTATGGGGGATGGCTGTATTACATTCTATGGGGGCTGTGCTACATTACATTCTATGGGGCTGGCTGTCTTACATTATATGGGGGCTGTGCTGCATTACATTCTATGGGGCTGGCTGCATTACATTCTATGGGGGCTGTGCTGCAATACATTCTATGGGGGCTGTGCTGTATTACATTATATGTGACTGTGCTGCATTACATTCTATGGGGGCTGGCTGCATTACATTCTATGGGGGCTGGCTGCATTACATTCTATGGGGGATGGCTGTATTACATTCTATGGGGCTGTGCTACATTACATTCTATGGGGCTGGATGTCTTACATTCTATGGGGCTGTGCTGCATTACATTCTATGGGGCTGGCTGCATTACATTCTATGGGGGCTGTGCTGCAATACATTCTATGGGGGCTGTGCTGTATTACATTATATGTGACTGTGCTGCATTACATTCTATGGGGGCTGGCTGCATTACATTCTATGGGGGCTGGCTGCATTACATTCTATGGGGGATGGCTGTATTACATTCTATGGGGCTGTGCTACATTACATTCTATGGGGCTGGCTGTCTTACATTATATGGGGGCTGTGCTGCATTACATTCTATGGGGGCTGGCTGCATTACATTCTATGGGGGCTGTGCTGCATTACATTCTATGGGGGATGGCTGTATTATATTCTATGGGGGCTGTGGTGTATTACATTCTATGGGGACTGAGCTGTAATGCTGGATACAGCTGTAATTATATGTTATATAGTCGTGTTACACTCCCCTCACTTCTTGTAACCTACAAGTGTACAAAGATATTATACAGTCACCATGTGACAAGTGGGCCTGTGTGACTTCAAATGCCAGGGCTGAATTTTAGTCCAAGTCCGGCCCTGTCGGCAATATCATCTCCTCAGACACTAGACCTGTCAGTTTTATGCTAAAAGCAGTAACATATCATAAGGAACCAACATGATCTAATACCGGGGAAGCATGCTCAAAGATGATGTTAATATTATTGGGGGACACAGTTTCGCGGGACATTCAAAAGCAGTCTCAGATAATGGACAGTCAATCATGCGAACTGGCTGTGGCACAATGGATTGTTGCCTCCTATGATCCAAACCATTAACATTAGAAGCAATGTTATGAATCTATTAAAATCCTGGAGAAAGTGAGAATGGAGGCCCAGGTGCTTCACGCCCCAACCACACCCATTTAGCACTGCTGATCACACTGTTTCATAATCAATAATTATAAACAGAATAAAATATGGCCACACAGTGCTCCATACTAAATAATGGCCACACATGATGCTGCATACTGTATAATGGCCACACATGATGCTCAATACTGTATAATGGCCACAAAGTGCTCCATACTGTATAATGGCCACACAGTGCTCCATACTATATAATGGCCACACATGATGCTGCATACTGTATAATGGCCACACATGATGCTCAATACTGAATAATGGCCACACAGTGCTCCATACTGTATAATGGCCACACAGTGCTCAATACTGCATAATGGCCACAAAGTGCTCCATACTGTATAATGGAAACACATAATGCTCCATACTGTATAATGGCCACACATGATGCTCCATACTGTTTAATGGCCACATGATGCTCAATAATGTATAATGGTCACACAGTGCTCCATACCGTATAATGGCCCCACATGATGCTCCAGACTGTATAATGGCTGTCATGATCCCAATGGCAGGGGATCACAAAAGGACAAGCACAAAAAAACAAAACAAGCTCTAGGGTGATGGAAACTGAGCTGACCGCGATCCTGAACCTCAACACACAACTAGCTGTAGCCGGGGAACGTGCCTACGATGATTCCTAGACGTCTCGCGCCAGCCGAAGAACTAACTTTCCCTATTAGAATAAACACAGACCTCTCTTGCCTCCAGAGAAACACCCCACAGAAATAGCAGCCCCCCACATGTAATGACGGTGAAACGAGAGGAAAGCACATACGTAGTTATGAAAACAGATTCAGCAAAATGAGGCCCGCTAAAGCTAGATAGCAGAGGATACAAAAGTGAACTGCGCGGTCAGCGAAAAACCCTACAAAAAACCATCCTGAAATTACTTGAACTCATGTTCCAACTCATGGAACATGAGGAGTAATATCAGCCCACTAGAGCAACCAGCAAAAAGGAATCACATATCTGCAAGCTGGACTAAGACAAAAATTAAGCAAAACGTGGAACAGGAAAATCAAAAACTTAGCTTGTCCTGAAGAATACAGAAGCGGGAAGCAGAGGTAACAAGACACACTGATTACATTGATAGCCGGCGAGGAAATGACAAGAAAGCCAGGTTAAATAGGAAACTCCCATATCCTGATAGAACAGGTGGACACCAGAGACCGCAGAGAACACAAGTCACCCAGTACCATCTGTAACCACCAGAGGGAGCCCAAAAACAGAATCCACAACAGTACCCCCCCCTTGAGGAGGGGTCACCGAACCCTCACGAGAACCACCAGGGCGACCAGGATGAGCCCTATGAAATGCACGGACCAAATCAGCAGCATGAACATCAGAGGCAACCACCCAAGAATTATCCTCCTGACCATAACCCTTCCACTTGACCAAATACTGGAGTCTCCGTCTGGAAACACGAGAATCCAAGATCTTCTCCACAACATACTCCAATTCTCCCTCCACCAGCACCGGAGCAGGAGGCTCAAGCGAAGGAACAACAGGTACCTCATACTTCCGCAACAACGACCGATGGAACACATTATGAATAGCAAACGATGCCGGGAGATCCAAACGAAACGACACAGGGTTAAGAATTTCCAAGATCCTATAGGGACCGATGAACCGAGGCTTGAACTTAGGAGAAGAGACCTTCATAGGAACAAAACGAGAAGACAACCACACCAAGTACCCAACACGAAGTCGAGGACCCACGCGGCGACGGCGATTAGCAAACTGCTGAGCCCTCTCCTGGGACAACTTCAAATTGTCCACCACATGACTCCAAATCTGATGCAACCTATCCACCACCATGTCCACTCCAGGACAATCAGAAGGCTCCACCTGACCAGAGGAAAAACGAGGATGAAACCCCGAATTACAAAAGAAAGGAGAAACCAAGGTAGCAGAACTAGCCCGATTATTAAGGGCAAATTCGGCAAGCGGCAAAAAGGTAACCCAGTCATCTTGATCAGCAGAAACAAAACACCTTAAATAAGTTTCCAAGGTCTGATTAGTTCGTTCCGTCTGGCCATTCGTCTGAGGATGGAATGCAGACGAAAAGGACAAATCAATGCCCATCTTAGCACAGAACGTCCGCCAAAATCTAGACACAACTGGGATCCCCTGTCAGAAACGATGTTCTCCGAAATCCCATGCAAACGAACCACGTTCTGAAAAAACAGAGGGACCAACTCAGAGGAGGAAGGTAACTTAGGCAAGGGTACCAGATGAACCATCTTAGAAAAGCGGTCACACACAACCCAGATGACGGACATCTTTTGAGAGACAGGGAGATCCGAAATAAAGTCCATGGAAATGTGCGTCCAAGGCCTCTTCGGGATAGGCAAAGGTGACAACAATCCACTGGCCCGAGAACAGCAAGGCTTAGCCCGAGCGCAAACTTCACAAGACTGCACAAAAGAACGCACATCCCTCGACAAGGAAGGCCACCAAAAAGACCTGGCCACCAAGTCTCTAGTACCAAATATTCCAGGATGACCTGCCAACGCAGAAGAATGGACCTCGAAGATGACTCTACTGGTCCAATTATCCGGAACAAACAGTCTTTCAGGCGGACAACGATCAGGTTTATCCGCCTGAAACTCCTGCAAAGCACGTCGCAAGTCTGGGGAGACAGGCGACAAAATCACCCCATCCCTAAGGATACCAGTGGGCTCAGAATTTCCAGGGGAGTCAGGCACAAAACTCCTAGAAAGAGCATCCGCCTTCACATTCTTTGAACCTGGCAGGTATGAAACCACAAAATCGAAACGGGAGAAAAACAGTGACCAACGAGCCTGTCTAGGATTCAGACGCTTGGCAGACTCAAGGTAAATCAGATTTTTGTGATCAGTCAAGACCACCACACGATGTCTAGCACCCTCAAGCCAATGACGCCACTCCTCAAATGCCCACTTCATGGCCAAAAGCTCCCGATTACCAACATCATAATTCCGCTCAGTGGGCGAAAACTTTCTAGAAAAGAACGCACATGGCTTCATCACTGAGCAATCGGAGCTTCTCTGTGACAAAACCGCCCCCGCTCCAATCTCGGAAGCATCAACCTCAACCTGAAAAGGAAGCGAAACATCTGGCTGACGCAACACAGGAGCAGAAGAAAACCGGCGCTTAAGTTCCTGAAAGGCCTCCACAGCCGCAGGAGACCAATCAGCAACATCAGCACCCTTCTTAGTCAAATCCGTCAAAGGCTTAACAACACTAGAAAAATTAGTTATGAAACGACGATAAAAATTAGCAAAGCCCAAGAACTTCTGTAGACTCTTAAGAGATGTAGGCTGCGTCCAGTCACAAATAGCCTGAACCTTGACGGGATCCATCTCAATAGTAGAAGGGGAAAAAATATACCCCAAAAAAGAAATCTTCTGGACTCCAAAGAGACACTTTGAACCTTTTACAAACAAAGAATTGGCCCGCAGGATCTGAAACACCTTCCTGACCTGCTGAACATGGGACTCTCAGTCATCCGAAAAAACCAAAACATCATCCAAATACACAATCATAAATTTATCCAGATATTCACGGAAAATATAGTGCATAAAGGACTGGAAGACAGAAGGAGCATTAGAAAGTCCAAAAGGCATCACCAAATACTCAAAATGGCCCTCAGGCGTATTAAATGCGGTTTTCCACTCATCACCCTGCTTTATCCGCACAAGATTATACGCACCCCGAAGATCAATCTTAGTGAACCATTTAGCCCCCTTAATGCAAGCGAATAAATCAGTCAACAATGGCAAAGGATACTGATATTTAACTGTAATCTTATTCAAAAGACGGTAATCTATACAAGGCCTCAAGGAACCATCTTTTTTGGCCACAAAAAAAAAACCTGCTCCCAAAGGGGACGAAGATGGACGGATATGTCCCTTTTCCAAGGACTCCTTAACATAATCCCGCATAGCAGTATGCTCTGGCACTGACAGATTGAACAAACGACCTTTAGGAAATTTACTGCCAGGAATCAAATCTATAGCACAATCGCAATCCCTGTGAGGAGGAAGCGAATTGAGCTTAGGCTCCTCAAAAACATCCCGATAATCAGACAAAAATACCGGAACCTCAGAAGGAGTAGATGAAGCGATAGAAATCGGAGGTGCATCATCATGAACCCCCTGACATCCCCAGCTTAACACAGACATCGTTTTCCAGTCCAAGACTGGGTTATGAGTTTGTAACCATGGCAGACCAAGCACTAAGACATCATGTAAATTATACAGTACCAGGAAGCGAATCACCTCCTGATGAATGGGAGTCATACGCATGGTCACTTGTGTCCAGTACTGAGGTTTATTCATAGCCAAAGGTGTAGAGTCAATTCCTTTCAAAGGAATAGGGACTTCCAGAGGCTCCAGACTAAACCCACAGCGGTTGGCAAATGACCAATCCATAAGACTCAGGGCAGCGCCTGAATCCACATAGGCATCGACGGAAATGGCTGATAATGAACAAATCAGAGTCACAGACAGAATGAACTTAGACTGTAAAGTACTAATGGCAACAGACTTATCAACCTTTTTTGTGCGTTTAGAGCATGCTGATATAACATGAGCTGAATCACCACAATAAAAACACAACCCATTTTTCCGCCTATAGTTTTGCCGTTCACTTCTGGACTGAATTCTATCACATTGCATTGTCTCAGGTGCCTGTTCAGAAGACACCGCCAAATGGTGCACAGGTTTGCACTCCCGTAAACGCCGATCAATCTGAATAGCCATAGTCATAGACTCATTCAGACCTGTAGGCGCAGGGAACCCCACCATGACATCTTTAATGGCCTCAGAAAGGCCATCTCTGAATCTTGCAGCCAGGGCGCACTCATTCCACTGAGTAAGCACCGACCATTTCCGAAATTTCTGACAATATATTTCTGCTTCATCTTGCCCCTGAGAGAGAGCCAATAAAGCTTTTTCAGCCTGAATCTCTAGGTTAGGTTCCTCATAGAGCAAACCCAATGCCAGAAAAAACGCATCCACATTGAGCAACGCAGGATCCCCTGGTGCCAATGCAAATGCCCAATTCTGAGGGTCACCCCGCAGGAAAGATATAACAATCTTGACCTGCTGAGCAGGGTCTCCAGAAGAGCGAGATTTCAAAGAAAGAAACAACTTGCAATTGTTCCTAAAATTCAGAAAACTAGATCTATCTCCAGAAAAAAACTCTGGGATAGGAATTCTAGGTTCAGACATAGGGGCATGTACAACAAAATCTTGTATATTTTGAACCTTAGCAGCAAGATTATTCAGGCTGGAAGCCAAACTCTGGACGTCCATGATAAACAGCTGAGGTCAGAGCCATTCAAGGATTAAGAGGAGGTAAGACGCAGCCAGGCTGCAATTAAGGCTATGCAGCAAACACTGAGGGGGGGGGGGGAAAAAAAAAAAAAAAACTTCCTCAGACTACTTTTCCTCCTACTTCAGCCAATACGATTACCACTTTTGGCCGGCTATACTGTCATGATCCCAATGGCAGGGGATCACAAAAGGACAAGCACAAAAAACAAAACAAGCTCTAGGGTGATGGAAACTGAGCTGACCGCGATCCTGAACCTCAACACACAACTAGCTGTAGCCGGGGAACGTGCCTACGATGATTCCTAGACGTCTCGCGCCAGCCGAAGAACTAACTTTCCCTATTAGAAGAAACACAGACCTCTCTTGCCTCCAGAGAAACACCCCACAGAAATAGCAGCCCCCCACATGTAATGACGGTGAAATGAGAGGAAAGCACATACGTAGTTATGAAAACAGATTCAGCAAAATGAGGCCCACTAAAGCTAGATAGCAGAGGATACAAAAGTGAACTGCGCGGTCAGCGAAAAACCCTACAAAAAACCATCCTGAAATTACTTGAACTCATGTTCCAACTCATGGAACATGAGGAGTAATATCAGCCCACTAGAGCAACCAGCAAAAAGGAATCACATATCTGCAAGCTGGACTAAGACAAAAATTAAGCAAAACGTGGAACAGGAAAATCAAAAACTTAGCTTGTCCTGAAGAATACAGATGCGGGAAGCAGAGGTAACAAGACACACTGATTACATTGATAGCCGGCGAGGAAATGACAAGAAAGCCAGGTTAAATAGGAAACTCCCATATCCTGATAGAACAGGTGGACACCAGAGACCGCAGAGAACACAAGTCACCCAGTACCATCTGTAACCACCAGAGGGAGCCCAAAAACAGAATCCACAACAAATGGCCCAGCATGATGCTCCAAATTGTATAATGACCACACATGATTCTCAATACTGTATAATGGCAACACAGTGCTCCATACTGTAAAATGGCCACACATGATGCTCAATACTGTATAAAGGCCACACATGATGCTCAATACTGTATAATGGCCACACAGTGCTCCATGCTGTATAATGGCCCCACATGATGCTCAATACTGTATAATGGCCCCACTTGATGCTCAATACTGTATAATGGCCACACAGTACTCCATACCATATAATGGCCCCACATGTTGCTCAATACTGTACAATGGCTCCACATGATGCTCTATACTGTATAATGGCCCCATATGATGCTAAGTACTGTATAATGGCCACACAGTGCTCCATACTGCATAATGGCCACACAGTGCTCCATACTGTATAATGGCCACACATGATGCTCCATACTGTATAATGGCCCCCCATGATGCTCAATACTGTATAATGGCCACACAGTGCTCCATACTGTATAATGGCCACACATGATGCTCAATACTGTATAATGGCCACACAGTGCTCCATACCGTATAATGGCTCAACGATGCTCAGTACTGTATAATGGCCACACGGTACCCCATACTGTATAATGGCCCCACATGATGCTGCATACAGTATAATGGCCACACAGTGCTCCATACTGTATAATGGCCACACATGATGCTCAATACTGTATAATGGCCGCACAGTATTCCATACCATATAATGGCCCCACATGTTGCTCAATACTGTATAATGGCTCCACATGATGCTCCATACTGTATAATGGCCCCATATGATGCTCAATACTGTATAATGGCCAAACAGTGCTCCATACTGTATAATGGCCACACATGATGTTCCATACTGTATAATGGCCCCACATGATGCTCAATACTGTATAATGGCCACACAGTGCTCCATACTGTATAATGGCCACACATGATGCTCAATACTGTATAATGGCCACACAGTGCTCCATACCGTATAATGGCTCCACGTTGCTCAATACTGTATAATGGCCACACAGTGCTCCATACTGTATAATGGCCCCACATGATGCTCAATACTGTATAATGGCCTCACATGATGCTCCATACGGTATAATGGCCCCACATGATGCTCCATATGGTATAATGGCCCCACATGATGCTCCATACTGTATAAAGCCCCACATGATGCCCCATACTGTATAATGGCCACACAGTGCTCCATACTGTATAATGGCCACAAATGATGCTGCATACTGTATAATGGCCACACATGATGCTCAATACTGTATAATGGCCACAAAGTGCTCCATACTGTATAATGGCCACACAGTGCTCCATACTATATAATGGCCACACATGATGCTGCATACTGTATAATGGCCACACATGATGCTCAATACTGAATAATGGCCACACAGTGCTCCATACTGTATAATGGCCACACAGTGCTCAATACTGCATAATGGCCACACAGTGCTCCATACTGTATAATGGAAACACATAATGCTCCATACTGTATAATGGCCACACATGATGCTCCATACTGTTTAATGGCCACATGATGCTCAATACTGTATAATGGTCACACAGTGCTCCATACCGTATAATGGCCCCACATGATGCTCCAGACTGTATAATGGCCCAGCATGATGCTCCAAATTGTATAATGACCACACATGATTCTCAATACTGTATAATGGCAACACAGTGCTCCATACTGTAAAATGGCCACACATGATGCTCAATACTGTATAAAGGCCACACATGATGCTCAATACTGTATAATGGCCACACAGTGCTCCATGCTGTATAATGGCCCCACATGATGCTCAATACTGTATAATGGCCCCACTTGATGCTCAATACTGTATAATGGCCACACAGTACTCCATACCATATAATGGCCCCACATGTTGCTCAATACTGTACAATGGCTCCACATGATGCTCTATACTGTATAATGGCCCCATATGATGCTAAGTACTGTATAATGGCCACACAGTGCTCCATACTGCATAATGGCCACACAGTGCTCCATACTGTATAATGGCCACACATGATGCTCCATACTGTATAATGGCCCCCCATGATGCTCAATACTGTATAATGGCCACACAGTGCTCCATACTGTATAATGGCCACACATGATGCTCAATACTGTATAATGGCCACACAGTGCTCCATACCGTATAATGGCTCAACGATGCTCAGTACTGTATAATGGCCACACGGTACCCCATACTGTATAATGGCCCCACATGATGCTGCATACAGTATAATGGCCACACAGTGCTCCATACTGTATAATGGCCACACATGATGCTCAATACTGTATAATGGCCGCACAGTATTCCATACCATATAATGGCCCCACATGTTGCTCAATACTGTATAATGGCTCCACATGATGCTCCATACTGTATAATGGCCCCATATGATGCTCAATACTGTATAATGGCCAAACAGTGCTCCATACTGTATAATGGCCACACATGATGTTCCATACTGTATAATGGCCCCACATGATGCTCAATACTGTATAATGGCCACACAGTGCTCCATACTGTATAATGGCCACACATGATGCTCAATACTGTATAATGGCCACACAGTGCTCCATACCGTATAATGGCTCCACGTTGCTCAATACTGTATAATGGCCACACAGTGCTCCATACTGTATAATGGCCCCACATGATGCTCAATACTGTATAATGGCCTCACATGATGCTCCATACGGTATAATGGCCCCACATGATGCTCCATATGGTATAATGGCCCCACATGATGCTCCATACTGTATAAAGCCCCACATGATGCCCCATACTGTATAATGGCCACACAGTGCTCCATACTGTATAATGGCCACAAATGATGCTGCATACTGTATAATGGCCACACATGATGCTCAATACTGTATAATGGCCACAAAGTGCTCCATACTGTATAATGGCCACACAGTGCTCCATACTATATAATGGCCACACATGATGCTGCATACTGTATAATGGCCACACATGATGCTCAATACTGAATAATGGCCACACAGTGCTCCATACTGTATAATGGCCACACAGTGCTCAATACTGCATAATGGCCACACAGTGCTCCATACTGTATAATGGAAACACATAATGCTCCATACTGTATAATGGCCACACATGATGCTCCATACTGTTTAATGGCCACATGATGCTCAATACTGTATAATGGTCACACAGTGCTCCATACCGTATAATGGCCCCACATGATGCTCCAGACTGTATAATGGCCCAGCATGATGCTCCAAATTGTATAATGACCACACATGATTCTCAATACTGTATAATGGCAACACAGTGCTCCATACTGTAAAATGGCCACACATGATGCTCAATACTGTATAAAGGCCACACATGATGCTCAATACTGTATAATGGCCACACAGTGCTCCATGCTGTATAATGGCCCCACATGATGCTCAATACTGTATAATGGCCCCACTTGATGCTCAATACTGTATAATGGCCACACAGTACTCCATACCATATAATGGCCCCACATGTTGCTCAATACTGTACAATGGCTCCACATGATGCTCTATACTGTATAATGGCCCCATATGATGCTAAGTACTGTATAATGGCCACACAGTGCTCCATACTGCATAATGGCCACACAGTGCTCCATACTGTATAATGGCCACACATGATGCTCCATACTGTATAATGGCCCCCCATGATGCTCAATACTGTATAATGGCCACACAGTGCTCCATACTGTATAATGGCCACACATGATGCTCAATACTGTATAATGGCCACACAGTGCTCCATACCGTATAATGGCTCAACGATGCTCAGTACTGTATAATGGCCACATGGTACCCCATACTGTATAATGGCCCCACATGATGCTGCATACAGTATAATGGCCACACAGTGCTCCATACTGTATAATGGCCACACATGATGCTCAATACTGTATAATGGCCGCACAGTACTCCATACCATATAATGGCCCCACATGTTGCTCAATACTGTATAATGGCTCCACATGATGCTCCATACTGTATAATGGCCCCATATGATGCTCAATACTGTATAATGGCCAAACAGTGCTCCATACTGTATAATGGCCACACATGATGTTCCATACTGTATAATGGCCCCACATGATGCTCAATACTGTATAATGGCCACACAGTGCTCCATACTGTATAATGGCCCCACATGATGCTCAATACTGTATAATGGCCACACAGTGCTCCATACCGTATAATGGCTCCACGTTGCTCAATACTGTATAATGGCCACACAGTGCTCCATACTGTATAATGGCCCCACATGATGCTCAATACTGTATAATGGCCTCACATGATGCTCCATACGGTATAATGGCCCCA
This sequence comes from Ranitomeya imitator, assembly GCF_032444005.1. Classification (NCBI taxonomy): domain Eukaryota; kingdom Metazoa; phylum Chordata; class Amphibia; order Anura; family Dendrobatidae; genus Ranitomeya; species Ranitomeya imitator. The sequence goes on from NC_091285.1 coordinate 635,663,795, forward strand.
CATGATGCTCCATATGGTATAATGGCCCCACATGATGCTCCATACTGTATAAAGCCCCACATGATGCCCCATACTGTATAATGGCCACACAGTGCTCCATACTGTATAATGGCCACAAATGATGCTGCATACTGTATAATGGCCACACATGATGCTCAATACTGTAAAATGGCCACACATGATGCTCCATACTGTATAATGGCCGCACATGGTGCTCAATACTTTATAATGGCCACACAGTGCTCTATACTGTATAACGGCCACACATGATGCTCAATACTGTATAATGGCCACACAATGCTCCATACCATATAATGGCCCCACATGTTGCTCAGTACTGTATAATGGCTCCACATGATGCTCCATACTGTATAATGGCCCCATACGATGCTCAATACTGTATAATGGCCACACAGTGCTCCATACTGTATAATGGCCCCACATGATGCTCCATATTGTATAATGGCCCCGCATGATGCTCAATACTGTATCATGGCCCCACATGCTGCTCAATACTGTATAATGGCCCCGCATGATACAGTATAACAGTCGGGGCTGTAGATGTGTCCCAGCAGCTCTGCTTACAATGCAGGCAAAGATTTCATCACCTGTCACTGTCCACACTGCTGCCTCACAGATCCTGCACATTGCAATGTATCCCAGCTTTGCGAACTCTGCATGCACTCAGGCAACACCACTGTCTACTGGCTCCACTCCATATCTGCTGCAGTATATAAAGGATATACAGTGGGGCAAAAAAGTATTTAGTCAGTCAGCAATAGTGCAAGTTCCACCACTTAAAAAGATGAGAGGCGTCTGTAATTTACATCATAGGTAGACCTCAACTATGGGAGACAAACTGAGAAAAAAAAATGAAGAAAATCACATTGTCTGTTTTTTTAACAATTTATTTGCATATTATGGTGGAAAATAAGTATTTGGTCAGAAACAAACAATCAAGATTTCTGGCTCTCACAGGCCTGTAACTTCTTCTTTAAGAGTCTCCTCTTTCCTCCACTCATTACCTGTAGTAATGGCACCTGTTTAAACTTGTTATCAGTATAAAAAGACACCTGTGCACACCCTCAAACAGTCTGACTCCAAACTCCACTATGGTGAAGACCAAAGAGCTGTCAAAGGACACCAGAAAAAAAAATTGTAGCCCTGCACCAGGCTGGGAAGACTGAATCTGCAATAGCCAACCAGCTTGGAGTGAAGAAATCAACAGTGAGAGCAATAATTAGAAAATGGAAGACATACAAGATCACTGATAATCTCCCTCGATCTGGGGCTCCACGCAAAATCCCACCCCGTGGGGTCAGAATGATCACAAGAACAATGAGCAAAAATCCCAGAACCACGCGGGAGGACCTAGTTAATGAACTGCAGAGAGCTGGGACTAATGTAACAAGGCCTACCATAAGTAACACACTACGCCACCATGGACTCAGATCCTGCAGTGCCAGACGTGTCCCACTGCTTAAGCCAGTACATGTCCGGGCCCGTCTGAAGTTTGCTAGAGAGCATTTGGATGATCCAGAGGAGTTTTGGGAGAATGTCCTATGGTGTGATGAAATCAAACTGGAACTGTTTGGTAGAAACACAACTTGTCGTGTTTGGAGGAAAAAGAATACTGAGTTGCATCCATCAAACACCATACCTACTGTAAAGCATGGTGGTGGAAACATCATGCTTTGGGGCTGTTTCTCTGCAAAGGGGCCAGGACAACTGATCTGGGTACATGAAAGAATGAATGGGGCCATGTATCGTGAGATTTTGAGTGCAAACCTCCTTCCATCAGCAAGGGCATTGAAGATGAAACGTGGCTGGGTCTTTCAACATGACAATGATCCAAAGCACACCGCCAGGGCAACGAAGGAGTGGCTTCGTAAGAAGCATTTCAAGGTCCTGGAGTGGCCTAGCCAGTCTCCAGATCTCAACCCTATAGAAAACCTTTGGAGGGAGTTGAAAGTCCATGTTGCCAAGCGAAAAGCCAAAAACATCACTGCTCTAGAGGAGCTCTGCATGGAGGAATGGGCCAACATACCAACAACAGTGTGTGGCAACCTTGTGAAGACTTACAGAAAACGTTTGACCTCTGTCATTGCCAACAAAGGATATATTACAAAGTATTGAGATGAAATTTTGTTTCTGACCAAATACTTATTTTCCACCATAATATGCAAATAAATTGTTAAAAAAACAGACAATGTGATTTTCTGGATTTTTTTTTCTCAGTTTGTCTCCCATATTTGAGGCCTACCTATGATGTAAATTACAGACGCCTCTCATCTTTTTAAGTGGTGGAACTTGCACTATTGCTGACTGACTAAATACTTTTTTGCCCCACTGTATATATATATATATAGTGCCTACGATTAACAGGCTGCCCTGTATTGCTCTAACTGCTGCCACTACTCCAGCAGGGCCAGCTGCAACACACACAAAGGCTGCCGTCACACTAGCAGTATTTGGTCAGTATTTTACATCAGTATTTGTAAGCCAAAACCAGGAGTGGAACAAACAGAGGAAAAGTATAATAGAAACACGTCACCACTTCTGTATTTATCACCCACTCCTGGTTTTGGCTTACACATACTGATGTAAAATACTGACCAAATACTGCTAGTGTGACGGCAGCCATACACTGACACACACACACACACACACACTGACACACACACACACACGTAGCTCAGAATGTCCCCTCTCCCTCTCTGAACCACCGCAGAAGAAGATACGGAGGGGGCATGGCCTAATACAAGGGGCGTGTTGGCTGCTTCTTCTGCTGGCTGTGCAGGAGAGGTAGAGTCCCGTGCGGGACTGCGGGGCACAGCCTCAAAATCGGGACAGTCCCGCAGTATGAGGGACGGTTGGGAGCTATGCAGCAACTAAACGTCATCCTTTCAGAGCTCAGCACTTTGATATTTATTCTTCTCCAACACCTACTAACCTGTCACGCCCCTGGAAGAAGCAACCTTTGCGAAACGGCGCTTGTCTTGCGAGGGGACCCTTAGCAGCAGCTGCTCTCAGTGCGCATTTTCGCTGCACCAGTCTCACAGCAGGTATTGTACTGAGGATTTTGAACCTCCCTATTAATTTTTGTACTTAATATACAGTACCTGCCTATTTACTGTGATTCGCTGGTGTTTGTGACATTTAGCAGCTAGCCCTAACAGCAGATATAGCTCCAAATTGAGAGCATTTCATTGCCTTTAACTCTTAAGGCCCTTGTTCTATCCATGGATTTAAAGGCAGCTTTTACTTGCACTTGTGTATTCAGCACTATATGGCAATATTTGTCAGCTGAACCATTTCCACCATCCTCCCTTCCTCCGTCCTTCTTTCTGCCATCACCTGGATTTAAAGACTGTATGTGAGTCACAACTGTTCTTTTATAGGCTATAGCTCCAAATTGCGAGCATTTTATTGCCTTTAACTCTTTAGGCTCCTGTTCTATCCATGGATTTATAGGCAGCTTTTACTTGCACTTGCATTTGTGTATTCAGTACTATATGGCAATATTTGCCAGCGAAACCATTTTCCACCATCCCCTCTTCCCCTTCCTTTTTTCTGCCATCTCCTTGGATTTAAAGACTATATGTGAGCCTAATTGTTTTTTTATAGGGGCTCTTTAAATTACATTCTACTTTACTGTGCAATTTATTACTTGCTGCTGCTCCCCATTTGTTTAGAGGCTTTACTCTTCCCTGTCTTTTTAACTATTTTTTTATCTTTGTTATTCAATAAAGTATTTCTTTTAAAGGGAACCTGTCACTCCCAATGCGTCGTTTAGGGGAAAAAACACATCCTGCAAAGTTGTCTGCAGGATGCGTTTTTGCCCCATAGACTAACATTAGCGACGCATTGACACACGTTGCAACCGTCGTGCGACGGTTGCGCCGTGTTGTGGCGGTCCGCCGGGAGCAAAAAACGTTACATGTAACGTTTTTTTTTGCTGCCGACGGTCTGCTTTTTCCGACCGCGCATGCGCAGCCGGAACTCCGCCCCCACCTTCCCGCACCTCACAATGGGGCAGCGGATGAGCTGGAAAAATGCATCCGCTGCCCCCGTTGTGCGGCGCATTCACTGCTAGCGTCGGAACCTCGGCCCGTCGCAGTGCGCAACGCTAGTTTGAAGGAAACCTAAGCCCACCAGCATCAGGGGTTTATCTACAGCATTCTGGAATGCTGTACATAAGCCCCCGATGTATCCTGAAAGATGAGAAAAAGAGGTTAGATTATACTCACCCAGGGGCGGCCCCGTTCCGATGGGTGTCGCGGTCCGGTCCGGGGCCTCCCATCTTCTTTCGATGACGTCATCTTCTTGTCTTCACACTGAGGCTCCGGCGCAGGCGTACTTTATCTGCCCTGTTGAGGGCAGAGCAAAGTACTGCAGTGCGCAGGCGCCGGGAAAGGTCAGAGAGGCCCAACGCCTGCGCACTGCAGTACTTTGCTCTGCCCTCAACAGGACAGATAAAGTACGCCTGCGCCAGAGCCACAAGAGGACGTCATCGTAAGAAGATGGGAGGCCCTGGACCGGACTGCGACGCCCATCGGACCAGAACCGGACCGGGATCGCCCCTGGGTGAGTATAATCTAACCTTTTTTTCTTATCTTTCAGGATACATCGGGGGTTTATGTACAGCATTACAGAATGCTGTAGATAAGCCCCTGATGCTGGTGGGCTTAGCTCACCTTCGATTTTGGGGGTGACAGGTTCCCTTTAATTTTACTACTGTGTTTCTTCACACTTCTTATCTACATGGCACCTACCATAGTAGATTATGTTGATACTGTAGTGCCAATGGTGGCGGAGGTCCAGATGTAGAAGAAATAAAAATCAGATGTTGGCCACGTCTGCTTCCTGGAAGCAACACTTTTCTTTCACCCAGTGTGGGGCCTAGTGGCAGTGTGTAGACCACGGTCTGACAACCCCCAATGTCATTAAGGCTACTTTCACACTAGCGTCGGTACGGGCCCGCCGCAATCGGCTGCCCCATTGTAAGGTCCGGGGAGGAGGGGGCGGAGTTCCGGCCGCGCATGCGCGGTCGGAAATGGCTGACACGATGCACAAAAAAAGTTACATGTAGCGTTTTTTGTGCCGACGGTCCGTCAAAACACCCCGAAACAGCTGTCTGTGGATGGATACCATGTTTTGGCATAGGTGGTTTTCCTTTTTGGATGCTGCCCTTCCCGTGGTTGTTCCTTCCCGGTGAAAGGCCTGGCTATTTATTGCTTGCGTTGAGAAACACGTGATGGTGTCTCCACGGTGTTGGATGTTTTGATCTCCCTGAGGTCATTCATCCTTTTGTTTATGGTCTGCCAAAACACGATGGATGCAACGTGTGGCAATCCGTCGCAATGCGTCGGTAATGAAAGTTTATGGAGAAAAAATGGATCCTGCGGGCAACTTTACAGGATGCGTTTTTTCTCCAAAACAACGCATTGTGACGGAGGCCAAACAACGCTAGTGTGAAAGTAGCCTTAGGCACAGTCAGCTTAATCGTACAGCAACTGTTCCAGCCCTCAAATACTGTGTTGCTGTAAGAAAAAATATAATTACTTCTCGTGCCGCCTGTCAGAATATTTTACATCTTTATCTCCAAATTATATGAATTATTAGATGTGTATGCAAAGGACGCATGCGCAGTACTGACGTTCGGCGCACATCAGGTAAAAACATGCTCAGTTGTTAACCGCATGCGTACTAACTTCTAAACTCTCTGCGCAGGCGCACTGATAGCTGTCGGTCTTAACCCCGGCGATGTCAAGTTGTTTGTCTGTCAGGCCGGGCGCGCATGCGCAGAGGCAGAGCTGTCAGTCTGTCCCCGCGCGTGCGCATTGCGCTGTTTGTTTATTATTAGTGCGCGGATGGAAGATGGCGGCGTCCTCCCTAGAACAGAAACTCTCTCGTCTGGAGGCGAAGCTCAAGCAAGAGAACAGAGAAGCGAGAAGGAGGATCGAGCTGGAGATCAGCCCGCAGCGTCCCCGGCCTAGTAAGGAGCATAGAGGTGGTGGGTGGGGGAGAATAGAGGGTGATGGGCCGGGTGGGGGAGGGGTGCTGGGTTCAGGCTGGTTATTATAATATGGTGAGGAGGTGAGCAGTGATGTGGTGCCCAGGAGGCCCTGCTGGCGGGGTGGGCTGTAATGTGGACTTCCTGCAATGCTGGGACCCCATGGGTAGTCGGGGACAGCCTGCACCTTATGTTAGCTGCCTTTGGCTGTGGCCAGTGGGTGCTAAGGTGGGCCATTGTGGGGGGCCCCTGTGGCGTTGAGGCGTGCCGTTGTGGGGGGCCCCTGTAGCGTTGAGGCGTGCCGTTGAAGTGTGCGGTTGTGGGGGGCCCCTGTGGCGTTGAGGCGTGCAGTTGTGGGGGGCCCCTGTGGCGTGGCGTTGAGGCGTGCCCCTGTGGCGTTGAGGCTTGCCGTTGTGGGGGGCCCCTGTGGCGTTGAGGCGTGCCGTTGTCGCGGGCCCCTGTGGCGTTGAGGCGTGCCGTTGTCGCGGGCCCCTGTGGCGTGCTGTTGTGGGGGGCCCCTGTGGCGTTGAGGCGTGCCGTTGTGGGGGGCCCCTGTGGCGTTGAGGCATGCCGTTGTGGGGGGCCCCTGTGGCGTTGAGGCATGCCGTTGTGGGGGGCCCCTGTGGCGTTGAGGCGTGCCGTTGTCGCGGGCCCCTGTGACGTTGAGGCTTGCCGTTGTCGCGGGCCCCTGTGGCGTTGAGGCGTGCCGTTGTCGCGGGCCCCTGTGGCGTGCCGTTGTGGGGGGCCCCTGTGGCGTTGAGGCGTGCCGTTGTCGCGGGCCCCTGTGGCGTGCCGTTGTGGGGGGCCCCTGTGGCGTTGAGGCGTGCCGTTGTCGCGGGCCCCTGTGGCGTTGAGGCGTGCCGTTGTCGCGGGCCCCTGTGGCGTTGAGGCGTGCCGTTGTCGCGGGCCCCTGTGGCGTTGAGGCGTGCCGTTGTCGCGGGCCCCTGTGGCGTTGAGGCGTGCCGTTGTCGCGGGCCCCTGTGGCGTTGAGGCGTGCCGTTGTCGCGGGCCCCTGTGGCGTTGAGGCGTGCCGTTGTCGCGGGCCCCTGTGGCGTTGAGGCGTGCCGTTGTCGCGGGCCCCAGTGGCGTTGAGGCGTGCCGTTGTGGGGGGCCCCTGTGGCGTTGAGGCGTGCCGTTGTCGCGGGCCCCTGTGGCGTTGAGGCGTGCCGTTGTCGCGGGCCCCTGTGGCGTTGAGGCGTGCCGTTGTGGGGGGCCCCTGTGGCGTTGAGGCGTGCCGTTGTGGGGGGCCCCTGTGGCGTTGAGGCGTGCCGTTGTCGCGGGCCCCTGTGGCGTGCCGTTGTCGCGGGCCCCTGTGGCGTTGAGGCGTGCCGTTGTCGCGGGCCCCTGTGGCGTGCCGTTGTGGGGGGCCCCTGTGGTGTTGAGGCGTGCTGTTGTGGGGGGCCCCTGTGGCGTTGAGGCGTGCCGTTGTGGGGGGCCCCTGTGGCGTTGAGGCGTGCCGTTGTCGCGGGCCCCTGTGGCGTGCCGTTGTGGGGGGCCCCTGTGGCGTTGAGGCGTGCCGTTGTCGCGGGCCCCTGTGGGGGGCCCCTGTGGCGTTGAGGCGTGCCGTTGTCGCGGGCCCCTGTGGCGTTGAGGCGTGCCGTTGTCGCGGGCCCCTGTGGCGTGCCGTTGTGGGGGGCCCCTGTGGTGTTGAGGCGTGCTGTTGGGGGGGGCCCCTGTGGCGTTGAGGCGTGCCGTTGTGGGGGGCCCCTGTGGCGTTGAGGCGTGCCGTTGTGGGGGGCCCCTGTGGCGTTGAGGCGTGCCGTTGTGGGGGGCCCCTGTGGTGTTGAGGCGTGCTGTTGGGGGGGGCCCCTGTGGCGTTGAGGCGTGCCGTTGTGGGGGGCCCCTGTGGCGTTGAGGCGTGCCGTTGTGGGGGGCCCCTGTGGCGTTGAGGCGTGCCGTTGTGGGGGGCCCCTGTGGCGATGTGAAGTCTGAGTCGGTTCCCGTTTTGGTGGAGACAGTATAAAATGCACAGACTCCGACGCTATACAACAGGAAGGTCTGCAGATGCTATTAGGCAAGAAGCCTTTCTCAGGGATCCCATCGATCCTTCATGATTACTGACCTGGCCGCTGGACCGTGTAAATTCAGTGGCACCAACCCTTAATGGGTTTTATTCGTGGGGTGTAAGATCTCTCGGTAAGGAAACCTCTTTTGCAGCCTTTTGGCCTTTGTTCCTCTACTAGTGTATATAGTGTATATGAAAAGTCCCCACACCCCTCATAAAATAACAGGTTTTTGTCATGTAAAAAAAAAATCACATCAAGAAGGATTATTTCAGAAGTTTTTCCAGCTTTAATGCCACAAATAATCTGTGCAAAACCATTGAGAAACTGAACATTTTGAGGGGGGGAAATAAAATTGGCAAAACTAAAATAATGTGATTGGTTAACTGTGAACCCCCTCTTCTATAATCGCGGTTGTGTTCAGACTAAAGGTACCGTCACACTCAGCGACGCTGCAGCGATATAGACAACGAGCCGATCGCTGGAGCGTCGCTGTTTAGGTCGCTGTAGAGACGTCAAACACAGTAGCTCCAGAACGATGCAGGAGCGATCCAGTGACTTAAGGGTTACTCACTTATCGTTCTCACAGGTCGTTAGCTCCATGTAAATCATTGCTGGCATCGTTGCTTTTGCTGTCAAACACGACGATACACGCTGATCTGACGACCAAATAAAGTTCTGGACTTCTAGCTCCGACCAGCGAAGTCACAGCAGGATCCTGATCGCTGCTGCGTGTCAAACACAACGAGATCGCTATCCAGGACGCTGCAACGTCACGGATCGTTGTCGTCCTCGTTGTAAAGTTGCTGAGTGTGAAGGTACCTTAAGCCAATCACCGTTAATCTCATGTTACATAGGAATGAGTACACAGCCGCAATCAATTATAGTGATTCTGATCCCCTATATTATAGGGCCTATAAGATTTAGCTGTTCTAGTAGGAATTTCCTGACCTTTTCTTAGTTGCAGTTTACAGAAAAAGCCATAAACAGCTTACAACACAGCAAAGGGATCTCATTCTTTAAAGTTATTAGATGGGAGAAAAGTACAAACATTTTCCCATGGCATTATACGTACTATGCAACACTGAAGACGGTCATCAACATATGGCATAAATTTGCCACAACAGTAACATTACCTAGTACTGGACGTCTCACAAATTGATAAATACAAGAAGAAAGTTGATCCAAGAGGCTACCAAAAAGCCTACAGCAACATCAAAGGAGCTGCAGGAATTTCTGGCAAGTACTGCCTCTGTACAAATCCCTAGTTAGACCGCACATGGAGTACTGTGTCCAGTTTTGGGCATCGGTGCTCAGGAAGGATATAATGGAACTAGAGAGTACAAAGGAGGGCAACAAAACTAATAAAGGGGATGGGAGAACTACAATACCCAGATAGATTAGCGAAATTAGGATTATTTAGTCTAGAAAAAAGACGACTGAGGGGCGATCTAATAACCATGTATAAGTATATAAGGGGACAATACAAATATCTCGCTGAGGATCTGTTTATACCAAGGAAGGTGACGGGCACAAGGGGGCATTCTTTGCGTCTGGAGGAGAGAAGGTTTTTCCACCAACATAGAAGAGGATTCTTTACTGTTAGGGCAGTGAGAATCTGGAATTGCTTGCCTGAGGAGGTGGTGATGGCGAACTCAGTCGAGGGGTTCAAGAGAGGCCTGGATGTCTTCCTGGAGCAGAACAATATTGTATCATACAATTATTAGGTTCTGTAGAAGGACGTAGATCTGGGGATTTATTATGATGGAATATAGGCTGGACTGGATGGACAAATGTCTTTTTTCGGCCTTACTAACTATATTACTATGTTACGGTTTGTGTACTGCAAGTGTTAACAATTATCTATAGTCTTCATATGTCTGTCCAATGGGCCAGGGTTGCAAGGTGGAAGCTTTTCTTACAAGTAAAATCATACACGCCTGGCTGTTTTGCCAAAACCTATGTCATCTGCCAGCATAAGGGAAAATGTGTTATAGAATGTAAAGAGTTAGACGGACCTCAAGGGTCATCGTGTCCCACCCCCTGCTCACTGCAGGACTCACTACACCGACTCACACAGATGTCTGTCTAGCTCCTGTCTGCTGACTTCCATTTGAAGGAGAACTCGCCACCTCTCCTGGCAGCCTGTTCCACTCATTGATCACCCTCACTGTCAAAAAGTTTTTTTTTAATCTGTATCTTGTTCCTCTGTTTCATTCCATTGCTTCTCGTTCTTCCATGTGCAAATGAAAATGAGTTGAGCTAAGCCCATCGGCATCAGGGGCTTATCTATAGCATTCTGTAATGCTGTAGATAAGCCCCCGATGTTACCTGCAAGATGAGAAAAAGAGGTTAGATTATACTCACCCAAGGACGGTCCCGCTGCGGTCCGGTCTGATGGGCTTCGCGGTCCGGCGCTTCCCATCTTCATAGGATGACGTCCTCTTCTTGTCGTCACGCTGCGGCTCCGGCGCAAGCGTCCTTTGCCCTGTTGAGGGCAGAGCAAAGTACTGCAGTGTGCAGGCGCTGGGCCTCTGACCTTTCCTGGCACCTGCACACTGCAGTACTTTGCTCTGCCCTCAACAGGGCAAAGGACGCTTGCGCCGGAGCCGCAGCGTGAAGACAAGAAGAGGACGTCATCGTAAGAAGATGGGAGGCCCCGGACCGCCCGCCCACCCAGGTGAGTATAATCTAACCTCTTTTTCTCATCTTTTAAGATACATCGGGGACTTATCTATAGCATTCCAGAATGCTGTAGATAAGCCCCCTGATGGCGATGGGCTTAGCTCACCTTCCATTTTGGGGGTGACAGGTTCCCTTTAAACATTACCAGATCCTTTAACCATTCCTCGTAGGACATACTTTGCAGTCCGCTCAACATCCTGGTTGCTCTTTTCTGAACTTGCTCCAGGTTTTTTTTTTTAATAGTCTGATAAGATTTAGGTAGAACTTTTTGGCTATAATTCCAAAAGGTGTGTTTGGTGCAAAGCCAACTCTGCACATTACCAAAACCACACCATACCCACAATGAGGCATGGTGGAGGCAGCATTATGCTTTCTGACTGTTTTGTGGCAGCTGGAACTGGGTCTTTAGCCAAGGTGCAGCTAATTATGAACAATTCCAAGTATCAGTCAATTTTGAATCTAAACTTACGAGCCCATGCTAAAAAGCTGAATGTGAAGTGGAATTTCACCTTCCAGTACAACAACCCCAAGCATACCTCTACATTTTCAAGAGAAAGGCTTCGCCAGAAGAAGATTTGATATGGCCCAACCACAGACCAGACCTGAATCCATTTGAAAATCTTTGCATGTCCTAAAGAGGGCGCTGTACATTGGAGATGCCCCTGCAATCTAACAGATGTGGATCTACTGCAAGGAAGAATGGGCAGAGATTGCGAATTCTAGATGTGCCAAGCTGATAGACTCCTAAAAAAAGTACTAACTGCTGTCCTAAATAAAGTATTAATTTGGCTGCATAAAAATGCACACCCATAAACTATTAGTCCTTTATTTTTCTTCTTCCTCCCAATAAGATTTCAGTTTATTTTCTGATTTGACTGTCACCTTATGGGTGACGAGGTGGAAAAAGTTCTGAAATGATTCTTCTTGGTATGACTTTCTGACATAACAAAACCTGGTGTTATAAGGCTACTTTCACACTAGCGTCGGACTCGGCCCGTCGCAGTGCGTCGGGCCGAGGTTCCGACGCTAGCAGTGAATGCGCCGCACAACGGAGGCAGCGGATGCATTTTTCCTGCGCATCCGCTGCCCCATTGTAAGGTGCGGGGAGGTGGGAGCGGAGTTCCAACCGCGCATGCGCGGTCGGAAAAAGCGGTTTGTCGGCAGCAAAAAACCTTACATGCAACGTTTTTTGCTCCCAGCGGTCCGCCACAACACGGCGCAACCGTCGCACGTGTCAATGCGTCGCAATGCGTCTCTAATGTTAATCTATGGGGCAAAAACGCATCCTGCAAACAACTTTGCAGGATGCGTTTTTTCCCATAAATGACGCATTGCAACGTATTGCAAAAAACGCTAGTGTGAAAGTAGCCTAACACGGGTGTGTAGACTTCTTCAATCTATTCTATCTCTGATGGAATCTGAAACTGGGGTTAGTGCCGCAGTTTGCGATCCAGACTTTCAAAGTAAAATATCAGTGCTGGTGATGGGTGGTGGGTCACTTGGCATTCATGCACTTGCCACTTATCCATTGCAGATTGCATTGTTTTTCATGTTTCAAGCTCAGGCGCAGGATGGAAATTGACATTTTGCACCTTGCCTACAAAGTGACACTGGATTTTGATGTTGGGTTTAGATGGCTGTGTATTTAGAATTAAATGTCCTGCTGATGTTAGATGATCTGTCACCAGGTCAAAAAGTGGACAGTTTTTGCTCTTGTTTTTATTCTTCTGCTCCCCAGAATATGCCATTTGCAACCAAGGTCCAGGTCAGTGCTCTCTGTCCATTGGCAGGAGCTGTGGACATTTCCTGAGCTTCCAGGGTCCCCAACGTGGCGTTTGAGTCCACCGGCTTGATGTGATGTCCTCTGTGTGGTGCACAGGTGATGACATCTTGCCAGCTTAGCTAATCATAAGTTGAAGGGTAGAAAATTCACACGGCTCCTGTCCAAGACCAGAGAGCGCTGACCTGGAGTGTGGTCGCCACCTGCTCATATCTAGTTCCATGGCCTTTTTATTTGGTGTTAATTTTTATGGTCTTTACAAGGGGGCATGGCTCAGAGTAATAATGCAGAGGAGCCTAAGGTCACGCCCCAGAGGGGTACTCTGTGCCAGGAAAGGAAAATGATTGGTGCGGGGAGAGTTTTAGTCTGTGAAAAACAAATAAAACTACTATTACAGATGGCATTTTGGGGGGTCCATCAATCTAGCGGTATTGCTACCACATTCCCATAGGATCTGCCATAAGTGTCCCATAGATGTGGATCCAACCTCTGCAGATGAGGCCCTGCATGTCGGTAGCTCCACTGTCACTATCACTCTTACACAAATGAAGGGAGGCGAGGGCATACGCCACCACACCACTGTTCTTCACTTGGATGTGGCAGCCAGTGCCCACCTTCCCGGATATATTGGGCGACCCCCAGCACTAGAGATGGGTGCGGTACCAGAGGTTTGAGCTGCGTCGGTCAGACTTCTATATAATTTCCAGCGTATATGCCATGAGGTGGTGGTACCCATTTTATGGTATTTTTAGGGAAATGATCTTCATGTATCTTCCCCTCCTTCATTACCTGTGGCCATTTTCTTTCCATCCAGTCTATACTTTTCCGTTCCTCATTTTCATACGATGTATTGGGCCCTCTGTTCGCCCCCAGACCCTACTGTCTTTTGTCCCCTTTTTCCTGTTGTCTCCTGTTATCTCTTAGGTTGCTCTGTATTTTATGTTGATTTTATTTTTATTTTTTCGTATTTTTTTTTTTTTCCCCCCAGTTATTCTCATCACTCTAAGCCCCACGCCCGCTCCATCCCAGAGAGCAGGTACCGGATCGTCCTTTATCAGCTCTTCACTTGCTCCAGGCCCAGCTAACCACCTCCTCCATTTGTCACCCTTAACATGCACCCCACTGCTATTTTCTTGTTATTTTTTTGTTAACCTTTTCCCATGTTTCTCTCCATTCTGACCCTTTCGTATACATTTGGTCTGTCGTTCCCTCCGCTGCTCAGGCTTGGCATTGCTCTACCACCTGTCTTTGTGCATGGAAGGGGGAATGTTGCATGCGTTGTGGACACAGCATGTAGGCTTTCTATGGAGCATGAGCTCAGAAGAGCCTAACAACCAGAGAGGAGGTGGGAAAGGGTTAAAGAGCAAGTACAAAGATCTGCGCAGGCATATTGCATGGGGTATAACCAAACTAATGGGTGCATCAGTATAGGGAAAGTAGAGTAGACCTGGGGGTGGCGCACACAGGGTATCAAGGACATCTGCTGTTGCTCAATGCTTTTCTTCGTTGGCCAGTCTTTCGCCCTCTTCTACATACCGGCCTCTACCCCTTTTTTGTGCAGCCTTACAACTTCCTCTAGCCAATGATGGACACACTCGTCTTGACAACCCCACACACCATCATACTTCATTGCCAGTCCGGCCACGGAATATGCTCAGCCTGCCACAAACCAACTACCTGACACAGCGCAGCCTGGAGAGGTAAGCGTCCACCCTGGCAAACTGTGCTGTATCTGTGTAATCCATGCTTTACAAGCCTCGTCTGATCCACATCAGGACCTTGAAGGTGGTTGTCCACTACTGGGACACCCGTTTCTCGATCTGAATGTTTGGCGCCAATGAAGCTTAAAACACTCGCCTACCGTGCTGGCACGGTTCCAGTTCGCGTTCTTGGGGCTCTCGTGTGGTTACGACACGTGGTGCCCTTCACCCAATCAGCGATGGCGCTCCTGTCCGTCCCAGTCTTCGGACAAGTCGAACATCCTGAGGAAGTCAGAGCCGCCGCAGCCCTGGCTTCATCTTGATGTTCCATTTGTCCGAAGACTGGGACAGTCACACCATCGCTGATTGGGCTCCGGGCACCACGTGTCCTAACAACCACGCGAGGAACACGTGCCAGCATGGGAGTGGAGTATAGGTGTTATTTTATTGGTACCAGTCAGATCGAGAAGGGGTTGTCCTAGTAGTGTAGAACCTCATTAACAGGGCTTCTCTAGATGCTTAGGAGATCATGACACTGGAGGCCTTCCTATATTTTTTTTAACTTGTTTTCTTGAAAAGGTAATATCACACAGAGCAACAACATAATGGCATGTTAAATCCTAGCAGTCTCTCCTGAATATTAAGAAATGTAACAATAACATGTTGAAGAAGAATCTGGCTTCATACATTGTATAGTTCAAGGGTTACACAATTACAAAATCACTCGAGTGAAATTTAGATAAATCATGCAAATAAAAAATGGAAAGATTAACAAAACTTGCTTGATTCATGGTCTAATTTCAGAATTCAATGTACCGTATATAATCGAGTATAAGCCGAGGCATGTAATTTTGACACTAAAAACTGGGAAAACGTATTGACTCGAGTATAAGCCGGGTATGCGTTGTCCCCTCATCCCTATCCTGGTGTGCATGGCTCCTCATCCCTATCCTGGTATTCCTAGGACTCCTCATCCCTATCCTGGTGTGCATGGCTCCTCATCCCTATCCCGGTATGCATGGCTCCTCATCCCTATCCTGGTGTGCATGGCTCCTCATCCCTATCCCGGTATGCCTAGGACTCCTCATCCCTATCCCGGTATGCGTAGGGCTCCTCATCCCTATCCCGGTATGCGTAGGGCTCCTCATCCCTATCCCGGTATGCGTAGGGCTCCTCATCCCTATCCCGGTATGCGTAGGGCTCCTCATCCCTATCCCGGTATGCGTAGGGCTCCTCATCCCTATCCCGGTATGCGTAGGGCTCCTCATCCCTATCCCGGTATGCGTAGGGCTCCTCATCCCTATCCCGGTATGCGTAGGGCTCCTCATCCCTATCCCGGTATGCGTAGGGCTCCTCATCCCTATCCCGGTATGCATGACCCCCATGAGAAAAGCATAAAAAAAAATTCTACTTACCTTCCCTGCGCGCCCTCGCTGTATCTTGTTCCGGTTCTTGCAGCTCCAGCGGCTGGGCTATCACTTGTACACACTCATTAAAGTAATGAGTATTCACTCCACGCCTATGGGAGTGGAGAGAAGTCAATATTCATAACTCTTAAGTAGCACGCACTCGTGATAGCCCGGCAGCTGCTGGAAGATAGCGGCTATGGCTGACACTGTGCGCGCTATAAGAGAAATGAATATTCAGTGCCAGTGCAGTGAATACCCATTTCTTTTTAGCAGCGAGCACAGGCTTTAGCCACAGCAGCCAGCTCCGGCCTCCTGTGTCCCGCCGCACCCCCTCCCCCACCTCCTTTTGGGACATTGACTCGTGTATAAGTCGAGAGGAGTGTTTTCAGCACAAAAAAGTGCTGAAAAACTCAGCTCATACTCGAGTATATGCGGTATGTTAAACCTTATCCTTGTCATAACCTTAACTCACTATTTCAACCAGGTCTCGAAATGTTAGCTTTAAAAGAGCATTCCCATCTCCAAGATCCTATCCCAATATATAGTAGTGGTAATAATATTATTCACAAATGCCTCCAATTAGAAATGTAGTGTAGTTCTTCTGATTCACTGTTTCTTTCCTCATTTGCAAGACGTTAGGCATACATGGTTAGAACCACTGGCAACTAGTTGTCATTTAGATCAGTGGACGTAACCATGGATACCTAAAGTCCTGCAATACCTGCACATGAGGAAAAAGACATAGCGAATCAGAAAAACTATACTACATTTCTAATTGGAGTTATTTGCTAATATTATTATTCTTGCTACAGCTACTACATATTGGGATAGGATCTTGGAGATGGGAATACCCCTTTTAAGGGCTTGAGGAGTTCCTCCTGTTTGCGGATATCTAACCCATGTTCGCCACACCTTGTTCAAACTTTTTTGGGCAATTCTGGAAGCCTTTCAGGGCTGTGGAGCCGGTGTCCATTTTGGTGGAGTTGGACTCGGTATAAAATGGACCGACTCCTAAAATATATAATTAATTGGGCACAGTATTACAATGCAGTATGTGCTGTAAATGTCTTCATAAGAATTTGAGAAAGCTATGAAATGTCCTATAAGTGTCTGTTCTGCTCCTAATCTTAGGATCCCGGCTTTTAGTTGAGATGAATCTGTGCTGCACTTTATGAACATGCTCAGCAGTCAGGCAGGGCTGTGGGGTCGGAGCTGAGATGAATCTGTGCTGCACTTTATGAACATGCCCAGCAGTCAGGCAGGGCTGTGGGGTCGGAGCTGAGATGAATCTGTGCTGCACTTTATGAACATGCTCAGCAGTCAGGCAGAGCTGTGGGGTCGGAGCTGAGATGAATCTGTGCTGCACTTTATGAACATGCTCAGCAGTCAGGCAGGGCTGTGGGGTCGGAGCTGAGATGAATCTGTGCTGCACTTTATGAACATGCTCAGCAGTCAGGCAGGGCTGTGGGGTCGGAGCTGAGATGAATCTGTGCTGCACTTTATGAACATGCTCAGCAGTCAGGCAGGGCTGTGGGGTCGGAGCTGAGATGAATCTGTGCTGCACTTTATGAACATGCTCAGCAGTCAGGCAGGGCTGTGGGGTCGGAGCTGAGATGAATCTGTACTGCACTTTATGAACATGCCCAGCAGTCAGGCAGGGCTGTGGGGTCGGAGCTGAGATGAATCTGTGCTGCACTTTATGAACATGCTCAGCAGTCAGGCAGGGCTGTGGGGTCGGAGCTGAGATGAATCTGTGCTGCACTTTATGAACATGCTCAGCAGTCAGGCAGGGCTGTGGGGTCGGAGCTGAGATGAATCTGTGCTGCACTTTATGAACATGCTCAGCAGTCAGGCAGGGCTGTGGGGTCGGAAGGTAGGGGAGTTGAGAAGTCAGTCGGTGGTTTGGCTTACCGACTCCGCAGCCCTGCTTTCTGTAAGTGCATCTAAAAAGAGCTGATGAGTCCGATGTATTCAGTCTCCACCAAGCACACCTGACTGACAGCGGCAGCTTGTTCTGAGCAGTGTGGGATCTCAGCAGGAAGGAGTGACACTGATTGGCTTTCAATCAGGCTAGGTGTGTGGCGATTGACGGGTTCTTCCCACCTTCAATGATGGATATTGTTAGTCCTTTTTCTGTTTACTGCTTTTTAACATTTGCAGATATAACACTTGTTTTCTGTTTACAGTTTAGTTGGCTAAAAGGCCGACCACTGCTGCGGCCTGACATGTAAGCACTTCCCTAAAGCTGGCCCGGCTCAGAAGGTAACAGCACCCTCCAGCATCCCCGGAGGAGAGCTTCAAAACAATCCCTACAAGCTCAATAGAAAAGACCCTGTAAACACTGCACATGTTCTACTGACTAGCAGCAGTGGTCGGTCTCCTAGGCAACAAGCTGAAGAGAAAAGTTAATACCTCAAGAATGGCTAAGAATTTTAATAAGCAGTAAATTGCAAAATTGCTTGCATTTATAAAATCTGACAGTATCCATCTGTGAAGATGGGACTAACCCTTTAATACTTTCAAATGCATCATGGCAAAAAAAAACATGGACAGGAGCCCTGCAAACTGCCTCCTATATACTGGCATCCCCAACACCGGTCATACTGGAGTCATGTGGGCGTCACATCGGACTTACTGATGCTGGCAGGTTTCCTGCAATACTCGTATATCGATTCGTTCCTGTCTGCCTGACATAGGAAACATAACTGGAACAGAAGTCCCAATGCTTAAGGATCAGCGCTGAGCGAACGTGCTCGGATACAGTGTTATCAGGGAGTGCTCGGGTGATCTGAGCACGTTCACTCAGCGCTAATAAAGATCTGACCGTAAGCGGGTGCTCCCCGCATGGCCGTACATCGGACACACGCTCTGCCTTCACTACGCACAGTTCCCATCTGATTTTCAGCTGCTGCTCCTCGATATTTTTGGCTTTCTTGAAGACTTTTATTGTATGCGAATAGTTACAACTTTACACAACCTTTTCTTCCTTTTTCCTGATATTTTTTCCCAGCACTGAAATTGACCAGAAGTTGCAAGAAATAATTAAGCAGACCGGGTATCTAGTCATCGATGGGCAGGTGAGTGCGGTTATGAATGCGGGATATACACGTATTAGCCAGTCACTCAGATCTTGGCGTCCCTCTTTTATATAGTCACCTACTGTGTGTGTTTGTAGGGTAATAGTGGTGGTGGGAGAGGAAGCAATGATGGAGGTGGTGGAAAGGTCAATGGTGGGGGAGAAGGCAATGATGGTGGTGGGGTGGAAAGGGCAATGATGGAGATGGTGGGGGACAAGGCAATAATGGAGGTGGTGGGGGACAAGGCAATAATGGAGGTGGTGGGGGACAAGGCAATGATGGAGGTGGTGGAGAGGGCAATGATGGAGGTGGGGGAGAGGGCAGTGATGGAGAGGGCAAAAAAAACCTTTCTAACCTGTATGAAATAAATTCTTTATGCAGGCATTACAACCTACAAAGTTTTATACAGCCATTGTGGTGCAAAAACAAAAAATTGGCTGCTGAAATGCACAGGTGTGAAAATTGGTTGGCCATTCAAGGTTTATTTCCATTTTCGTAGATGGCTATTGTCTGATAGTTTTAGTAAAAACCAAGCCATTTTGCAGCCTACTGTTCATTTTAAGGGAATATGTCGTCATAATTTTACTATTTAAAAGAACTGTCAGCACAGAATGACTGTTGAAACCAAGTACGTCTGTCGGTCTCTGAGAGCTGCATGATGAAGGGGCTAAGACTCTGATTCCAGTGTTGTCACTTACAAGGCTGTGTGGTAGTTTCAGTACAATCAGTATTTTATAGCCAGAAGATTACTAGAGAGCTGGGTGTCACCTGCAAGCCAATCCAGCTAATCTATGTAACCCTGCCCCCACCACTGATTAGCAGCTTGCTGACTGGCAGCTAACTGTGGACAAGCTGCCAATCAGTGATGTGGGCGGGGTATTACACAGCTCAGCATTCTGAGCACTGCTACATAGCAGAGAAAACAGATTGCATCACAACTGCAGCAAGCAGGCCCATAAGTGATACATCGCTGTAATCGGGGTCTCTACCCCTACATCATGCTGTCGGATTCCATAGCAAAAACCCGATGACTGATTCCCTTAAGAGTTTGCAGCCGTTCTTGTTATATTAAAGGGGTTTTCCAGTACTATTTGGTCCCCTTTCATAAGTCCTAACTCTTCCTAACCGTCACATTTCTAATATACTTTTATGCCCTGCTTCTATGAGCCATCTCGGTGTTGGCCATGTTACCCTTTGTTGCTTCCGATTCCTGCTTTGTTACTTACTATCTAGTCACCGGAATCAGAAGACCTGACATAAGGACGGCACCGATGGGCCGGAGCTACCTTTTAATGATTGACAGGAGTCTGAGCACACATGCTCACATCATTCTTCACTATCCTCCTCTGCATGGATTCTGCCGATCCTGATGAATGTTGTGGTATTATTTCTTATGACTAGCCGCACATGTCGGCGCTCCAAAGCATCGTCAGGATCCATGCAGAGGAGGAGTGTTAGGTCAGTGATCTCAGTATGTGTGCTCAGACTCCTGCCAGTCCTTCAAAGGTAGGAAACAGTTTCTTAGGAAGAGATAGGATATATGAAAGGGGGTCAAGTAGTAGTTTTTGTTCGCAGCTCATGATGTAGAAGACCAACCACTGCTGCTGTTTGGCTTGTTAGCAATGCGACCAAGCTGGCCGGGATTAGCAGGTAACCAGGCGCTATAGCGACCCTGGCCAGCTTCAAAACAGTGCTTACAAGCTCAATAGAAAAGAACTTGTAAGCACTGTGCATGTTCTGCTGTCTAGCAACAGTGGTCGGTCTCCAAGGCAGCGAGCTGTAAACAAAAAAGTACTAGTCTCAAGAATGGCTCGATTTTAATGAGAAGAAAATTGCCCTCATTTACAAGGAGTATCTGACAATAGGCGTTTATGAAGTTAGTTATAACCCTCAAGGCTTTTGAAGGGTTATTCTTATATCTAACTTAATCAGTAGATATTTAGTGTTTGATAGATGTGGCCTCGGAAGGTGGGACGCTCATTGGTCTTGAAAATGGTGCCCCAACTTGCTCCTCCAGGAGTGGAGAGATGGCTACGTGTCAGGGGCTTACTCTGCTGGTTTCTCTGGGATATCTGATTCCATGGTGCTGTACATGTGAAATGGGGATACATACAAAATATAGAGGCAATCACAGACTGGTACGGAGGTAAGAAGGGTCCTGCCCTTGCGGGTTTATAGTCTATAGGGTAATGGGAAGGAGACACTAGGTTGCGGCAGCTCCTCTGGTAGTGAGGTGGCAACGGGGTCATTGCAGGCTGTAATCTTTCTTGAAGAGATGAGTTTTCAAGTTCCGTCTGAAAGTTCCGTATGTGGTGGAAAATTGGACATGTTGGGGCACAGAATTGCAGAGGTTGAGGGATACTCGGGAAGCGTCTTGGAGATGATTGGTAAGGAAGGTATCAGCGTGCATATTGAAATATATCGGCAGATTAGTTTGGAGATACATGGAGGAGACAGACTGTGGACGGCTTTGTAGGTCACTGTTAGCAGTTTGAACTGAATATGTTGGGAAGTTGGGAGCCAATAAAAGGATTTGCAGAGAAGATTAACCTGGAGAAAGGTGTATTGGTCGGGCAGCAGAAGTTAAGGAGAGATTGGAGTGGTGCCAGAGTGTTAACAGGGCGGCCACAGAGAAGGATATTGCTGTAGTTGAGGTGGGAAATGATGAGGGTAAGCACTATCATTTTAGTCAATTTAGGGTTGAGGAAAGGACAGATTCTGGAGATATTGCAAATGACTGAACACTTGCTCACCCATTTTCAGAACTCCCAAAGTAACGAGTAGAGAGCTAGATGTACCCGACTACCTCCCTCACTTTCTCAAGAGACATGCAATTTTAAATTTGTCAAAATGGACCATTTTAGTCCTGCAACGGTTCTGGATCTGTCACCGTGATGGACCTGTCCTTCCACCACCACCTTCTATGCTGGCAGGGACAAGAGGAGACGAGAACACGTCCTTACACGGCCTCAAAACCACCACTGAAGCTGTATGCCGCTTCTATGCGGATGATGAACAGTTTATTAATGTTCGATATTTCTTAAATCTAGAAATACCAGGCGGATATAAATGACTTGGAAAATTTGGGTGAAATTGGCAGCGGGACTTGCGGACAAGTGTGGAAGATGAGGTTTAAGAAGACTGGACATGTCATTGCTGTGAAGGTAGCCATTGGGAGGATTGTAATCTGATGTCTCGAGGTCACTCTTCCCTTGTTCCCATACAGTCCCAACCTTCACTGTCAGGTCACTGACCTCGGACTAGTCCCGGCACCCTGGGTCTGTGCCGTTTTGGGCCTGTTATGTCTTCTGTAGGTCTATTACATGACTGCCCTAATATCTCTGGTTCTGGTTTTCAGCAAATGCGACGTTCCGGTAACAAGGAAGAGAATAAAAGGATCTTGATGGACTTGGATGTTGTACTGAAGAGCCACGACTGCCCCTACATCGTCCAGTGTTACGGCACCTTCATCACAAATGTAAGCCTTTATTGTAGCCAGGTCTCCTGCTGTGACAACTGCTTGTGTCCTCTATGTCCATGACATGATCATCCCTATCTGGCAGGGCTGTGAAGTCGGTAAGCCAAACCTCCGACTCCTCAATTTCCATGACACCGACTCCACCAAAATGGGTTCCAACTCCACAGCCCTGGTATCTGGATAGTTAGCCACTGATTCCAATCTGAGCATACAGCTCACATGCCGACATAAAAATCTGCCAAATGGCTGCATTTTCTCATTTCAGCTATTCATTGTTTGCCTAAAGAAATCTGATTTATTTATTTTTATTTATTTTTTTTGCAGTTGAGCCAGGCGTGTATATATAGGGCATAACAAGCAAATTCTTATTTGTTTAACCCCTTTACCCCCAAGGGTGGTTTGCACGTTAATGACCAGGCCAATTTTTACAATTCTGACCACTGTCCCTTTATGAGGTTATAACTCCGAAACGCTTCAACGGATCCTGGTGATTCTGACATTGTTTTCTCGTGACATATTGTACTTCATGATAGTGGTAAAATTTCTTTGATAGTACCTGCGTTTATTTGTGAAAAAAACGGAAATTTGGCGAAAATTTTGAAAATTTCGCAATTTTCAAACTTTGAATTTTTATGCAATTAAATCACAGAGATATGTCACACAAAATACTTAATAAGTAACATTTCCCACATGTCTCCTTTACATCAGCATAATTTTGGAACCAATTTTTTTTTTTGTTAGGGAGTTATAAGGGTTAAAAGTTGACCAGCAATTTCTCATTTTTACAACACCATTTTTTTTTAGGGACCACGTCTCATTTGAAGTCATTTTGAGGGGTCTATATGATAGAAAATGCCCAAGTGTGACACCATTCTAAAAACTGCACCCCTCAAGGTGCTCAAAACCACATTCAAGAAGTTTATTAACCCTTCAGGTGTTTAATAGGAATTTTTGGAATGTTTAAATAAAAATGAACATTTAACTTTTTTACACAAAAAATTTACTTCAGCTCCAATTTGTTTTATTTTACCAAGGGTAACAGGAGAAATTGGACCCAAAAAGTTGTTGTCCAATTTGTCCTGAGTACGCTGATACCCCATATGTTGGGGTAAACCCCTGTTTGGGCACACAGGAGAGCTCGGAAGGGAAGGAGCACTGTTTTACTTTTTCAACGCAGAATTGGCTGGAATTGAGATCGGACGCCATGTCGTGTTTGGAGAGCCCCTGATGTGCCGAAACAGTGGAAACCCCCCAATTATAACTGAAACCCTAATCTAAACACACCCCTAACCCTAATTCCAACGGTAACCCTAACCACACCTCTAACCCTGACACACCCCTAACCCTAATCCCAACCCTATTCCCAACTGTAAATGTAATCTAAACCCTAACCCTAACTTTAGCCCCAACCCTAACTGTAGCCCCAACCCTAACCCTAACCCTAATCCTAGCCCTAGCCCTAGCCCTAACCCTAGCCCTAACCCTAGCCCTAACCCTAGCCCTAACCCTAACCCTAACCCTAGCCCTAACCCTAGCCCTAACCCTAGCCCTAGCCCTAACCCTAGCCCTAACCCTAGCCCTAATGGGAAAATGGAAATAAATACATTTTTTTTTATTTTTCCCTAACTAAGGGGGTGATGAAGGGGGGTTTGATTTACTTTTATAGCGAGTTTTTTAGCGGATTTTTATGATTGGCAGCCGTCACACACTGAAAGACCCTTTTTATTGCAAAAAATATTTTTTGCAATACCACATTTTGAGAGCTATAATTTTTCCATATTTTGGTCCACAGAGTCATGTGAGGTCTTGTTTTTTGCGGGACGAGTTGACGTTTTTATTGAAAACATTTTTGGGCACGTGACATTTTTTTATCGCTTTTTATTCCGATTTTTGTGAGGAAGAATGACCAAAAGCCAGCTATTCATGAATTTCTATTGGGGGAGGCGTTTATACCGTTCCGCGTTTGGTAAAATTGATAAATCAGTTTTATTCTTCGGGTCAGTACGATTACAGCGATACCTCATTTATATCATTTTTTTATGGTTTGGTGCTTTTATACGATAAAAACTATTTTACAGAAAAAATAATTATTTTTGCATCGCTTTATTCTCAGGACTATAACTTTTTTATTTTTTTGCTGATGATGCTGTATGGCGGCTCTTTTTTTGCGGGACAATATGACGCTTTCAGCGGTACCATGGTTATTTATATCTGTCCTTTTGATCGCGTGTTATTCCACTTTTTGTTCGGCGGTATGATAATAAAGCGTTGTTTTTTGCCTCGTTTTTTTTTTTTTTTTCTTACGGTGTTTACTGAAGGGGTTAACTAGTGGGCCAGTTTTATAGGTCGGGCCGTTACGGACGCGGCGATACTAAATATGTGTACTTTTATTGGTTTTTTTTTTTTATTTAGATGAAGAAATGTATTTATGGGAATAATATTTTTTTTTTTTTTTCATTATTTTGGAATATTTTTTTTTATTTTTTTTACACATTTGGAAATTTTTTTTTTTACTTTTTTACTTTGTCCCAGGGGGGGACATCACAGATCAGTGATCTGACAGTTTGCACAGCACTCTGTCAGATCACTGATCTGATAGGAGTGCAGGCTGCTTCACAGTGCCTGCTCTGAGCAGGCTCTGTGAAGCCACCTCCCTCCCTGCAGGACCCGGATCCGCGGCCATCTTGGATCCGGGGCTCGAGCAGGGAGGGAGGTGAGGAGACCCTCGCAGCAACGCGATCACATCGCGTTGCTGCGGGGGGCTCAGGGAAGCCCGCAGGGAGCCCCCTCCCTGCGCGGTGCTTCCCTGTACCGCCGGCACATCGCGATCATCTTTGATCGCGGTGTGCCAGGGGTTAATGTGCCGGGGGCGGTCCGTGACCGCTCCTGGCACATAGTGCCGGATGTCAGCTGCGATAAGCAGCTGACACCCGGCCGCGATCGGCCGCGCTCCCCCCGTGAGCGCGGCCGATCGGCTATGACGTACTATCCCGTCCAGGGTCAGATAAGCCCAGGGCACCTCGACGGGATAGTACGTCTAAGGTCACAGAGGGGTTAAAGGGATTGTCTACTGTTTTTTTGTTTTTTGTTTTTCCCCTCAAAACCCACATGACCTGCTCTAAAATAATATTAGTAACGCCTGCTACTTTACTGATCTCCCCACGGCTCCTCTTCCAGCGCTGTCCTGTCCATCTCCGGTCTCTGTGCTTCCTTCCTCCAGCTGTATGGTCATGTGACTGCTGTAACCAATTGACCAGCACTGTGAGCAAAGCGATTGGCTCCAGCAGTCACATGTCTATACCAGAAGCAAAAGTAGAGGGCGTCAAGGAACCTGAAGATGTCGCATTGTGGTCATGTACTATTATGAAACACACAGGCAGGAGAGCACCAATCCACTGATCTTCAGAAGGGGTCCAAGTATGGAGATGCGCCAGTACGAGGGCGACTCTGTCCTCAATATATTCCAAATAATCGGACATGGTGACAGCTTCTAAAGTACAATTATTGCTCTTTATAAGTCAATCACATATATTGGCTTATGGCAATGTTTTGACCCCCAACAAATAGATGAGACTTTCTCAAGATCTGTGTTGTGGTCGAAACATTACGGCCTCCCTTTATTTGTGATGGAAGAATAAAATCAATTTAGCACTTTGGATGTCGTTGCCAACGCTGCTCGTTATTTGGCCGTGCACGGTTAAGCTGCTGCTATAGGGTAGGTATTGCTTTATAATGGGGTCTGCCAGATGCAGTGTTGGTCCGTGTAGTGTTGATGGAAAAGATACTGCTCCATGCTGTGTTGTTCTTCATGTCACGTATGACCGAATCTTTGAATGAGCCTCTGACTCATTATGCTGCTCTCAGATTAACAAAAACCTGCTGACAGGTGCCCTTTAAGAATAATTGTGGGAAGTAATCCTGTAATCTTTGCCTCTAACATGTACTCCCCCCACCCCCACAGACAGATGTGTTCATAGCCATGGAACTGATGGGGACGTGTGCCGAAAAACTGAAGAAGAGGATTCAGGGACCCATCCCAGAGCGAATCCTAGGAAAGATGACTGTAGCGGTGAGTGGTGACCGAGCACAACCTGCCCGACACAATGCGTCTAGTTCAGGATCCAGCGAGATCTTGCCGGCAACTGGATCTGGTGATTCTTGTCTTTTTATAGATTGTGAACGCCTTGTTCTATCTGAAGGAGAAGCATGGCGTCATACACCGGGATGTCAAGCCTTCCAATATATTGCTGGACGCCAGCGGGCAGATTAAGCTTTGTGACTTTGGCATAAGTGGCCGCCTTGTGGACTCCAAAGCCAAAACCAGAAGTGCGGGTTGTGCTGCGTACATGGCGGTGAGGGATGAACTGAAAAAGTGGCGTTCGTAGAGGAAGAAACTGTTATTTAACTCCTTTCCGACATTGGGCGAACTGTATCTCTATAATCTCCTTTTTTTTTTTTTTTTACCTCTCGATCCTACACATGAAGTGCGTGTTTTTTTTTTTTGTTTTTTTTTCCTTTCTTTTTTTCCTTTCTATTGATCACTTGATATTAATGTGACAGCCAACTCTTCATTGAGATCAGTGTGCAACAGGGCCCGGTTCTGGAGATTAGATGCAGGTTGAAAATAGCAAGAGAGCAGGAGTAAGGTCTCTTGCGATTTGTGTAAATCGATAAGACAATCTTGACCTGTGGGGATATTAGCATGTTATTTCAGCAGCTCTGTGCTCTATTAAATGAGATCTTTTGTGTCGAGATCTCCCATTGGCCAGTACCTCTGATCCGGCTCATTTAATCCCTTAGATGCTGCAGTCAGTAACCACTGTGGCATGTAGGTGGTTGGACAGGGGGAGAGGCCTCTTCTGTCAGCCATCTCCTACACTGGTCTCTGCAAAGCTTCTCTACTTGCATGTAATTGGGTGAGAAGTGAGTGGTCATATTGCGGCCAACAATCCGGGTCCCCATGTTGCAGCCATGTAACTATTGATTAATGAGAGTGATTGATGGACAATACTAGATTTTTTATTAGAATTCTTTTTCTTCTCAGCCTGAAAGGATTGATCCTCCGGATCCAACCAAACCGGACTATGACATTCGAGCAGATGTGTGGAGTCTCGGGATCTCATTGGTAAGATGGAAATCCCAAGAGATCTAACCACAGATTTGACTTCTCCTAAGTGGTCATTTAAAGTGACTGCTGTGTCTCCACCGTCATCCATTGTGCTTGTTGTCCCTTAGGTGGAGCTGGCAACAGGACAGTTTCCTTACAAGAACTGCAAGACAGACTTTGAGGTTCTCACCAAAGTCCTTCAAGAAGAACCTCCAGTTCTCCCTCATAATATGGGCTTTTCTCCTCTCTTCCAGTCTTTTGTCAAAGACTGGTAAGTAAGACGTCTATCTGATGATCGCTTGATTCAGCAGGTTCTGCTCACGCTGGTCTAATCTCTGTAGCATCCGGGCCTAACTGTATTGTGGATATAATTTTACCTAAATCTCCTCATCCACAGCCTGGGAGAAAATCTGCAGCTTTAATTGACCAGTGGTGCAGATTTGACATCAACAACCTGTCAATTTAGGTGGCGCATTTTGCCTTTGCGATACGTTTCTGCAGCAAAATCCTCATAGTTTGATGTTTATCCCCTTAACCAGGACTGTGGAGTCGGTAAGCCAAACCTCCGACTCCACCAAAATGGCCTCCGACTCCACAGCCCTGCCCTTAATGCATTATCATGTACGTGATTACGGGGGTGACTGTATGTGGAGGAGGCGCTGGAGATGAGCGCTCTTCATACGCAGTAGATGCTGGCAGTATTGCACAGGCAGCATCTGTGCCTGACAGCAGCGGCCAGAGCTGAGCTCTGATCGATTGCTGCTGTTAATTAAATCTCCTAAGGGGACAAAAAAAAAAAAAAAAATTCAAATTACTGTAGGTTGGAAAATGTATAATTTTTATATTTTTAAAAACTTTTTCATTTTTCACTTGTTTTTACATTGTTTCTGTTTTAGGGGCAGTGGGTCACACCACCCTTTTTCCCCATCAAAAAGAAAGAAATGTCAAAAACTTAACACAATTTGTATCGCAATGTCCCTAAAAGTCTAGCTTAAAAAAATGATAGAATGAACAGTTTTGTTTTTTTTTGGCTTCAACACACCTCCCAAAGTAATAAAAAAAATAAAAAATAAATAAAAAATCAGTGTTGTATCTATCCCAAATTTATAATTGAAACAGCCAGAAAACCTCTACACATCTCAATCAGCTGAAAAATAAATAATTTACAGATCATGGAGGAATGGACACAAACTGAAATTTATTGTTTACAAAGTTTGTTGTTTTTTTTTTTCACCATTAAAATAAGGAATAATCTATATAAACTTGATATCGCCATATTCATACTGACCTGATAAATTGTAATGCCAAGTAGGTTTTTTCTCTCATAAAACAAATGGTTGTTAAACCCCAAAGAAAACAATAGTGGAATTGCAGTATTTAATTTTTTATTTATTTTTTGTCACATTTGTATGGTGAAATGGATGGTGACATTCAAAACTTTTACTCGTCCCTCAAAAATCAAGACCTCAAAGTTATGGCTCTTGGAAGATGGGGACGGGGAAGGGGGGGGAGATGAAAGCTGTGGAGGCAAGGGGTTATTCTGCTGAGAAATGTTCCCTGTGGATGCAAATCTATTATATTACCAGTTATTTGGTGCTAATTCCAGTATTTTTTTTCGCAGTCTCACTAAAGATCACCGAAAGAGGCCAAAGTACAATAAGCTTCTGGTGAGTGCGGCTCCGGCATTGTGTGCCATTCTATGGTAAAATGAAAATAGAGGAATAATTCAACAAATCTACATTTTAGATGGGTTTTCTATGTTGTGTTAGCAATAAACTGCTATATGATTCCAACCAATCCTTTGCAATATTTCTGGTTTTCCTAGATAACTTCTCTCCCGCTGCATTTTGGATTGCTTATGTAGAGTGATCAGAATTGTACGCACTACAGTTCCCAGCCAAACCGTGCCATGATTAGGGAGTCTTCTTTAGTCCTTTCTACTGCAGACTCCTTGGATGTGGTACACATCTCGGCAGCACTTGCATCTTTTCTTGCCAATGTAGGAGATGGAGACCTGTTGCTTTGACACTTAAAGGGGTATTCCCATCTCCAAGATCCTATCCCAATATGTAGTAGCTGTAATAATATTAGCAAATACCTCCAATTAGAAATGTAGCATAGTTTTTCTGATTTGCTATGTCTTTTTCCTCATGTACAGGCATTGCAGAACCTTGGGTATCCATGGTTACGACCACTAGCAACTAGCTAACTAACTGTCAGTATATCAGTGACCATGGATACCTAAGGTCCTGCTATGCCTGCACATGGACAGAGACATAGAAATATAGTATAGTTTTTCCTCATTCGCTGTGTCTTTCCTCATGTGCAGGCATTGCAGGACCTTAGGTATCCGTGGTCACTGATATACTGACAGTTAGCTAGTTGCTAGTGGTCGTAACCATGGATACCCAAGGTTCTGCAATGCCTGCACATGAGGAAAGAGACATAGCGAATCACAAAACTGTACTACATTTCTAATTGGAGGTATTTGGTAATATTATTATTACGCCCACTACATATTGGCATAGGATCTTGGAGATGGGAATATCCTTTTAAAGGGAATCTATCGCAAGGTTTTTGCAACTTAATCTGAGAGCAGCGTAATGTTGGATCAGTAAGCCTAATTCTAGCGATGTGCTTTTCATTGTGCAGCCTTATCAGCAGGAGATTATCACTAGATGACTGCATGTCGTTGTCCATATTTATGAGCTCTGTTTAGCTCTGTATAACCCCGCCCACACCACTGATAAACTGCTTTCTGCCTATGCAGTGCACACAGAAAGCAGCCAGTCAGTGGTGTGGGTGGAGTTACACAGAGCTCCACATTTGGAGAACTGCTAGATCTGCAGCACATTGCAACAAGGGTTTTATAAAAACTGGGTAAATACATTTTCCCCTTCCCCCCCCCCCCCCCCCCAAAAAAAAAATCTTAGTTTATCATTACAACGATGCATTTCTGTTCTCTTGCAGGAGCACCCGTTCTTGCGTCAGTATGAAACACAGGAGGTAGACGTAGCCTCCTGGTTCCAGGGTATCATGGCTCAGACGGAGTCTCCTAGAAGCAGCACTCTCATCAGTCCCCAAAATCTACCTTTTTTCAGCAGGTAGCATCTGGCATGGGAGGGGAGGATTGCCCCCTCCCCGACATCATCTGCAGACATGGCTTTGAGACTCAAAAATGGATAATCGTATATTATGTGGTGTATCGGGGATTCTTCTGAACATTCTTCCTGTAAGGGGAGGTAGGCTCCCTCTTCCTATCCATCTATATCAGTTGGAAATATATATATATATTTTATTTTTTATTTTATTTTTTTCCCCATTTCGACCTATCCCAACACATGGGGTGAGGAATCCCCTTTATATTATAAGATTTCATCGATCAAGATGTTACTGTCCTCCATTTTTTTAGGGACTCTGCATCAGAGTTGGAGGCTTCGATCAAGACCTCCTGCCCCACTTGTGGAACTACATACGTCAGAACACAACGCCTTTTTGTTGTGTCTTATGAACTGAAACTTTTTTTTTTTTTTTTGCTTTTACAATTTTTAAGATATATGGAAGCCTATTTATCTGTTCCTGGGTAAGGTTGTCATTTCCTCCGACTGGGGAAAGTCTCTATTTATTTAATTATGAAAGTTTTTAGCATGTTGTGGAGTCGCACCATCACCACCGAGCCTCTTTTTAGATGAATGAACTCCAATCAATGGATATTTTTATTTTTCTCTTCCTCTTCCGTTGCACCGAAAGTACTATTTTAATATTTACATATTTTTAGAAGACCACGCCGAAGAGTTTGGAAAGAGACTTTGCTTCTGCCCATCACATTGGGCCTTTAGGATAAGTTGAAGAAGGTCTTCTCTGCTGTTTTTAATGGACGGTCATCTCAGACTTGGTGTCCTTGCCTCTTATTTATGAAGTACCTGTTAAGCTTTTATCCCTATTAGATATGGCTGTCATATGCACAGGTTTAATCAAGTAGCCTTTCAATGGTCTCCAGCTTTTGTTCGGAAACGTATCTCCGCAGGCTTGCGCAGAGCAAGAAGTGCACAGCACGTGCTCAACGGAAGCGGAGCAACTTTTGGAGACTTGCTGCGGGTAGACGTGGTGCACTGTAATATGCTGTGAAGATATCTATTTATAAGTGTCTCTGCTTAAGATAATGGTAGATTTGAGGGGGAAGAAAAACAAAAAAAGACTCTTGGTGCTTCCACCACAAAGA